>NC_136789.1:43839654-44297154 GCF_951216825.1 Electrona antarctica | reverse complement strand
CAGTTAATACAGCTCTACATGTTCAAATCCCTGTTCGCCTATAGTTTAATGCTGGAGTGTTTCAACTTTACTAACTGAAGGCCAACAAACACAATTACCAGGAGACTTTGGCTGAGGGTGTCTGACTGATGGTGCAATGGTCTAATGATCAGTCTCTCTGTACGGACATTCCATGTTCAAGTCCCATTGCTGCTATATAGCACAATGCTCTAGTACTTTGAACTTTTCAAGGCTCGAATACAAAATAAAACCTCAAAAGCACCAGGAGACATCTGCTGAATGCCCCAAGGTGCCTTGGCTCAATGGCATGGTGTGCTTGATATTGGTTGATTCGGTTACCTCTGCTACAGACAGTTGGCTGGTTCAAGTCCCATGTCATCAAGGTGCTGGGATGGACCATCGGGAGACGGGTGCTCTCTCTCCCCCTGTTTCCTGATAAGTAACCGTTGGGGCTTATGTCTGAAAGAACCCTGTCCACCTAACATTTTACAGATAAGAATTAGGTCAAACGTTTAAAAATAAAATAGCAATGCATTTTGGCCCATCATCTGACAGAATAGTCTGTGTATTTCATCTGACAGAATAGTCAGTGTATTTGCATACTGGGCCCCGATTATAATCGTCGACAATGGCAATGTCATTTTTCTTGACTTTTGACGATGAAAAAACTACACACTATAGTATATTTGTTTAATCGTTTTCATCTTTTTTTTTAATCGTCGCAACGATTTCAAAAACAAATATGAAAATGATGAAAAAACGACATACTATAGTTCATGGTTTTGGCCCATCATCTGACAGAATAGTCTGTGTATTTGCATACTGGGCCCTGATTGGTGGCCCAAAACTTGGTGGGAAAGTCCCTCTTTTATGTCTGGCTTCCAGGCCAGTTGGAAAAGGGCACACTGAGAGCTGGTAAGAGTATGTTAAATTGGACATTTTCATGGTAAAAGTTTAGCTGGACAGGGTTCTTTCAGACATAAGCCCCAACCGTTACATCTCAGGAAACAGGGGGAGAGAGCACCGTCTCCCGATGGTCCTCCAGCACCTTGATGACATGGGACTTGAACCTGCCAACTGTCTGTAGCAGAGGCAACCGATCAAGCGCACCACACCATTGAGCCAAGGCACCTTTGGGCATTCAGCAGACGTCTCCTGGTGCTTTTGAGTTTTTATTTTTTTATTCGAGCCTTGAAAAGTTCAAGTTACTGCAGCATTGAATGAGACTTGAACACAGAAAGCCTGTACTGAAAGACTCATCATTAGACCACTGCGCCATCAGTCAGACGCTCTCAGCCAAAGTCTCCTGGTACTTTTGAAGTGACCTTTTGTGTGTTAGGCTTCAGTTGGTAAAGTGAAGATAACACAGAATCATATTAATCAGATGTTTCTTAGCGCTGTTGAGGTCTTCTTTTGCATGTTAGTGTAACAGCCGGGAATCGAACCCAGGTCCCCCGCACGGAAGGCCAACATCCTAACCACTAAACCAAAGCAGTTGCCTATGGCGCAGGGGAGATATGAGAGGTCATCAGGCTGGGGCTGTGAGCCCCTGCTACAATAGGCTTCAGTTAATACAGCTCTACATGTTCAAATCCCTGTTCGCCTATAGTTTAATGCTGGAGTGTTTCAACTTTAGTAACTGAAGGCCAACAAACACAATTACCAGGAGACTTTGGCTGAGGGTGTCTGACTGATGGTGCAATGGTCTAATGATCAGTCTCTCTGTACGGACATTCCATGTTCAAGTCCCATTGCTGCTATATAGCACAATGCTCTAGTACTTTGAACTTTTCAAGGCTCGAATACAAAATAAAACCTCAAAAGCACCAGGAGACATCTGCTGAATGCCCCAAGGTGCCTTGGCTCAATGGCATGGTGTGCTTGATATTGGTTGATTCGGTTACCTCTGCTACAGACAGTTGGCTGGTTCAAGTCCCATGTCATCAAGGTGCTGGGATGGACCATCGGGAGACGGGTGCTCTCTCTCCCCCTGTTTCCTGATAAGTAACCGTTGGGGCTTATGTCTGAAAGAACCCTGTCCACCTAACATTTTACAGATAAGAATTAGGTCAAAAGTTTAAAAATAAAATAGCAATGCATTTTGGCCCATCATCTGACAGAATAGTCTGTGTATTTCATCTGACAGAATAGTCAGTGTATTTGCATACTGGGCCCCGATTATAATCGTCGACAATGGCAATGTCATTTTTCTTGACTTTTGACGATGAAAAAACTACACACTATAGTATATTTGTTTAATCGTTTTCATCTTTTTTTTTAATCGTCGCAACGATTTCAAAAACAAATATGAAAATGATGAAAAAACGACATACTATAGTTCATGGTTTTGGCCCATCATCTGACAGAATAGTCTGTGTATTTGCATACTGGGCCCTGATTGGTGGCCCAAAACTTGGTGGGAAAGTCCCTCTTTTATGTCTGGCTTCCAGGCCAGTTGGAAAAGGGCACACTGAGAGCTGGTAAGAGTATGTTAAATTGGACATTTTCATGGTAAAAGTTTAGCTGGACAGGGTTCTTTCAGACATAAGCCCCAACCGTTACATCTCAGGAAACAGGGGGAGAGAGCACCGTCTCCCGATGGTCCTCCAGCACCTTGATGACATGGGACTTGAACCTGCCAACTGTCTGTAGCAGAGGCAACCGATCAAGCGCACCACACCATTGAGCCAAGGCACCTTTGGGCATTCAGCAGACGTCTCCTGGTGCTTTTGAGTTTTTATTTTTTTATTCGAGCCTTGAAAAGTTCAAGTTACTGCAGCATTGAATGAGACTTGAACACAGAAAGCCTGTACTGAAAGACTCATCATTAGACCACTGCGCCATCAGTCAGACGCTCTCAGCCAAAGTCTCCTGGTACTTTTGAAGTGACCTTTTGTGTGTTAGGCTTCAGTTGGTAAAGTGAAGATAACACAGAATCATATTAATCAGATGTTTCTTAGCGCTGTTG
This sequence comes from Electrona antarctica, assembly GCF_951216825.1. Taxonomy (NCBI): domain Eukaryota; kingdom Metazoa; phylum Chordata; class Actinopteri; order Myctophiformes; family Myctophidae; genus Electrona; species Electrona antarctica. The sequence continues at coordinate 44,294,186 of NC_136789.1, read as the reverse complement.
AGGTCTTCTTTTGCATGTTAGTGTAACAGCCGGGAATCGAACCCAGGTCCCCCGCACGGAAGGCCAACATCCTAACCACTAAACCAAAGCAGTTGCCTATGGCGCAGGGGAGATATGAGAGGTCATCAGGCTGGGGCTGTGAGCCCCTGCTACAATAGGCTTCAGTTAATACAGCTCTACATGTTCAAATCCCTGTTCGCCTATAGTTTAATGCTGGAGTGTTTCAACCTTACTAACTGAAGGCCAACCAACACAATTACCAGGAGACTTTGGCTGAGGGTGTCTGACTGATGGTGCAATGGTCTAATGATCAGTCTCTCTGTACGGACATTCCATGTTCAAGTCCCATTGCTGCTATATAGCACAATGCTCTAGTACTTTGAACTTTTCAAGGCTCGAATACAAAATAAAACCTCAAAAGCACCAGGAGACATCTGCTGAATGCCCCAAGGTGCCTTGGCTCAATGGCATGGTGTGCTTGATATTGGTTGATTCGGTTACCTCTGCTACAGACAGTTGGCTGGTTCAAGTCCCATGTCATCAAGGTGCTGGGATGGACCATCGGGAGACGGGTGCTCTCTCTCCCCCTGTTTCCTGATAAGTAACCGTTGGGGCTTATGTCTGAAAGAACCCTGTCCACCTAACATTTTACAGATAAGAATTAGGTCAAACGTTTAAAAATAAAATAGCAATGCATTTTGGCCCATCATCTGACAGAATAGTCTGTGTATTTCATCTGACAGAATAGTCAGTGTATTTGCATACTGGGCCCCGATTATAATCGTCGACAATGGCAATGTCATTTTTCTTGACTTTTGACGATGAAAAAACTACACACTATAGTATATTTGTTTAATCGTTTTCATCTTTTTTTTTAATCGTCGCAAAAACCATGAACTATAGTTCATGGTTTTCGCAACGATTTCAAAAACAAATATGAAAATGATGAAAAAACGACATACTATAGTTCATGGTTTTGGCCCATCATCTGACAGAATAGTCTGTGTATTTGCATACTGGGCCCTGATTGGTGGCCCAAAACTTGGTGGGAAAGTCCCTCTTTTATGTCTGGCTTCCAGGCCAGTTGGAAAAGGGCACACTGAGAGCTGGTAAGAGTATGTTAAATTGGACATTTTCATGGTAAAAGTTTAGCTGGACAGGGTTCTTTCAGACATAAGCCCCAACCGTTACATCTCAGGAAACAGGGGGAGAGAGCACCGTCTCCCGATGGTCCTCCAGCACCTTGATGACATGGGACTTGAACCTGCCAACTGTCTGTAGCAGAGGCAACCGATCAAGCACACCACACCATTGAGCCAAGGCACCTTTGGGCATTCAGCAGACGTCTCCTGGTGCTTTTGAGTTTTTATTTTTTTATTCGAGCCTTGAAAAGTTCAAGTTACTGCAGCATTGAATGAGACTTGAACACAGAAAGCCTGTACTGAAAGACTCATCATTAGACCACTGCGCCATCAGTCAGACGCTCTCAGCCAAAGTCTCCTGGTACTTTTGAAGTGACCTTTTGTGTGTTAGGCTTCAGTTGGTAAAGTGAAGATAACACAGAATCATATTAATCAGATGTTTCTTAGCGCTGTTGAGGTCTTCTTTTGCATGTTAGTGTAACAGCCGGGAATCGAACCCAGGTCCCCCGCACGGAAGGCCAACATCCTAACCACTAAACCAAAGCAGTTGCCTATGGCGCAGGGGAGATATGAGAGGTCATCAGGCTGGGGCTGTGAGCCCCTGCTACAATAGGCTTCAGTTAATACAGCTCTACATGTTCAAATCCCTGTTCGCCTATAGTTTAATGCTGGAGTGTTTCAACTTTACTAACTGAAGGCCAACAAACACAATTACCAGGAGACTTTGGCTGAGGGTGTCTGACTGATGGTGCAATGGTCTAATGATCAGTCTCTCTGTACGGACATTCCATGTTCAAGTCCCATTGCTGCTATATAGCACAATGCTCTAGTACTTTGAACTTTTCAAGGCTCGAATACAAAATAAAACCTCAAAAGCACCAGGAGACATCTGCTGAATGCCCCAAGGTGCCTTGGCTCAATGGCATGGTGTGCTTGATATTGGTTGATTCGGTTACCTCTGCTACAGACAGTTGGCTGGTTCAAGTCCCATGTCATCAAGGTGCTGGGATGGACCATCGGGAGACGGGTGCTCTCTCTCCCCCTGTTTCCTGATAAGTAACCGTTGGGGCTTATGTCTGAAAGAACCCTGTCCACCTAACATTTTACAGATAAGAATTAGGTCAAACGTTTAAAAATAAAATAGCAATGCATTTTGGCCCATCATCTGACAGAATAGTCTGTGTATTTCATCTGACAGAATAGTCAGTGTATTTGCATACTGGGCCCCGATTATAATCGTCGACAATGGCAATGTCATTTTTCTTGACTTTTGACGATGAAAAAACTACACACTATAGTATATTTGTTTAATCGTTTTCATCTTTTTTTTTAATCGTCGCAAAAACCATGAACTATAGTTCATGGTTTTCGCAACGATTTCAAAAACAAATATGAAAATGATGAAAAAACGACATACTATAGTTCATGGTTTTGGCCCATCATCTGACAGAATAGTCTGTGTATTTGCATACTGGGCCCTGATTGGTGGCCCAAAACTTGGTGGGAAAGTCCCTCTTTTATGTCTGGCTTCCAGGCCAGTTGGAAAAGGGCACACTGAGAGCTGGTAAGAGTATGTTAAATTGGACATTTTCATGGTAAAAGTTTAGCTGGACAGGGTTCTTTCAGACATAAGCCCCAACCGTTACATCTCAGGAAACAGGGGGAGAGAGCACCGTCTCCCGATGGTCCTCCAGCACCTTGATGACATGGGACTTGAACCTGCCAACTGTCTGTAGCAGAGGCAACCGATCAAGCGCACCACACCATTGAGCCAAGGCACCTTTGGGCATTCAGCAGACGTCTCCTGGTGCTTTTGAGTTTTTATTTTTTTATTCGAGCCTTGAAAAGTTCAAGTTACTGCAGCATTGAATGAGACTTGAACACAGAAAGCCTGTACTGAAAGACTCATCATTAGACCACTGCGCCATCAGTCAGACGCTCTCAGCCAAAGTCTCCTGGTACTTTTGAAGTGACCTTTTGTGTGTTAGGCTTCAGTTGGTAAAGTGAAGATAACACAGAATCATATTAATCAGATGTTTCTTAGCGCTGTTGAGGTCTTCTTTTGCATGTTAGTGTAACAGCCGGGAATCGAACCCAGGTCCCCCGCACGGAAGGCCAACATCCTAACCACTAAACCAAAGCAGTTGCCTATGGCGCAGGGGAGATATGAGAGGTCATCAGGCTGGGGCTGTGAGCCCCTGCTACAATAGGCTTCAGTTAATACAGCTCTACATGTTCAAATCCCTGTTCGCCTATAGTTTAATGCTGGAGTGTTTCAACTTTAGTAACTGAAGGCCAACAAACACAATTACCAGGAGACTTTGGCTGAGGGTGTCTGACTGATGGTGCAATGGTCTAATGATCAGTCTCTCTGTACGGACATTCCATGTTCAAGTCCCATTGCTGCTATATAGCACAATGCTCTAGTACTTTGAACTTTTCAAGGCTCGAATACAAAATAAAACCTCAAAAGCACCAGGAGACATCTGCTGAATGCCCCAAGGTGCCTTGGCTCAATGGCATGGTGTGCTTGATATTGGTTGATTCGGTTACCTCTGCTACAGACAGTTGGCTGGTTCAAGTCCCATGTCATCAAGGTGCTGGGATGGACCATCGGGAGACGGGTGCTCTCTCTCCCCCTGTTTCCTGATAAGTAACCGTTGGGGCTTATGTCTGAAAGAACCCTGTCCACCTAACATTTTACAGATAAGAATTAGGTCAAAAGTTTAAAAATAAAATAGCAATGCATTTTGGCCCATCATCTGACAGAATAGTCTGTGTATTTCATCTGACAGAATAGTCAGTGTATTTGCATACTGGGCCCCGATTATAATCGTCGACAATGGCAATGTCATTTTTCTTGACTTTTGACGATGAAAAAACTACACACTATAGTATATTTGTTTAATCGTTTTCATCTTTTTTTTTAATCGTCGCAACGATTTCAAAAACAAATATGAAAATGATGAAAAAACGACATACTATAGTTCATGGTTTTGGCCCATCATCTGACAGAATAGTCTGTGTATTTGCATACTGGGCCCTGATTGGTGGCCCAAAACTTGGTGGGAAAGTCCCTCTTTTATGTCTGGCTTCCAGGCCAGTTGGAAAAGGGCACACTGAGAGCTGGTAAGAGTATGTTAAATTGGACATTTTCATGGTAAAAGTTTAGCTGGACAGGGTTCTTTCAGACATAAGCCCCAACCGTTACATCTCAGGAAACAGGGGGAGAGAGCACCGTCTCCCGATGGTCCTCCAGCACCTTGATGACATGGGACTTGAACCTGCCAACTGTCTGTAGCAGAGGCAACCGATCAAGCGCACCACACCATTGAGCCAAGGCACCTTTGGGCATTCAGCAGACGTCTCCTGGTGCTTTTGAGTTTTTATTTTTTTATTCGAGCCTTGAAAAGTTCAAGTTACTGCAGCATTGAATGAGACTTGAACACAGAAAGCCTGTACTGAAAGACTCATCATTAGACCACTGCGCCATCAGTCAGACGCTCTCAGCCAAAGTCTCCTGGTACTTTTGAAGTGACCTTTTGTGTGTTAGGCTTCAGTTGGTAAAGTGAAGATAACACAGAATCATATTAATCAGATGTTTCTTAGCGCTGTTGAGGTCTTCTTTTGCATGTTAGTGTAACAGCCGGGAATCGAACCCAGGTCCCCCGCACGGAAGGCCAACATCCTAACCACTAAACCAAAGCAGTTGCCTATGGCGCAGGGGAGATATGAGAGGTCATCAGGCTGGGGCTGTGAGCCCCTGCTACAATAGGCTTCAGTTAATACAGCTCTACATGTTCAAATCCCTGTTCGCCTATAGTTTAATGCTGGAGTGTTTCAACCTTACTAACTGAAGGCCAACCAACACAATTACCAGGAGACTTTGGCTGAGGGTGTCTGACTGATGGTGCAATGGTCTAATGATCAGTCTCTCTGTACGGACATTCCATGTTCAAGTCCCATTGCTGCTATATAGCACAATGCTCTAGTACTTTGAACTTTTCAAGGCTCGAATACAAAATAAAACCTCAAAAGCACCAGGAGACATCTGCTGAATGCCCCAAGGTGCCTTGGCTCAATGGCATGGTGTGCTTGATATTGGTTGATTCGGTTACCTCTGCTACAGACAGTTGGCTGGTTCAAGTCCCATGTCATCAAGGTGCTGGGATGGACCATCGGGAGACGGGTGCTCTCTCTCCCCCTGTTTCCTGATAAGTAACCGTTGGGGCTTATGTCTGAAAGAACCCTGTCCACCTAACATTTTACAGATAAGAATTAGGTCAAACGTTTAAAAATAAAATAGCAATGCATTTTGGCCCATCATCTGACAGAATAGTCTGTGTATTTCATCTGACAGAATAGTCAGTGTATTTGCATACTGGGCCCCGATTATAATCGTCGACAATGGCAATGTCATTTTTCTTGACTTTTGACGATGAAAAAACTACACACTATAGTATATTTGTTTAATCGTTTTCATCTTTTTTTTTAATCGTCGCAAAAACCATGAACTATAGTTCATGGTTTTCGCAACGATTTCAAAAACAAATATGAAAATGATGAAAAAACGACATACTATAGTTCATGGTTTTGGCCCATCATCTGACAGAATAGTCTGTGTATTTGCATACTGGGCCCTGATTGGTGGCCCAAAACTTGGTGGGAAAGTCCCTCTTTTATGTCTGGCTTCCAGGCCAGTTGGAAAAGGGCACACTGAGAGCTGGTAAGAGTATGTTAAATTGGACATTTTCATGGTAAAAGTTTAGCTGGACAGGGTTCTTTCAGACATAAGCCCCAACCGTTACATCTCAGGAAACAGGGGGAGAGAGCACCGTCTCCCGATGGTCCTCCAGCACCTTGATGACATGGGACTTGAACCTGCCAACTGTCTGTAGCAGAGGCAACCGATCAAGCGCACCACACCATTGAGCCAAGGCACCTTTGGGCATTCAGCAGACGTCTCCTGGTGCTTTTGAGTTTTTATTTTTTTATTCGAGCCTTGAAAAGTTCAAGTTACTGCAGCATTGAATGAGACTTGAACACAGAAAGCCTGTACTGAAAGACTCATCATTAGACCACTGCGCCATCAGTCAGACGCTCTCAGCCAAAGTCTCCTGGTACTTTTGAAGTGACCTTTTGTGTGTTAGGCTTCAGTTGGTAAAGTGAAGATAACACAGAATCATATTAATCAGATGTTTCTTAGCGCTGTTGAGGTCTTCTTTTGCATGTTAGTGTAACAGCCGGGAATCGAACCCAGGTCCCCCGCACGGAAGGCCAACATCCTAACCACTAAACCAAAGCAGTTGCCTATGGCGCAGGGGAGATATGAGAGGTCATCAGGCTGGGGCTGTGAGCCCCTGCTACAATAGGCTTCAGTTAATACAGCTCTACATGTTCAAATCCCTGTTCGCCTATAGTTTAATGCTGGAGTGTTTCAACTTTACTAACTGAAGGCCAACAAACACAATTACCAGGAGACTTTGGCTGAGGGTGTCTGACTGATGGTGCAATGGTCTAATGATCAGTCTCTCTGTACGGACATTCCATGTTCAAGTCCCATTGCTGCTATATAGCACAATGCTCTAGTACTTTGAACTTTTCAAGGCTCGAATACAAAATAAAACCTCAAAAGCACCAGGAGACATCTGCTGAATGCCCCAAGGTGCCTTGGCTCAATGGCATGGTGTGCTTGATATTGGTTGATTCGGTTACCTCTGCTACAGACAGTTGGCTGGTTCAAGTCCCATGTCATCAAGGTGCTGGGATGGACCATCGGGAGACGGGTGCTCTCTCTCCCCCTGTTTCCTGATAAGTAACCGTTGGGGCTTATGTCTGAAAGAACCCTGTCCACCTAACATTTTACAGATAAGAATTAGGTCAAACGTTTAAAAATAAAATAGCAATGCATTTTGGCCCATCATCTGACAGAATAGTCTGTGTATTTCATCTGACAGAATAGTCAGTGTATTTGCATACTGGGCCCCGATTATAATCGTCGACAATGGCAATGTCATTTTTCTTGACTTTTGACGATGAAAAAACTACACACTATAGTATATTTGTTTAATCGTTTTCATCTTTTTTTTTAATCGTCGCAAAAACCATGAACTATAGTTCATGGTTTTCGCAACGATTTCAAAAACAAATATGAAAATGATGAAAAAACGACATACTATAGTTCATGGTTTTGGCCCATCATCTGACAGAATAGTCTGTGTATTTGCATACTGGGCCCTGATTGGTGGCCCAAAACTTGGTGGGAAAGTCCCTCTTTTATGTCTGGCTTCCAGGCCAGTTGGAAAAGGGCACACTGAGAGCTGGTAAGAGTATGTTAAATTGGACATTTTCATGGTAAAAGTTTAGCTGGACAGGGTTCTTTCAGACATAAGCCCCAACCGTTACATCTCAGGAAACAGGGGGAGAGAGCACCGTCTCCCGATGGTCCTCCAGCACCTTGATGACATGGGACTTGAACCTGCCAACTGTCTGTAGCAGAGGCAACCGATCAAGCGCACCACACCATTGAGCCAAGGCACCTTTGGGCATTCAGCAGACGTCTCCTGGTGCTTTTGAGTTTTTATTTTTTTATTCGAGCCTTGAAAAGTTCAAGTTACTGCAGCATTGAATGAGACTTGAACACAGAAAGCCTGTACTGAAAGACTCATCATTAGACCACTGCGCCATCAGTCAGACGCTCTCAGCCAAAGTCTCCTGGTACTTTTGAAGTGACCTTTTGTGTGTTAGGCTTCAGTTGGTAAAGTGAAGATAACACAGAATCATATTAATCAGATGTTTCTTAGCGCTGTTGAGGTCTTCTTTTGCATGTTAGTGTAACAGCCGGGAATCGAACCCAGGTCCCCCGCACGGAAGGCCAACATCCTAACCACTAAACCAAAGCAGTTGCCTATGGCGCAGGGGAGATATGAGAGGTCATCAGGCTGGGGCTGTGAGCCCCTGCTACAATAGGCTTCAGTTAATACAGCTCTACATGTTCAAATCCCTGTTCGCCTATAGTTTAATGCTGGAGTGTTTCAACTTTAGTAACTGAAGGCCAACAAACACAATTACCAGGAGACTTTGGCTGAGGGTGTCTGACTGATGGTGCAATGGTCTAATGATCAGTCTCTCTGTACGGACATTCCATGTTCAAGTCCCATTGCTGCTATATAGCACAATGCTCTAGTACTTTGAACTGTTCAAGGCTCGAATACAAAATAAAACCTCAAAAGCACCAGGAGACATCTGCTGAATGCCCCAAGGTGCCTTGGCTCAATGGCATGGTGTGCTTGATATTGGTTGATTCGGTTACCTCTGCTACAGACAGTTGGCTGGTTCAAGTCCCATGTCATCAAGGTGCTGGGATGGACCATCGGGAGACGGGTGCTCTCTCTCCCCCTGTTTCCTAATAAGTAACCGTTGGGGCTTATGTCTGAAAGAACCCTGTCCACCTAACATTTTACAGATAAGAATTAGGTCAAAAGTTTAAAAATAAAATAGCAATGCATTTTGGCCCATCATCTGACAGAATAGTCTGTGTATTTCATCTGACAGAATAGTCAGTGTATTTGCATACTGGGCCCCGATTATAATCGTCGACAATGGCAATGTCATTTTTCTTGACTTTTGACGATGAAAAAACTACACACTATAGTATATTTGTTTAATCGTTTTCATCTTTTTTTTTAATCGTCGCAACGATTTCAAAAACAAATATGAAAATGATGAAAAAACGACATACTATAGTTCATGGTTTTGGCCCATCATCTGACAGAATAGTCTGTGTATTTGCATACTGGGCCCTGATTGGTGGCCCAAAACTTGGTGGGAAAGTCCCTCTTTTATGTCTGGCTTCCAGGCCAGTTGGAAAAGGGCACACTGAGAGCTGGTAAGAGTATGTTAAATTGGACATTTTCATGGTAAAAGTTTAGCTGGACAGGGTTCTTTCAGACATAAGCCCCAACCGTTACATCTCAGGAAACAGGGGGAGAGAGCACCGTCTCCCGATGGTCCTCCAGCACCTTGATGACATGGGACTTGAACCTGCCAACTGTCTGTAGCAGAGGCAACCGATCAAGCGCACCACACCATTGAGCCAAGGCACCTTTGGGCATTCAGCAGACGTCTCCTGGTGCTTTTGAGTTTTTATTTTTTTATTCGAGCCTTGAAAAGTTCAAGTTACTGCAGCATTGAATGAGACTTGAACACAGAAAGCCTGTACTGAAAGACTCATCATTAGACCACTGCGCCATCAGTCAGACGCTCTCAGCCAAAGTCTCCTGGTACTTTTGAAGTGACCTTTTGTGTGTTAGGCTTCAGTTGGTAAAGTGAAGATAACACAGAATCATATTAATCAGATGTTTCTTAGCGCTGTTGAGGTCTTCTTTTGCATGTTAGTGTAACAGCCGGGAATCGAACCCAGGTCCCCCGCACGGAAGGCCAACATCCTAACCACTAAACCAAAGCAGTTGCCTATGGCGCAGGGGAGATATGAGAGGTCATCAGGCTGGGGCTGTGAGCCCCTGCTACAATAGGCTTCAGTTAATACAGCTCTACATGTTCAAATCCCTGTTCGCCTATAGTTTAATGCTGGAGTGTTTCAACTTTAGTAACTGAAGGCCAACAAACACAATTACCAGGAGACTTTGGCTGAGGGTGTCTGACTGATGGTGCAATGGTCTAATGATCAGTCTCTCTGTACGGACATTCCATGTTCAAGTCCCATTGCTGCTATATAGCACAATGCTCTAGTACTTTGAACTTTTCAAGGCTCGAATACAAAATAAAACCTCAAAAGCACCAGGAGACATCTGCTGAATGCCCCAAGGTGCCTTGGCTCAATGGCATGGTGTGCTTGATATTGGTTGATTCGGTTACCTCTGCTACAGACAGTTGGCTGGTTCAAGTCCCATGTCATCAAGGTGCTGGGATGGACCATCGGGAGACGGGTGCTCTCTCTCCCCCTGTTTCCTGATAAGTAACCGTTGGGGCTTATGTCTGAAAGAACCCTGTCCACCTAACATTTTACAGATAAGAATTAGGTCAAACGTTTAAAAATAAAATAGCAATGCATTTTGGCCCATCATCTGACAGAATAGTCTGTGTATTTCATCTGACAGAATAGTCAGTGTATTTGCATACTGGGCCCCGATTATAATCGTCGACAATGGCAATGTCATTTTTCTTGACTTTTGACGATGAAAAAACTACACACTATAGTATATTTGTTTAATCGTTTTCATCTTTTTTTTTAATCGTCGCAAAAACCATGAACTATAGTTCATGGTTTTCGCAACGATTTCAAAAACAAATATGAAAATGATGAAAAAACGACATACTATAGTTCATGGTTTTGGCCCATCATCTGACAGAATAGTCTGTGTATTTGCATACTGGTCCCTGATTGGTGGCCCAAAACTTGGTGGGAAAGTCCCTCTTTTATGTCTGGCTTCCAGGCCAGTTGGAAAAGGGCACACTGAGAGCTGGTAAGAGTATGTTAAATTGGACATTTTCATGGTAAAAGTTTAGCTGGACAGGGTTCTTTCAGACATAAGCCCCAACCGTTACATCTCAGGAAACAGGGGGAGAGAGCACCGTCTCCCGATGGTCCTCCAGCACCTTGATGACATGGGACTTGAACCTGCCAACTGTCTGTAGCAGAGGCAACCGATCAAGCGCACCACACCATTGAGCCAAGGCACCTTTGGGCATTCAGCAGACGTCTCCTGGTGCTTTTGAGTTTTTATTTTTTTATTCGAGCCTTGAAAAGTTCAAGTTACTGCAGCATTGAATGAGACTTGAACACAGAAAGCCTGTACTGAAAGACTCATCATTAGACCACTGCGCCATCAGTCAGACGCTCTCAGCCAAAGTCTCCTGGTACTTTTGAAGTGACCTTTTGTGTGTTAGGCTTCAGTTGGTAAAGTGAAGATAACACAGAATCATATTAATCAGATGTTTCTTAGCGCTGTTGAGGTCTTCTTTTGCATGTTAGTGTAACAGCCGGGAATCGAACCCAGGTCCCCCGCACGGAAGGCCAACATCCTAACCACTAAACCAAAGCAGTTGCCTATGGCGCAGGGGAGATATGAGAGGTCATCAGCTGGGGCTGTGAGCCCCTGCTACAATAGGCTTCAGTTAATACAGCTCTACATGTTCAAATCCCTGTTCGCCTATAGTTTAATGCTGGAGTGTTTCAACTTTACTAACTGAAGGCCAACCAACACAATTACCAGGAGACTTTGGCTGAGGGTGTCTGACTGATGGTGCAATGGTCTAATGATCAGTCTCTCTGTACGGACATTCCATGTTCAAGTCCCATTGCTGCTATATAGCACAATGCTCTAGTACTTTGAACTTTTCAAGGCTCGAATACAAAATAAAACCTCAAAAGCACCAGGAGACATCTGCTGAATGCCCCAAGGTGCCTTGGCTCAATGGCATGGTGTGCTTGATATTGGTTGATTCGGTTCCCTCTGCTACAGACAGTTGGCAGGTTCAAGTCCCATGTCATCAAGGTGCTGGGATGGACCATCGGGAGACGGGTGCTCTCTCTCCCCCTGTTTCCTGATAAGTAACCGTTGGGGCTTATGTCTGAAAGAACCCTGTCCACCTAACATTTTACAGATAAGAATTAGGTCAAACGTTTAAAAATAAAATAGCAATACATTTTGGCCCATCATCTGACAGAATAGTCTGTGTATTTCATCTGACAGAATAGTCAGTGTATTTGCATACTGGGCCCCGATTATAATCGTCGACAATGGCAATGTAATTTTTCTTGACTTTTGACGATGAAAAAACTACACACTATAGTATATTTGTTTAATCGTTTTCATCTTTTTTTTTAATCGTCGCAAAAACCATGAACTATAGTTCATGGTTTTCGCAACGATTTCAAAAACAAATATGAAAATGATGAAAAAACGACATACTATAGTTCATGGTTTTGGCCCATCATCTGACAGAATAGTCTGTGTATTTGCATACTGGGCCCTGATTGGTGGCCCAAAACTTGGTGGGAAAGTCCCTCTTTTATGTCTGGCTTCCAGGCCAGTTGGAAAAGGGCACACTGAGAGCTGGTAAGAGTATGTTAAATTGGACATTTTCATGGTAAAAGTTTAGCTGGACAGGGTTCTTTCAGACATAAGCCCCAACCGTTACATCTCAGGAAACAGGGGGAGAGAGCACCGTCTCCCGATGGTCCTCCAGCACCTTGATGACATGGGACTTGAACCTGCCAACTGTCTGTAGCAGAGGCAACCGATCAAGCGCACCACACCATTGAGCCAAGGCACCTTTGGGCATTCAGCAGACGTCTCCTGGTGCTTTTGAGTTTTTATGTTTTTATTTTTTTATTCGAGCCTTGAAAAGTTCAAGTTACTGCAGCATTGAATGAGACTTGAACACAGAAAGCCTGTACTGAAAGACTCATCATTAGACCACTGCGCCATCAGTCAGACGCTCTCAGCCAAAGTCTCCTGGTACTTTTGAAGTGACCTTTTGTGTGTTAGGCTTCAGTTGGTAAAGTGAAGATAACACAGAATCATATTAATCAGATGTTTCTTAGCGCTGTTGAGGTCTTCTTTTGCATGTTAGTGTAACAGCCGGGAATCGAACCCAGGTCCCCCGCACGGAAGGCCAACATCCTAACCACTAAACCAAAGCAGTTGCCTATGGCGCAGGGGAGATATGAGAGGTCATCAGCTGGGGCTGTGAGCCCCTGCTACAATAGGCTTCAGTTAATACAGCTCTACATGTTCAAATCCCTGTTCGCCTATAGTTTAATGCTGGAGTGTTTCAACTTTACTAACTGAAGGCCAACAAACACAATTACCAGGAGACTTTGGCTGAGGGTGTCTGACTGATGGTGCAATGGTCTAATGATCAGTCTCTCTGTACGGACATTCCATGTTCAAGTCCCATTGCTGCTTGCTGCTATATAGCACAATGCTCTAGTACTTTGAACTTTTCAAGGCTCGAATACAAAATAAAACCTCAAAAGCACCAGGAGACATCTGCTGAATGCCCCAAGGTGCCTTGGCTCAATGGCATGGTGTGCTTGATATTGGTTCATTCGGTTACCTCTGCTACAGACAGTTGGCAGGTTCAAGTCCCATGTCATCAAGGTGCTAGGATGGACCATCGGGAGACGGGTGCTCTCTCTCCCCCTGTTTCCTGATAAGTAACCGTTGGGGCTTATGTCTGAAAGAACCCTGTCCACCTAACATTTTACAGATAAGAATTAGGTCAAACGTTTAAAAATAAAATAGCAATGCATTTTGGCCCATCATCTGACAGAATAGTCTGTGTATTTCATCTGACAGAATAGTCAGTGTATTTGCATACTGGGCCCCGATTATAATCGTCGACAATGGCAATGTCATTTTTCTTGACTTTTGACGATGAAAAAACTACACACTATAGTATATTTGTTTAATCGTTTTCATCTTTTTTTTTAATCGTCGCAACGATTTCAAAAACAAATATGAAAATGATGAAAAAACGACATACTATAGTTCATGGTTTTGGCCCATCATCTGACAGAATAGTCTGTGTATTTGCATACTGGGCCCTGATTGGTGGCCCAAAACTTGGTGGGAAAGTCCCTCTTTTATGTCTGGCTTCCAGGCCAGTTGGAAAAGGGCACACTGAGAGCTGGTAAGAGTATGTTAAATTGGACATTTTCATGGTAAAAGTTTAGCTGGACAGGGTTCTTTCAGACATAAGCCCCAACCGTTACATGTCAGGAAACAGGGGGAGAGAGCACCGTCTCCCGATGGTCCTCCAGCACCTTGATGACATGGGACTTGAACCTGCCAACTGTCTGTAGCAGAGGCAACCGATCAAGCGCACCACACCATTGAGCCAAGGCACCTTTGGGCATTCAGCAGACGTCTCCTGGTGCTTTTGAGTTTTTATTTTTTTATTCGAGCCTTGAAAAGTTCAAGTTACTGCAGCATTGAATGAGACTTGAACACAGAAAGCCTGTACTGAAAGAATCATCATTAGACCACTGCGCCATCAGTCAGACGCTCTCAGCCAAAGTCTCCTGGTACTTTTGAAGTGACCTTTTGTGTGTTAGGCTTCAGTTGGTAAAGTGAAGATAACACAGAATCATAATAATCAGATGTTTCTTAGCGCTGTTGAGGTCTTCTTTTGCATGTTAGTGTAACAGCCGGGAATCGAACCCAGGTCCCCCGCACGGAAGGCCAACATCCTAACCACTAAACCAAAGCAGTTGCCTATGGCGCAGGGGAGATATGAGAGGTCATCAGGCTGGGGCTGTGAGCCCCTGCTACAATAGGCTTCAGTTAATACAGCTCTACATGTTCAAATCCCTGTTCGCCTATAGTTTAATGCTGGAGTGTTTCAACTTTACTAACTGAAGGCCAACAAACACAATTACCAGGAGACTTTGGCTGAGGGTGTCTGACTGATGGTGCAATGGTCTAATGATCAGTCTCTCTGTACGGACATTCCATGTTCAAGTCCCATTGCTGCTATATAGCACAATGCTCTAGTACTTTGAACTTTTCAAGGCTCGAATACAAAATAAAACCTCAAAAGCACCAGGAGACATCTGCTGAATGCCCCAAGGTGCCTTGGCTCAATGGCATGGTGTGCTTGATATTGGTTGATTCGGTTCCCTCTGCTACAGACAGTTGGCAGGTTCAAGTCCCATGTCATCAAGGTGCTGGGATGGACCATCGGGAGACGGGTGCTCTCTCTCCCCCTGTTTCCTGATAAGTAACCGTTGGGGCTTATGTCTGAAAGAACCCTGTCCACCTAACATTTTACAGATAAGAATTAGGTCAAACGTTTAAAAATAAAATAGCAATTCATTTTGGCCCATCATCTGACAGAATAGTCTGTGTATTTCATCTGACAGAATAGTCAGTGTATTTGCATACTGGGCCCCGATTATAATCGTCGACAATGGCAATGTAATTTTTCTTGACTTTTGACGATGAAAAAACTACACACTATAGTATATTTGTTTAATCGTTTTCATCTTTTTTTTTAATCGTCGCAAAAACCATGAACTATAGTTCATGGTTTTCGCAACGATTTCAAAAACAAATATGAAAATGATGAAAAAACTACATACTATAGTTCATGGTTTTGGCCCATCATCTGACAGAATAGTCTGTGTATTTGCATACTGGGCCCTGATTGGTGGCCCAAAACTTGGTGGGAAAGTCCCTCTTTTATGTCTGGCTTCCAGGCCAGTTGGAAAAGGGCACACTGAGAGCTGGTAAGAGTATGTTAAATTGGACATTTTCATGGTAAAAGTATAGCTGGACAGGGTTCTTTCAGACATAAGCCCCAACCGTTACATCTCAGGAAACAGGGGGAGAGAGCACCGTCTCCCGATGGTCCTCCAGCACCTTGATGACATGGGACTTGAACCTGCCAACTGTCTGTAGCAGAGGCAACCGATCAAGCGCACCACACCATTGAGCCAAGGCACCTTTGGGCATTCAGCAGACGTCTCCTGGTGCTTTTGAGTTTTTATTTTTATATTCGAGCCTTGAAAAGTTCAAGTTACTGCAGCATTGAATGAGACTTGAACACAGAAAGCCTGTACTGAAAGACTCATCATTAGACCACTGCGCCATCAGTCAGACGCTCTCAGCCAAAGTCTCCTGGTACTTTTGAAGTGACCTTTTGTGTGTTAGGCTTCAGTTGGTAAAGTGAAGATAACACAGAATCATATTAATCAGATGTTTCTTAGCGCTGTTGAGGTCTTCTTTTGCATGTTAGTGTAACAGCCGGGAATCGAACCCAGGTCGCCCGCACGGAAGGCCAACATCTTAACCACTAAACCAAAGCAGTTGCCTATGGCACAGGGGAGATATGAGGGGCTGTGAGCCCCTGCTACTATAGGCTTCAGTTAATACAGCTCTACATGTTCAAATCCCTGTTCGCCTATAGTTTAATGCTGGAGTGTTTCAACTTTACTAACTGAAGGCCAACACACACAATTACCAGGAGACTTTGGCTGAGGGTGTCTGACTGATGGTGCAATGGTCTAATGATCAGTCTCTCTGTAGAGCTGTATTAACTGAAGGCTCAAATTGTAGCAGTGGCTCAGCCTGATGACGTCAAAAGTCTCATGTCTCCCCTGAGCCATAAGCAATTGCTTTGGCTTAGTGGTTAAGATGTTGGCCTTCCCGGCCCATCCGTGCTGGGGACCAGGTTTAGATTCCCAGGTGTTACACTAACATACAAAACAGCTCTCAAAGCATTTGATTCTGTGTTCAAGACTAGATTCTTTCACCTTTATACTAACTGAAGGCTAACATACAAAAGATCACTTCAACAGTACGAAGAGGCAGTTGTTACTGAGTGATGGTGTAGTAGGGGATGATGATCAGACAGACTCTCAGCACAGAGAGTTCATGTTCAAATCCGAGTCTCCCTAAAGTCTAATGCCAGAGCTATTCAGCTTTATTAACTGAAGGCTATTCTAGCAGTGGCTCACAGCCTCAGCCTGATGACCTCAAAACTCTAGCAATTGCCATTGACTTGTCTTAGTGGTTAGGATGTTGGCTTTCCACGTGGGAGACCAGGGTTCGTTTCCCGGCTGTTACACTAACATACAAAAGAAGAACTCACCAGTGCTAAGAAACATCTGATTAATATGATTCTGTGTATATTCATATTCATTTTTTTTAAATCGTTGCAAAAACTGTGAACTAAAAAAATGATGAAAAAACTACACACTACAGTACATACTTACACCTAGAAACTCCATTCAAACCTATTTAGGTTTGTGGACTTACGGTGGAATCTTTGAAATGTTTCATAGTTTTAGAAATATAGTGCTTTTAAATTTGAGAAATTCAGAATGGGGGTCAATGGCAGGTTTTGGCACGTCAAAAAATAACTTTCTCCTAGAAACTCCATTCACACTTTTTAAAATTCTGCTTACTGTGGACACACATGCTGGAACTTTTTACTTTGAAATGTTTTGTAGTTTCTGAGTTATTTAACTTAAATGCCCAATGCATTCTCAATGGCAATAGCACAAACTTTGGCATGCTACTAGTCCTACATACTTACACCTAGAAACCCCATACAAAACTATTTATAGTTCATCTTACGGTGGACATGTTTGCCTGAAAATGAATCTTTGAAATGTTTCATAGTTTTAGAAATATAGTGATTTTAAATTTGAGAAATTCAGAATGGGGGTCAATGGCAGATTTTGGCATGCCAAAAATCACTTTCACCTAGAAACTCCATTCACACTTTTTAAATTCTGCTTACTGTGGAGACACATGCTGGAACTTTTACTTTGAATTTTTTTGTAGTTTCTGAGTTATTTAACTTAAATGCCCAATGCATTCTCAATGGCAATAGCACAAACTTTGGCATGCTACTAGTCCTACATACTTACACCTAGAAACCCCATACAAACCTATTTAGGTTCATCTTACGGTGGACATGTTTGCCTGAAAATGAATCTTTGAAATGTTTCATAGTTTTAGAAATATAGTGCTTTTAAATGTGAGAAATTCAGAATGGGGGTCAATGGCAGGTTTTGGCACGTCAAAAAATCCCTTTCTCCTAGAAACTCCATTCACACTTTTTAAAATTCAGCTTACTGTGGAGATACATGCTGGAACTTTTTACTTTGAAATGTTTTGTAGTTTCTATAACTTTCTATAAACGCTCAATGGCAATAGCACAAATTTTGGCACGCTACTAGTCCTACATACTTACACCTATAGAAACCCCATTCAAACTTTAAAATGTAGTTAATAATTCATTCCATCTGTTAAGTCCACTAAAGATATAGCTGTGATTTATTCCTTCTGTCAATCAGGAAATCTTTTACATTTCCACAAAAGCACCGGCGGCCTGAGCGGACGTCCATATACGCCGTTAATACGTTGTCCAAGAGAGGGTCGGCGTATCAACGTCGTATGCACGGCGTGTCAGCGTAGTTCACTTTCAACTGGACGGCGTGTCGCCGGTGTCGCCGTTGTTCACTTTTGCTACGATTGATTATTTTATGTTTGTGCTCTGCACACAAAGTGCCCAACCCTCATTGGGTTTATAAGACACCATTTTACATTTCATAATACATTGAATTAGAGTGAGCTGACTTGGACGTTGTGTGGCACGTCCGCTAATTGTGCAGAGAGAACATATGTTCATCATATTAACATCTTTGTGCAATTTATACTGCAAATCTCTCTTAGTACTGTTGAAGCGTTCTTTTGTATGTTAGCCTTCAGTTAGTAAAGGGATAGTTGAAATACTCCAGTATTGAACTATAGGACTTGGATTTGAACATGGTATCATCTCTGCTGAGAGTCTGACCATTAGACCACAATGCCATACATCTGATGAGAGTGGCTGAGTGATATCACTCAGCTACCCTCAGCAGATGTTTCTTAGCACGCTAGAAGCGTGGTATATGATATTAATCAAAAACGAGATTTCTCGTTTTGGCATAGGTGGGTTGTGGAGAGAAAAACAAGATTTTTGTCCCTTGGCAAAGATTGTGTTAAATTGTCACTTTATAAATGTGCAGATGCCCTGTATACACACTGCCCTGTGCGGTGTACCTTTGAATTATTATTTATTATTTTCCTAAGTAAAGTTCCCGTGCTGCTATCCTGGTTTTCTCTACTAGTTCGATCCACACCAGGTAAAAAATCTGACCATTTGACCTCAAACAAGTTCCATTACTTGTAGCTCTTTATTGAAAACAGTAGTAAAAAATATAGGCTATACTGTATGAGATTAATATAAAAAAAAAAAACAGCAGTATGAATTAGTCAGAATTCAGAAACAATAAAAGTGACACACATATTGGCTGATATACTGCATAATTCAGCATTAAAGTTTAGAATTTTTACATCAGTATTTAACCCTCACCATGACAGGATTATTCTCTCATCCCCTAATACTCCTAAACTTAAACGTGCTCCTAAACCCAGTGCTGGAAAGTAACTAAGTACATTTACTGTAGGCTACTTAAGTGAAATTATGAGGTATTTGTATTTTACTTGAGTATTTCCAATTGCCAATACTTTTACTTCTACTCCACTACATTTCAGAGGCAAATATTGTACTTTTACACCACTACAATTATTTTAAATTTTTAGTTACTAGTTACTTTTAGATTTTGATTATTATTACAAAACATTCATTAACCACTTCAGCCCTATATACATTTCGGCCATTTGTATAGGCCTACATTTGAAAACTGGAAATGGGACATTCTGCATAGTGAGTACTTTGTACTTTTGGTACTTTAAGTACATTTCGATTTTGCACTTGTACTCAAGTACATTTTGAATTCCGGACTTTTCCTTGTTAACAGAGTAGTTCTACATTTCAGTATTGATACTTTGAGTACTTTTTCCCCACCACTGCCTGCCTTAAACCCATACAGTTGCTTTCAACTCCCTCTCAGACGGCCTCTGCTGGCCACAGCAGCTTCCTGCTCCACGGTGGTGCGAGGCGGGCAGGTTCTTGTAGACGGCTCTGCTATAGGGGATGAAACACAGGCCCAGCTGGAGGTGTCGGGCCAGGCGGCAGTAGGCGGCTAGTGCCAGAACCAGTAGCGGGGTGAGCAGCAGAAAGCCCACGACCAAGAGAGCCACGCAACCTCCGTCGTCCAACAAGTCTGAACAGTACATAGATGTTCCATGGGGCTGCACCTGGAAAGCAGGCAATAGAAGACAGAAGAGAAGTTGGTGAGGTGTTACAACGCACACACACGCACACACACACACACACACACACACACACACACACACACACACACACACACACACACACACACACACACACACACACACACACACACACACACACACACACACACACACACACACACACACACACACACACACACACACTCATCTCTCTAAAAATGACGGTTCTCAAACTAGGGTCCGGCACCTCATTAAGGGGGTTCCAGCAGGTCCCCAGTGAACTGATTGGTAACTCTGAGTGGATTTGTTTGTTTGTTTGTTTATTCTCACTTACAAGATAATTTAAAAATCATACACAAAGTCAGTAAAAATGTGAAAATTGGATAAAGGAATTGTGGGCGCCTAAACAAATTGGATAATTTCCCCATTTAAAAAAAAAAGTAATTAAAGTATCCATGACTTGAACACGGTACATCATTATCAGACCTAAATGTAGGCTACCCTTCAACTTCTTGATTATACCCACAATGTCTGGCTAGCCACAGGTGTTGTTGCAATTTAGGAATTGCAGAATTGCAGAAGGCCTTATATTTCAAATGTTCAAGTATGTTCAAATGGCCTATACTTTACATTACTTCCATATTAAAAAAATGACAATTGAAGTTAACATTGAGGTGCCTTAAACATAGACAAATAATCCTTCCAGATTGAAAAGCTCACCGTGGAATGACAGAGGAAGCCAGATATGATCATGACTAGTGAAGGGGTCATGATGGTCGCAAACACAATGCTGGCCAGCACCCCGTTGACCAGTGCTATGACCAGGTTCTGTGCAGTGACCAGTACAGAACATGCCCAGCAGTCCAGAGACCCCCTCAGCTCCAGAGGGGGGTCTCCTCCCGCCTCGCTGCCACCTAGCGAGTACGGGGGAGGCACGATGACCCCTGACCCTACTCCGGTAGAGGATCCTGGCTCGGAGAGGGGCTGCTCGCTGACTGTCTTCTCCAACGTTCCGTTCCGTGGCAGACTCATCTTCCTTGTTGGCTGTGGTGGAGGTAAGATACGTTTACTGTCATTTTTTATTGTGATGATATTGACAATTTAATCACTATAATTTGGACCCCTGGGGTCCACATTATTAGTTATTGCTGTTATTAGTAGTAGTAGTAATAGCATGTATACTTTGCTGTTGTTATTGGTTTTTTCTTTGTTTTTGTACTGTGCCCATAGTTTGGTTGAAATGTAGCTCTGGTCCAGAGCGTCTGTGAGAGAACTCACTAACGCTCTGGACCAGAGCTAGTTGAAATGGGTGAGAAGTCATGTCGTGAGGGCTGTTATGGCAATAGTTTCATCTTACACTTTTGTGGTGTAAAAATATAGCAGTTTTCCAGTGTAAAAACAGGAGAACTGCCTCTTACTATGCAGTTAAATATGCAACTTCCTGTGTTGAAATAGGATAAGAAGAATAACCACAGTATTTAAGTATAGCATGCCATCCATTTCCTCCAAAGATCCCCCCCAAAAGCTTAAGATTGCCGTTACATTAAGTAATGGGTTCCCTAAATGCTGTGCTGAAAGGTGTGGAAAGTCAACACAGATAACTTTAGCAACTCTAAGTAGGAGGAAATGGACTCCATTGACCCCACCTCCAAACTCCAGGATAACCACTATAGCCAGAACAATGAGTCGGGAACAGCCAGCCAGTTCTAAAAGCTTCCACCGGGTCACGACACTTTTCTTTAGATTGAACTTGAACACTGTTTGTACCACTTCACACATTCCATTTATTTAAATACCTGTTCACTTGATGTTAGTGATGACAGAGTTATGGTCCTCATTTTAGCTGATTCATAATTCTTCACCCTATCACTTTATTGCTTTGAAATATAACATGCTCGCGCAAACTTTAGAGGTTGTAATCTGAAGAGAGCCAATTCCATTGTGTGGTTATTATCGTGCACATGTACAGTACTATTAAGTATAGGTACAGTAACCGTACCCTGCAGTGACCCTGTGGGTTTGAAATGCTGTTTTTCCTGTCTCTGTGACCCGTCAGCATGTACAATATTTGAAGGAAATTCAATTAAAGCACAAAAGCTGCATTCCATAAAGCGTCTATGTAAAAGCACATTGGCTACTCCTGTATAAAGTGTCTATGTAAAAGCACATTGGCTACTCCTGTATCCAGTCCTATGTAAAAGCACATTGGCTACTCCTGTATCCAGTCCTATGTAAAAGCACATTGGCTACTCCTGTATCCAGTCCTATGTAAAAGCACATTGGCTACTCCTGTATCCAGTCCTATGTAAAAGCACATTGGCTACTCCTGTATAAAGTGTCTATGTAAAAGCACATTGGCTACTCCTGTATCCAGTCTCCCTTTTGCTATACAGTAGATCAAGTAAGACTTCCCTCTTGATGACATCATCAAAAATCAAAATAGCTACGGTCATTAGAATAACATACATTACATCTATATTCCGAAATGACATAATCAAGGAATTGGTCATTTTAATTGACACTTTAATAACGTGACCATGGAAAGTTATAAAGATTTAAAGTCCATTAGTTATCAGATTGACTTTTTCTTGTTTCATCACTAATAGATACTAGAGAAATAGGGGAGTAGCGTGTTGACGGTACTCACTTTGTAGTCAGCCTGGTTATACTCTCTCCGTCTTCGCAGAGCCAGACAGTGTCCAGACGTGGTGGAGTTCTGAAAGACCTGAAGGACAGTGAAAAGTCTGAAGAAAAATAAATGAATATTCTTGTTTGAGACTTGGTGAGGATCTTCTTTGTCTGACAATTCCGTTCTTGAAGTCAGTATCCAGGCTTCAAAAGAAAACCCCTACATCTATTGGATGATGTCTGATGAGATGCTGTCCAGGATATAAGTTCAACATCGATGCCTTTAGACTTCTTCGAAAACATCTAGAAGAGAGGTGTGTGCATGTTTCCTAGTACTGATCCTCACTCTTTCTTTCCTAACATTCTGTTTCCTCACTCTGACTCTCAGACTGATCTGTGATTGACTGACTAAGTGGGTAGGAGTTTAGGAGTTTGCGTTTCGTCTGCTTCGGTGCCTGGGAGAGCGAGCCTGCCAGGCTTGCTGTGATAACCCTCAAACCCAGTGGGAAGTCAGGGGGGGGGGGGGGGGGGGTTGGGGGTGGGGGCAACATGCTATAGGGAGAGAGAGAGAGAGAGAGTGTGTGTTTATTTGGATAGATTAGAGCAGTCAGGGCATGCTGCCCGAAGTACAGCCCCTTTATATAACTACTGAACATTTCTTCACTTTCCAAGATAATAGAGATGAGGAAAAAAAGTAAAGATAAAATATTTATTTTTCATAAAAAAAGAAAAAAGGAAAGGAAAAAAGAAGATGATTATAGAAATGATGATTACAGGAAGACTTGTGCCAACATAGAATAACAATGCCTTACGACTCCAGCATACCTAGACAAAACACAGAACTGTGGAATGAAATAGTTGAAGGCCGGGGCTAGGTCATGCAAGCTAGGGTTGTTTTAGATTTATTCTAGGGGCCAGGATAACACTGGATTGGCCCTTGGCCTTTTGATGAAAAACAGAACGCTGCATTTGCAAACCTAGGAAATGAGGATGGGGGAGCAGCGAGTAATGTGGCGGGAGAGAGACGCCATCAGGGGACTGATAAGAGGCCAGAGGGGCCCAGTTCAAAGGGTGAAATTAGTATTTTGATATCTGTTCTCATTTTTCTTTTACTTTGTTTTTTTCCCCCTCCTTTCTGGGTAAACTTGTTTATTTCTTTTTTGGGCAGATATATTCTCTGGAGAGAATCTTTTGAAAAAAATAAATAAACGTATACGTGTGATAAAATGTCTCATGCCACTTGTTTCCCCGTGTACAAGAATAGACTGGGAGGGAGGGAAGTTTTAGAGGCTTTGAAAGAATGGTGGTATGTATATATGCTTCGTGGGGATATTTAATAAGTTTAGCTGTTATTTCACTCCCAATGCCATGGAGATTATTGTTTATAATGTCTGAGTGTATGTTGGGTTCCAGGAGGTTGGTAGAGGAAGAGCGTTCTTCCTGTCCTTGGAACCAGGATATCCGTTGTTGTATCCACGGTCTAAGATGAGGTGTCCCCACTTCCTCCATTCTTTTTTTTCTCATGTCCTTTAACCCCTTGTCCCAAAGATAGCAAAGAGAGGGAGGGCCAGTTATCATCTCTAAAGACTTGGTTGCCACCTCGGTTGCCACACACCAAAACAGCTTAGTTGTTCTGTGGTCAAACATATACATTTATCTATTAATTCAAAGAAACTATGAATGTACTACTATGTACTGTATGTATGTGTCCCAGGCATAGCTTGTTTGGGCCGCTGATTGACCAACCAAATACCATTTTTAAACAGTGCACACCTTTAAAGGGCTATGTGTGTCCCTGTGTCCGTCTGTCTGTCTGTCTGTCTGTCCCTATGGTGTCTATTTGTAAGTCTCTAAATGTTTTGATGAATTGAACAAGGTGGACCCTTAATTGGGTTGTCCACTCACAGTTAACAGTCTTTGTATTGAGTTTGTGCTTGAAATGTACTGTAATTCTGCAAACTGTTAATAAATATTTCAATCAATCAATTTTGTTTTGTATAATTAGACGGACAAGATCAAGGTTACTTTCAAAAAGGTTGCAGGTTGCTGCTTTTGCAAAATCGAGAATTTCACATACAAGTCCAAATCCTACAATACTACATTACAAGAATCATCCTAAATATTATTACTACTGTATGTTTATCATTCAGGTATGTCAATTTAGTCACGAGAATTGTGGTTTTATATATATTTTTACATTATTGTCAAGAAGCTGTATATCACTGTGATGGACCCAAAATGAGCAGACTATTTGATCTCTAGACAAAGTGGAATGACATATGTGTAATGGAATTTAAACATTCACTTCACATAGGCTTAACAATGCTTCTGTTGCATAGTCATGCCCAGGATAGCTTGTCCAGGTTTTTCCTGCCGGCGAGTAAGACAGGAACAAGCATTCATTCAAGCAGTCAACGACCAATACTCATTCTTAAAGAATTTATCAAAACATTTTATCTTCCTTAACAACAATACAATATGTCACAGAAAAATCACATAGTAATTTAAGAGAGGTCTGGCTCATGTTCTGTTCTATGAGGTTTTTTTTTCCTTTTCTCTTTTTTTTTAAGTGAGTGCAGCATAAATTAAAAAAAAAAGCAGTCAAGAGGGAGAAGAGAAATATTACATTGTTCAAATTAAGGCTGGGCAATATATCGGTATTATACCAATATCGTGATATTAGACTAGATATTGTCTGATATTTGGGATATCACAATATCATGATATGACATAAGTGAAGTCTTTTCCTCGTTTGAATCACTTAAACCCCATTTTATATAAAAAAATATTAAAAATAGCAAGATCTACAAGCTCGCATCATGACATGTTTATTGGTTTGAGCTTGTAGACCACTTGTTTAACTTTTCTTTACTGTTAAAAAAGAAAATGATTACAATACATTATCATAACAATATCGATAGAGGAATTTGGAAAAACAATATTGCGATATTTGATTTTGTCCATATTGCCCAGTCCTAGTTCAAATAATACATAGGAGGACAAGACACAAAACAAATGTAACCTCGACACCGTTAAAAATCACATCCATAAAAGTCTCTTTTCAAAAGTGTCAAGAGTTACAACTACTGTTAAAGTTCATCATAAAACCACTAATGCCTCACGAGTTTCATACAATGTACAAAACAAAAGAAAAAGGTTCTGCGTTATCTGTTTGATACAGTACAAAGACATCAT
Source organism: Electrona antarctica (assembly GCF_951216825.1). Classification (NCBI taxonomy): domain Eukaryota; kingdom Metazoa; phylum Chordata; class Actinopteri; order Myctophiformes; family Myctophidae; genus Electrona; species Electrona antarctica. Next base: position 44,268,541 of record NC_136789.1, on the reverse strand, counting down.
TCCATTTATTTGACCAGTAAACAGAAGTGACATGGTTCTAAGCACCAACCTGTTGGTTTGAGTTAGTCATTGACTTATCTTCATACATCATTCTATATGCAGTTTAATGAGGGGATGGTGACGCAAGGAGGGGTCTAGCACCATGAAAATTAAACCTCCCCCTGATTGCACGCCCCCTATCCAAACATTGTGACAATTGTCAAATTTTAAAATATCTTTCAGACCCTTATCAGGTGAAAGTTCTATCAATATGCAATAAATATATTTAAGAAAACAACCATATACAGTATGAATAGTCACAATTTACAATTCTTACTTTACTCTGTAGTCAAAAAGAAAGCAAACAGCAACAAAAAGAGGTATAAATGTGGGAAGATATTCCCACTGTAATAATTAAATGTGAAAAAAGATATCTCATGTATTACAGCAACCACACCAAAGATAACTTTGCTGGACTTATGTAAAACACATTTCACATAATACAAACTAGATTTTCAGTTAAGAAACTCTTCTAGTAAACCTGAAAACAAATTGTGGTGTGCACAGACCTAAAGGACCATACCGGTGGTCTGCCATTGAGTACAACTCACAGTGTACTGTGTACTTGACATTAATGCTGACCATTTTACCATAGTTTGAATGATTTTCGAAGAAGCCATTGGATACCATTAATTTCAGTGCATCATGAAATCCATTTGCAGAGAACTAAAACTTGCTCGAGACGGAAGCTATTTGAGAAGTGATTCAACACAGTGAACTTTATTGCGCTTTTATTGATTTATTTACTTTTCAATGCATTTTAACCACTTGAACCCTAGCCACCCTATTCTGGGCATGTCATAATAGACAAACATTCGTTACAAATAGAACATTATACTGATCTGACGCATTGTGAGCTTGTATATTGGCTATTTTCGGTGAAGAGATTGGTATATGGTTCAAGTGGTTAAAGGTGGACTGATTTGAAGAGTATCGTTAAAAATAGTCCCTGGAGAAAAGGAACAAAACGACAAACGCAAAATCTATAAATAATGCTATACTATGCTGTGTCATGCATGGTTTAGGATGTGAAGATGTGGCATGCAATGGCAACGGTATGGTCCTTTAGCAAGAGCTAGGGCAAAGCATCTGAAAAGGGCACATCATAAGGGAAAGGCTTATTGAAAACCTATGTTTAATGTTTAATTTGTATGGATCTGAAAATAACGCTTATTTCCAAACATCAGACCCAAACTAGCCCCACCCATGAAACCAAATTATTAGACTGCAGACCAATATTATGACATATGTAATCAATTTGAATGCATGTTTAAGCTTCAAAAGGTTTGTAGTGAAAAACATATTCTAACACTTTCCTTAAATGGAATACTGTACGGTAAAATGTATTAGTAGTGTCATGTAATTATAGAATGAAAAAAATTAGAAAACATATTTTTCAATTCAAAGCTAAAACAAAGGTAAAAAAAAATGACATATAAATAAATAAATCACAGGCCAAAGCTCTGGAATGCGTGACGGTGACATCAACTATTATTTGTCCCTTAAGGCTACAATAATTAAGCATGAAGTCTGATGATTAGATTTCCCCCTTGCGGGTTTTGCTCTAGATGATTGCATGTCCCACATGTCATTTCTGCTCACTTGGACACGCAAGACAAAGAGGGTAGGGGTGATTATCCGCCTCGGCACCCTTGTGCACGCCAGTGTATTCAGTATATGAAGTCACAATTTACACATATTTACGTTCTCTGTAATCCAGAGAGAAGGACATGGATCCAAAAGAGGTATGACATTGGGAAAATAATTATTCCCAATCGCAAGACAACAAAAAATATATAATGGGTCATACTTTTGAGATCATTGTACCAAGACAATTTCGGATTATGTTTGTTTTTTTAAAAGAAAAAAAAAAGCACCACATTTCTACAAGATTTCCAACTAAGAATGAAACCATATTAGTCCTCTAGTAAACCCGTATCTTAGAGAAAGTGAAAAAAATCTTGAATCGCTATTTTTTTAATACTTACATAAAACATTTGTGAGTGTGTGTTCAATCAGCTAATTACCTCTTTTCTAAATACAGTTCACAAGGCCAATGTGGTGTACTTCTAGGCTGGTAAAACTTTTGAAATATCTAAGTCAGAATAAATAAGATTGGAGTAGCACCTCAAAGAGTAGGTTATACAGACAAGGGCGTACCTGAATACGAAACAAAATAGGAACCAGTATGATGCCATCGTGACAGTCAGCTACTTTGCAGCAATTCCCCTGCTGGTACCATACAATCACAGCAAATTCATGGACACATAGAACAACTAGATTGGTATAAAAAAAGTTGGACTGGATTTGCATAAAAGTACCTGAATTAATACACAAAACTGGCTACTTGATGCTTTTGAATCACAGCAGTGCCCGTTGAACATATGACCTGATTTCCAGTGCTTGGAATGCTCACATTAGGTTATTTTTTTTGTTGGTTTTTTTGCACATGTCTAACATGCTTTTCATGAGTAGTACCAGTCTAGTCATTCTATTTCAAGACAAGTCCAATCAGCGGCTTGTATGGGGAAGACGGTGCGCAACAAATTGAATCAGCTGAGTGTCCATACCTTATTGTGTGATGTAAACAATGTTGAGTAAACATGATTGGCTGTTCTGAAAGCAGTTGCAGTAATAGATTGCCTTCGAGACATCGTTTGTGCTGCTGTTGAGAAGGAGTTTTGGTTATGGCTGACGCTTTCTTCAATCCAATATGGAGACTTCACTTTAAAACTGGCGTTGGAGCCTGAGGGAAAGAGACAAACAGAAACCGGGTACTTAAAATATGCATGTTCATGTGTGTGTGTGTGTGTGTGTGTGTGTGTGTGTGTGTGTGTGTGTGTGTGTGTGTGTGTGTGTGTGTGTGTGTGTGTGTGTGTGTGTGTGTGTGTGTTAATGCAGCCTCACACTAGCAAAATTAGGAGTGATCTTTTTCACTTGGCCTTTGTAGTCTTTACAGCTATTTCATTTTTGAGTGTAATGTTGGTCATGTGTGTGTCTAGATGTTACAGGTACAGAACAACTATCATGGGAACCTTTCTTGAAAAGGCACTGCAGTACTGTGCCACTCTACTAGGAGAGTGCAAGAGCAGGGTGTGAGACTGACCAAGGTGAAACTGTCATAGGTCCTCATCAGCTCCTCCATACGATACTGTTCCAGCACCACCACTCCTGCCAGGGTAGGGTTCTTGCGATGGGCGCAGTCCTCACAGTGCACCACGTAGGTCTTTTTGCTGCTGTTTTCACTGGTCACGAACAGCAGGTCAAACACCTCTAACTGCACAAACACAGTTTTCATACGGTTGATAATTAATCTGCAATGAATCCATGCCAGGGTGTGTGTGTGTGTGTGTGAGCGTGCGCGCGCGCGCGCGTGCGTGCGTGCGTGCGTGCGTGCGTGCGTGCGTGCGTGTGTGTGTGTGTGTGTACTATGACATCCTTACATTGTATGTATGTACAGTAGATTTGTTGTAGTGAAAACAGCATTCTGTGGGACTTACATCACATTCATTGCAGTAGTAGGCTGGCTCATCCTTCACTCTGCTCTGGTGGGAGATCTTCTTCCCTGCAGCCACCAACTGGTCTCTTAGAATCTGGGTATGTTTGAGGGACTGCAGAAGACAGTGCCTGAGGGAAGAGGGATGGGAAAGAAGGTTGTACAATACACATACATACACACACCCACACACAGACTCACACACACTGCACACACACCGCTTACTTGATCAATTTGAAGGTATCTTGGTCGGTGATCTTGATGGTGCGGGCCACATTCCAGGAGACGTGGATCATGGGAACGATTGACTTGACCTTCTTGAGTACGTTCCACTCAAAGCGCTCCATAGCTAGCTGATACTGGTAGGCTGCCAGGACAAAGATGACACACAGTAGTAAGGCCTCCCATAGACAACATAATAAGCAACATTAAGGCTAGGGCAACGATTCTAGTTTTGTTTGTAATTTGTGAGGAAAAAGGCCAAAGCCTGCGTAGAAAGCTTAATCTCCCTTTCCTTCTTTTGTTCAGTACTGCTTGGCATATTTAGTAACTTACAGTTGAGTGGCCCGACGTTCCAAGCTATGTTATTGCACCAGCCCACTGCCTGGACCCAGTGCACTGTCCCAGCATTAATCCACACCAGGTCCCCTGGTCTCTGGATGAAACGGTACACGGGAATATTGGAACTGTACAGGTCCTCCAGAACTGGCCACCAGGACCCGATTAGGTAGTCCACTCCGTGCCTGAGGGAAAACAATTGATGGAACAATTAATGGCATGCAGATCATTTATGAAGTCTGGAGTGAAAGCAGTGTTGCACTTATGAACACTGATCGACTGCTCACTCACTTCTCACAGAAGGTGTTGATGGCTCCCCAGTAGTGCTCATGGACTGCAAACCATTCACAGTCACCTGGGCCAATGTTAATGTTGACCGAGCAGAAATTGTTATTCTCTTGATGACCTGAAATGGAAATGCACCCAGTTTAAATATAGAAAACATTGTCTGCACATTGTCTGCAAAAAAGAATTATATATGTATACATATAATGGTATGACACGGGACACCGCTGCACACGTCCCAGAGGCGCCATTCCAAAACCTATCCGGGTTGTGCAAGGACGCGCTGTGATTGGCCAGTTGCTGTGATGGACAGCCTAAACCTGGGTACAGCCTTTAGTTCCGACATCCTATTGGTCCGACTGTCATTAGACCGACAACCTACCTCAAACCCTAACCGCATGTTCCACCGTTGTTTCCGCATGTCAGACCTTTGGTGTGTCGGATCCCCTAAACCTAACCCTAGCCTCAGTAAAACTAAACCTAACCCTAGCCTCAGTAAAACTATACCTAAACCTTACCTTACCTTACCTCAGTAAACCTATACGGAAACCTAACCTTACCTCAGTAAACCTATGCCTGCCCGGGGGCGTGGTTATAAGCACAACCCGGCATGGATTTCGAATGTCGCATCTTAGGCTCTTCTCCATTCTGGCTCCCAAACTATGGAATGAAGTCCCCATTGCAGACTCATCTGCAGACTCACTCCCAATCTTCCGCCGTAGACAGAAGACTCACCTATTCAGACTCCACCTTAGCCTGTAGCTGCAGCACTAGCTGTAGCAGGCTTGCAGGCTTGCAGGCTTCTGTAATGGCAATGGCTAAAATTTTAATTTAGATACTGCAGCATGTTACGTAGACAGATGCCAGGTCATTATTGATCTGGCATCCTATAGTGTTTATAATTTCAATGTACGGGTATTCTACTGTCAGACTGGTGATAGGTTCTTGGTTTACTCATGATCCTACGTCGCTCTGGATAAAATTGTAAATTGTACTGTGAAATCCTGAGTGTTAATTCAACTCGGAGAGTGTAAAATGGATCTGTAAAGAGGTTCCAGAGTTAACCCATTTAGACCTGAGCTTTTAACCACTTTTGTTTTTTTTTAAACGTTCTGTTTAATAAATTGAAGTTTTTTTTATAATAAACAAAGAAACAGGCTGAAAGGATAAACAGAGTAGCTTTTAACCATTACTTTAATCTTTAGCTGTTGAAAGATAGCAGATCTACAAGCTCATAAGTCACGCTACGAGCTTGTCTGCTATTTTTTTTAAATCATGGGTGCAAATCATTGACTATATACTCTTTCACAGATGGGGGTCCGCAGCCAAATACAGATAATTCTGTGGGTCCATAGAAACATAGGTCTTTCAGAAAACTTTTTTTTTTAGGATTTAGAAGCCCTTTTATTTTATTTTTTGACTGGGCCTCAGGTCTCAGTGGGTTAAATGCATTCTCCAGATCTTACAGTGTGACGCTGGACAGAAGCTGACCTGGCGTGCGGCTTCCCGGGACCTTCATGTAGAGCTGGACGGTGTTCATACCCAGGATGGTCTGGCCAACGTGACTGAGCATGTTGTTGCTGGACGCCACACGCATGAAGGCTGGCAGCTTCAACAGCTCCTGTAGCTGGGGCTTCCACCTGATGAACACACGCACACACACACACGCACGCACACCAAGAGCAACGGTTTCGCTGTTCAGAATTAAGTCAAATGCATGGAATAGAATGCAAAAGCTGCAGTTCCCATTAATGACCCAGCAGGTGGTGCTAATTGCTCTCCTGCAGCTGCAGAAAAACAGTGAACCGAAACTTTTGTTTTCAATCACTAGTTTCATGTCTTCTTTCACATCTGTAAATTATGGTCCCATTCATTTTAAAGTTGATGATAAAGCAGGGTATGCTTCCCAAGATTGTGATTGCATTGTGGGTGCGTTCGGATATGTGCACCTGGAGTGCAGCGCACTAGTTTGTATTGCACAGTGCGCTCAGTGTGCTATATCCCAACGCACCCCAATAGCACACCGTTTCCAGTTGCACTCACAGACATCTTTCACTGAACTAGAGCACACACACGCTTCACTATGATCTCACCTTTTAGCATCAGAGAGGTCGATGTTTGTCCCAAATTTTATGATCTTACTCCCTAGTTTCTGTTCCAGGCTTGAGAAAAGAGAATAGAGTTTTGAGTTAATATTATTACAGACATCAGATCCAGTCACTGATATTGTAACTGTGAACATAACAACTAGGGCTGGGCAGCGGGCAATTAACTGAAAATATATTGAAACCGATATTCAGAACAGACTTCAGAACACTTATAGCACGTTTTTGAATGATTTTTTTCTTTTAATAATCATTCATTATCTTTCTATTATGCAATAGTATGGCCCAGCTCTAATAACAACTACAGGAAAGGAACTAACCTGGGTGAGCTGGGGGGATGGTCGGAATGGTCCGAGAGAGGAGTTGGGTTTCCTTTACTGGGGGTTGAGGGGTTGCTGCCTTTACCGTTTGCTACTTTTGGATTGGTTTTACTGGTGGTTGTGGTAGGACTGTCTGGTGGTTCTGAGGATGTGACTTGTTCTCCCTCCTCTTCATTCTCACTCTCTTTCTCCTCCTATAAACATATTGATGTGAGCTTAGCTGAGAGTGGCAGCCAAGGCACAACAGTAGTAGAAATCAGGCCATAAAGAATAATCATGTGTGTTCTGTTAACACTTGCCATCGGTTATTCAGCCGTCAGACAGCATTGGTAAAGAAAATGCTATTTAAGGCACTGGACACTCCTGTGTGAATCCTTCCCCCAAATCTTAACCGCACCAAATCAACAAACATTTGGGCCAAAACAATCTAGTGTTTTTTAATTTAATTTTGAATAAAATAAATGAACACAAATCTTCTCTTATGGGGGCCCCTGGCACATAACCTTTTCAGGTGGGGGTCCGTGGCCAAATATCAACTTGGCATGAACAGGTTTAGGAACTACTGGTTTAGACAGCATCTGTAGAATCGGCCTCAGGTCTTAATGGGTTAACATACTACTGTATTATATATTGTACTCTTACCTTTAGTATAGCCCATTGGCCTTATAATTAGTTGAATGTATTCCCATAGACATAGTATGCCTTGCCGAGCCATAGTGTCTCCTGTTTCTGAGGCAGCTTGATGTATAAGTACACTCCCTGGACATGACGCTAGTATGTCGCAGGTACTTCAGGTACCCAATCCAACCCTTGGTGCTGAGTGCCTTTCAGAGATCGAACCCCGACCTTCGAGTCTCAGCCGTGGACATTCTAACCACAAGGCCACTGAGCTGCCATTCCCATGGGCTACACTAAATAATATCAACAGTGGCTTGTGAGCCTTTAAATCAGCCCAAATCAATCCCAAAATAGCGATGCTAGTGTGTTAGGAAGTGAAATGCATACCTCCAGGCTCTCCTGGAAGCTGGAGGCCTGATACTGGGCATATTTGGCGATGGTAGTGTGAGAACGACTGCTCTCGCATGGCCACGTCTGTGTCTTGCCACCATGGTCCCAGTTTTCATCAGCAGGCTGCTGCACCTGGGTCCTCACTTCCACTGCATGCTCCGCGTTGGCCTCCACCAGAGACTTAGTAGAGAACAGGCCTAGGTCTGACAGGTGAGCGTTTTAAAATGACAGATGATGGTGTTAGTAAAGGAAATAAAAAATAATATTGACCAAATAGGACAAGGGTTCCCCAACCTTTCAGGCTGTGACCCCCCAAAATAATCATATTTGAACAGTAAAATGTAGGAGTTGAGGCATAACATTTTGTTTGACTCGGTTCCACAGATAAATATTCAGATGCTTTTCACATTTTTTGCCTCTTTCTTAGGTAATACCATTTGGCCAATGTTTGACAACTACGTTAGTTCTGACATAGTATTGGCTTATTATAATATTAAAAAGTTCTAAAAGTCCTTGAATTGTATACAGTATACAGTAATACTATATCACGTTGGTTTGTTTACTGTTGATTGAGAAAACAATGTTCCACATTAAGCTAAGGGGACCCCCCTTGGCATCCCAGCCCAACATGGTCAAAATAAGTAATTTTTCACAATTTAACAATGCAAAACAAAAAAAATCAAGATGATGTTTGATTCATCGTGTTTATCTTTAATGATCTACCGTTGTTATAAATACATACTGTAGTTTACTACTGTGATGATGATAAGTGATAAATAATAACATGTCTTACTGCCTCTTTGTCTCCTGGCTTTATCCTGGATATGCCTACAGTAAATGTATGCGCCACAATGTGTTTCGAACTTGTAGGTCAGCTATTTGTGGCATGCGACACCGTCGTGTGACTAAGTACTGTATGAATCAGGCTTCTCAAAGACACACTAGAACCAAACTGTAGGAGTCACTAATGCAGCAACAAATATCGTCCTTCCCTGCTGGCCAGTTGTGGTCACTGGAGTGCCCGGCCAAGCCGGAGGCACCGTGGAAGAATCAAAGGAATTTTGCCCCTGCGCCAACCGGATGCCCCAGTTTTGGCATGCTAGAAAGCATAATCTGGCAGCATTTTAAGCAAACAACTTCAAAGGAATGTTTTGGGGACCTTAGAGACCTATATTCACTTGTTGAAAGGGAGTATAATATGTGACCTATAACCGAAATTACTAAACTTTGTTTAGTTGGATAACCAGGAAACCCCAGTGGCGCAAAAATGGGGCAAAAATGGCAAACATGTTGGTATTATTAAGTGGAGACAGCTTTACGGTTCAAATGAGTGATTTTGATGAGTGAATATGAAGGAAATTGGACAACTGGTATGGTATGAGTTGGTACTGTACACACATACCGTCTGGAAAACAATTTTTCACTTATTACTGAACAAAGTTAAGGGCCAGGACGATGGGAGTGACATCCATGAACTCTGTGAAAAATGTGTTTAGTTAATACTGTATTGTAAGGTATTTACTATTTAAACTTACTAAGACGAAGCGAGCCAGCAAGTCCTCTGATGACAGTGACAGCGTTCTTGGGGTCTGTGCAGAACTGCAGCAGGACTGGGGAGAAGGCATCTCTCTTGCTTTCCAGCTTGAGAAACAGAACAGAATGTGTTGACTAGGATTATACAGTATACAGTAGTCACTGTAGTACAGTGGTTCTCAACCTATGGGTCAGAACCCCACATGATCGGGGGTGGGATGGGGGGGTGACAGTAAAGTGACAATTTAAGTACAAATTAAATGCCTTTTTAATACAAAATATACTATAGAACTGGTCAAACATTAGCCGAATTGTCTTACTACTAAGAAAGAGACACAAATTGTGAAAATAGACAATCTACAATACAAAATCAGCTATTTTCACAATATTTATGTGCGGCACCGAGTCAAACTAATCTACATGCAAATGAGTGCCTCAACTCCTACTCCAAGTGCTTGTCAGGGTGAAGGGTTCAAATGTGATTCTTTTTGAGGGTCGTGGCCCAGAAAAGGTTGAGAACCCCTGCAGTAGTAGACGGGAACAAACGCACGTCAGGTTGATTTATGAGGTGCTGGAAAAATACAGAAATAAGAAGACGCCACACAGTCTGGCTCTCTAGATGCATAACTTACTGTACAGTCGAAACGTCGGTCAAATGAAATGTAATCACTTGTAACCAGTGGTGTAAAGTAACTAAGTACATTTACTAAGTACTGTCTGCACTTAAGTACAACTGAGGTATTTTTACTTTACTGGAGTCTATCCAGTTTTCAGTACTTTTATTATTACATTATTTGAAAACATTTGTTACTTGTTACTTTGTAGATTTTCATTATTACTACAAAACATGAATTACCACCATTAACCACTTCAACCCATGTATAGGGTTGAAGTGGTTAATGGTGGTTTCAGCCATTTGGAAATCTTGCAGAGGTTGTAGATCTGCCATTTAAAAAAAGATTGAATACTAATACTTTTGAATACCAATACTTTTGGTGTTTCTATATTGCAGTATTGATATTTAATAAAGCGGTTGGTGATGCCATCTTATAATGAACATAGAGAAGACCCATTACAGGTTGAAAATGGGTGCTCCTATACAACAGAACATTAATGACTTGAGCGTGTCTGTGTGGACTCACATAAATGCTTGGGGTGGGTGGGTTGAGCTTTTCTCGAGGGATGGGTGTCTCAGTGTTGAAGCTAGGCTTAACAGAGAAGGCAGGGGCATAAGATTCCTTGAACTTTCCCTTCACCTTTTCCCCCCTAGATGAGAGAGAAGACAGTGGGAGAAAGAAAGATTTATCAGGGTGGATAAAGTCAAATTCTGTTGTGATTAGTCTGAAGAGAAACTATGGTGGTCTTGGTCACCACTACTCACTTGCAAGCTCTGATCAGTTCACTAGCCGTGTGGTCGATGTTGATCTTGGAAAGAGGGATTATTCTTTCCTGTACACCGGCGGCGATACACGTGTCTCTGTCCAATTTAATCAGATGGATCTTGAGCTCCTTCAACCCCATGGACAGGGCCTTCAGCCTGAGGGGGTCAACAGCTAGGACGGAACCGGGAGCCTTGCTTGAGCTGGTTGTACTGGTTGCAGTGTTCAGAGTTGATCTTGAGGTCAAGGTGTCATTGTTTGTAGCTGGTGATATCATCGTAGTCTCCATGACCTCGTCCTCTTGCGCATTGTGTCTCTGGATGTCCTGCTGCATGCTATGATTCTCCTGAGCAGTCCGATCCTTCACACCCTCATTGAGTTGTATGGATGAGCAACCAGAGGACGACGACGACAATGATGATGACGACTTAAGTGTCGTTTTTTGTTCACTCTTTTCAGCCAGCGGTTTTATTTCATCGGTTCTGTTCTTTTGATAAGAGATGACACAGCGGTCCTCTCTCCAGCTCTTGACCTCTGCTTTCCTTTTCCCATTTTCTGTTTGTTTCCTCTTTTCATCTGTGCTGTCATGCACCCTTGCTTCACTCGTTCCAGTTTCTGGCTTGGTGCTCACCGTGTGTGTGGCGGTGAGAAGTAGTTCAGCGCGTGGTGTGTCGTCCAACAGAGATTCTGACTCTGTTTCCCGAACAGAGTCCTCCAAGATATCCACATCTCTGGCCTCTCTTTTCTCATTCTTATCAGCCTCAAGCTCTTTGTGTTTCTGCTTCAAATATTCTACTCCGGGTTGCTGCTGGCCGTGATCTGAGGGAGTGTGGGGTCTCGAAAGTGTGTCCGAGGAGGTCCGAGTGGGTGACTGGTCGGTGGGTGTGTAGGACTTTGTGTGATGCGTTTCGTGCTCCTGTGAGGAACCCCGATTCTCCTGGCTGTGGATCTCTGGCGCCAGTGCCAGAGACGAGGAATATTTCACCACACCCACGCCTCCAGCAGGGGGCCGCCCAAATGGACCACCACGGCAGGTGAATTTCTGGCCGCCCAGAAACGTAGCCAGGCTCTCAAAGACGTCATCCAGTCCCGTCTGCTGATGGTGAAGTCGACGCAGGAGATCCAAGCCAGACGCATCCGTGCCGTCGTCCTCTTCGTCTTCCTCATCCTTGTCTTCCTCATCAGCTTGTTTAGGGCTGAACGGCAGACCGCAGACTGTCACTGTGTCATTATGGCCTTCATGAGGTGCCGGGGGTGGAATGGATAATATCTGCCCATCTGACGCTTTGCTTTCTTTGGCCTCCTCCTCTTTCGTCTCATCGTCTCCATGAGAAGGGGAGAATCCATGGGTGGGACTGGGCTGGAGGACAGGCCTTCTCATCACCCCCTTATCTAGCTCATCCTCTTCATCGTCTTCACCCAGAGATGATACCGGAGAGCCTTGCCAGCTGAGCACCGGGGGACTGGCTGCCATATTGTCTCCCAGATCCATTATATTCGCCATCACGACCGCAGGCTGCAGATCCGGGGCCATGAGGGCTCCTCTTTGTAGATCGGCTTCATCCCGCATAGGCTCCGCCGAGCGAAGACTCACAGAGTCCTTACACAAAAATGAAGGGTGTGCATGTTTGGGCTTTGCTTGAGGTCTACCTTCTGATGGCGGAGGGTGTTTGATGTTTGTGTTAGTGTGTGGAGAATGCACTGGCAGACGTGGCCCTTTATAAGAGGGTGATCTGGAGCCCCTTTCTAATATTTTATGATTGTACAGGTCTGGTGAAGAGCAGCCGGGACGAGGGGCTTCTCTGGAGGACAGGACAGTCTCAGGGGTATCTGTCTCTAGACGATGCCATTGAAATGCTTTCCCTGCTCTGTCAGCAGGCCTAGTATGTATGTGTTTGGGTGCTGTCTGTGGGGAGTAGATTTGCTTCTTTGGAGTCAGATGTGGAGAATGAATCTCACTGTGCTCCATTCCGTGTTCTCCTGCAGGAGAACATGGAGATGGGGAAGTCGCCATTCTCCTTTCTGTCTTTTCTCTGGTTTTAGCACTCAAACGTGCTTTTTCTTCCTTCCTTCTCTCCTTTTTCTTTCTTCTGTCCCGCTTGCACCTTTCTTCTCCTCCCCGTCTCCGCAGGGTTTTCTTCATGCCATCCCTCACTTTCTCTTCCTTTCTTTTCCCACCTTTTCTTTCGTCACCCACTCTGTCCATCTTGTGCATTTTGTCCCTTTTATGTCTTCTACCCTGTTTGGCCTTGTGTTTGCTCTCAGGTTTTTTGTGTTCTTCAAAATCCCTCTCAGGTTTGTTGACCCTTAGCCTGTGGTGAAGGGGCCACTCCACACCAAGGGGCTCGGAGGCTTTGATCAGTTTGACCCCTGATATTATGGCCCAGGACTCTGGACTAGGGGAATATGCCAGACGAGAGCTAGATGGAAGGATAGACACAGACATATGGGTAGGACTGCCTGATGGTTCTTTTCTTCCATTGGCCATGGTCGTAGAGGGACTGGATGGGGGACGGGGGCTGTTGGCAGAAGACCCGCCTTCTCTGGGGCTGTAATGGGGGTCACTATAGGGATGAACTGGAGCATCAGTCTCAGAAGAGGCTGGATTCCTTGACTTGCCCCTAACAGACATGCGCTGATTATCCTGCAGAGTGTGGACAATTATAATGATTAAAAGTCATCCTTCAACCACACAAAGCAATACCAAGATCAAAGTCTACTAGATCATGTTTAAGCATTTCACTTTTTTGCGACAATTAAGTAATGTTTTTCACCGCAATCCCATTACCACTTTACGGTAGCACAGTGACAGTTCTTGCTTTTGTATTATTATTATATATTATGAATCTTACAATATTATTATACACAAATACTAATTCAAGCTTTCAGCAGTGGTTCCCAAACGTTTTAGCCCGTGACCCAAAAGAGAAACAAACTAGTGAAAATAGCAGATTTACAAGCATTTACAATTTACTAAACACGAAAAAAGAAATAAAAATAAAAATCTTTGAATTTGTATTCAATCCATGAAAGAAAATATATTTTTTTAAAGTTTTGAAATTATAATAATCAAAAACAAAATGTAGGAAACAAAAAAAGTCCGCGACCCACAAATGGGTCCCGCACTAATGAGCTAAGATAGGGGTTCTCAACGTTTTTGGCTGGGGACCCCTGGAAATGTTTTGGCCATGTCTCGCGAGCCCCCCCCCCCCCCCTCCTCCCCACCCCCAACAAATTGCCCGCTACAATGACCATAATAACATCATAAACTAGAAAAAGTGCCCTTCTGGGCACAGGTCTCCACCAGGAGGATAGGAGTGTGTGTGATGTTTGGCAAAAGGTTTAGGAGTGATATAAACATGTTTGTTTGTTTTTTGCAACAATTTTCTTCATTTTGTTGAGGAAATGCAGAGCCAGATCACTCATAGCATCTCTGAGGATAGAATTCTGGATGAGCAGGACATGTGCAGCATTTTGTACAAAACGGGCCACTCCTGAAGACTTTGGAAGGCAATCTTAGCCAATCAGTGTAGAATCTGAGAAATCAAACAGACTCGTCTTGATCACATGACTACAGAGATCATGTATACCAATTTGCATGAGATTTGGATGAAATCTGTGACTAATATAAACAATGTGTTTTGCAGAAATCGGCCTCATGGTGGCGCTATAACCGGCAGATGTGGAGGGATGCAGGGAAAATGTTTTTCCATGGCCTCTAGGGAGTGCGCATACAAAGTTGTACACAGATCGATGCAGTTATAGGTAAAAACAGGAATTGCCCTGTTATAGCGCCACCATGAGGCTGGTTTGGAAAATAAATTGTGTCATGTCGTCCTCAGCCTAGTGGAAATGTGCGTGTATAATTTCACGGAAATTGCACACTGTGTTTGTGATTTGTGGCATTTTGTTCGAAACGGACCAATCATGTGAGCTTTGGAAGCGAATCTTAGCCAATCAGGAAGGAAGATGGGAAATGGTGCAGATCCGTGTTGATCACATGACTATGGAGATAGTGTATACCGAATTGTGTGATGTATGGATAAAATGTGTACGAGTAATCTACAGAAATGTGTTTTGCCTAAATCGGCCTCATGGTGGCGCTATAACAGGCCGTTGAGGAATATTTGGGGCAGAGGTTCGTCGTTGGCATCCAGAGAGTGTGTGACTGTGTGCAAAGTTTGGCATGGATCGGGCCAACGGTGCCGGAGATTAGCTGGTAACAGACGGACGGAAGGAAGGACGGACGGACGCACACACACTAGGGCATTAAGCAACTAGTCGACTAGTTTACTAGTCGACTAGTAAATCCACTAGTCGACCTTGCTGGTACTAGTCGACTAGTTGATAAGAAAGTGTGATTTTTTAGGCCTCAATATCAGGTAGATTATAGTTATAGTCACCAATGTACACAGTTTTTAAATGTACAAATATTATTTCCAAAAAAAAAACACGTTTTTTTTTTTTTTTAAACATAAAAGGTGGTTTAACAACTAGTCGACTAGTCGACTAGTAAACTAGGCAACTAGTCAACTAGTAAAAATGACTAGAAGTGAATGCCCTAACACACACACACACGGACGGAGTGCAAAACATACTCTCTCCCCATGCCTTCGGCCTGGTGGAGACAATAAATATGAAACCAGATGTAATCATTATGGAAAGTTTATGCATGTACTGTGTGTACTGTGTTTTTTCCCCCTCTCTTTGTCAATAATCTAGGGACCCCCCCAAAATAATTTGGCGACCACTGAGGGGTCGTAAACCCCCAGGTTGAGAACCTAAGACTAAGTAGTGCGTCTGCCTGCTCCTCCTTACTGTGCTTTGCATGTAGTCGTAGCCCCGGGTGGTGTCAGTGCCCTGGCCCTGCTGCAGCATGTAGTCGTAGTCCCGGGTGGTGTCAGTGCCCTGGCCCTGCTGCAGCATGTAGTCGTAGTCCCGGGTGGTGTCAGTGCCCTGGCCCTGCTGCAGCATGTAGTCGTAGCCCCGGGTGGTGTCAGTGCCCTGGCCCTGCTGCAGCAGAGGGCTGTGCTGTAGTACTCTGTGGTGGTGGTGGTGGTGGGAGGCGGTGTGCCGTGGGTGGTGATGGTTCTGGTGGCTGTAAGGCACACGGGTTGTGTGGTCTGCTGGTGAGGAGGTTCTCCTGTCCACTTTCCCTCTGCTAGCGTGGTGCGGCGGCCTGCTGCCGCCGCCGCCGCTCTGCGGGCTCGATGGGCGGTGATGATGATGATGATGAGGTCGGGAGGAGGGGGAAGACGAACGGTCGTGGCCTGACGGTTTGCTGCTATAGAAACCTTCCTGCAATCGTCGAGATCAATACGTGAAAATGACGTTGGGCGGATAACATGACCTCATTTTAACCTGTGTACTGAAAAGAAAAAAAACACACAAAATTTGTTTTGCGATTTTGGTTTTTGTTTAGTTATATTGCAGAGCAAAGGTATTTTGTTTTTGTCTGTGTTTTGTATTGTTGCTCCCTGTCCCCTTTCCCCAAAAGGACCACAATGGAAACAAGCCTGCTGGCTTCCATGTGTCTGTAGCGTTTTGAATTAATTTTCAATAAATGAATAAAATCATATCAATAATGTCTGTGTGTGTGTGTGTGTGTGTGTGTGTGTGTGTGTGTGTGTGTGTGTGTGTGTGTGTGTGTGTGTGTGTGTGTGTTTGTGTGTGCGCGCTCATATATTGTTTCCATTTTATTATCATCCTGTCTGTGTGTGAACTCCAGCAATTATAGCATTTGTCTACTATTTTTATTTCCTGAGTTGATGTTTGGCAACACATACTGTAATGTCCAATTGTTTGTCTTATTGCTTTCTGTATGTCTTTGTCTATTCTTGTTCATGAAAAATGAATACATTTTTAAGTTGAAAAAAAAAAATCAAATCAATAAATGAGCAATCTTGTCAGGGGTTCACTGTCACTATCAGTGTGGTTTCTATCAGTGATACAGCTATCAAGTTATATGTTGTATGGTAACCTGTCGCTGTGTTGGTGACGGCCTGCTGTCAGAGTGATGGAAAGTATCTGGATGATCATTTAGTGGTCTCCAGTCATCTTGTTTGGAGTCGTAATGAGATGGTGATTGCACATGGCCAGATAAAGCCGAATGCTTTGATCTGGAATGAGTTGACTGGGGAAAGTAGTAAAATCACATTAGACTGTGTTGGTCTTTACCATCAGATGGCGCTATTGTATCAAACCAATTCAAATCAAACCAAAATAATACATTTTGTACAATGCACTTTACATTAAGTGAACATGCAGTGCTGCACAGATGAAACGTAATAAAGAAAGAATAAAACTGAAAAACGAACACATTATTCCATAATATTCTACATGGGATTGGTCCATCAACATACCTGTATTTTCTTACATCTGACACATGTGTTTCATCAGACAGGTTTTATACATTATCTTCGCTGTTCTCAAATTCCATTGTAAGAATGTACTTAAACGTTTTGCTTTCATCCAATTGATCTAGTTATTATTCAGATTCAGATGAAATGTTTCCTCCTTTATTATTCACTCAACATAGTGTTATATTGACATGAAAAATATGCCAATGCTTAACAGGAGGGTGTGGATTCAAGGCAACGATTCAGGAGTCCTGAGTCCGTGTTGGCTAGTCCGCACTCTCGCATCACATTTTCAATCACCCGCATACAGGGGGAGGTATAACATGCCATACCAATAAGGGGATCTATATGCTCAAATGTCCATGTGGCCTAGCCTACACTGGAAAAACTACAAGACAACTTAAAACAACAATCTGTGATCTATGATTCTATGACATGCAATCATGGACATTAGAAGCCCAGCGAGGCAGCGACAGTATATTTTACACAAGCATCCCATAATGTGTTTTCTCTCAAATATTTAGACAGAACAGGTCAAACCTAGCCTGGGTTCCACCCTGAATCCCTGCATTCCGTGAATTTGTTATATCAAAACAAATTCACAGAACGCAGCGATTTCGGGCTGGAACCCAGGCTAGGTCAAACCTCACCATGGTGGAGTTTATATACCCAGTAGGTACTTTGGGATTTATGCTTTGGACACATTGGTCCTTTTTTATTTTGACTTCTCTTGAGTAGAAGATATGCTGGGTCAAACTACTACTTGTCTGATACTGATACTGTTGATTATATGCAATGCCCTGTGTTATTTGTTTGGTCTGCTCTGACATTATTCAGCTTGTGGGTCATATAACCTTCCATTACTGTGGTATGTTCATTGCCTCCTTCATTATTACCACCTGTCTTATGCTAGCAGAGGTGCCTCTTAATATAATAGGTCCTTTATTCTTCTTGTT
This sequence comes from Electrona antarctica, assembly GCF_951216825.1. Classification (NCBI taxonomy): domain Eukaryota; kingdom Metazoa; phylum Chordata; class Actinopteri; order Myctophiformes; family Myctophidae; genus Electrona; species Electrona antarctica. The sequence continues at coordinate 44,250,503 of NC_136789.1, read as the reverse complement.
ATTGCTTGACATTTATGATGGTTTATACGTGATGCTATAGTCATGTAATCACAAGTTGTTCTGATCAGCTCATGTAGCTACCATGCAAGGTGTGCGACAAGTCTATGCCTCTCATAAGTGCAATGCATCGTGTGTATGATACTGTTAACAGTTCAGGACAGGGGTCATATCACCATGCTGGTTTGTGGGGGACATTTTTGTCAAAATTCCATTTCTGCCACGGACATACAACATGAGTGGGCAATATATATTACCAGAAACACATAAAGAGTTAGCCCTGAATGACCATACATGCATACTGCATGACCACAACAGGTCTGTAACTCTCAGAGTTAAGGGGGTCCTTGCAAATAAAACATTTGACAGCCACTAGTACTAGATGGACTCCTGCTATGCCATAGTGTTGTGGTAAATAAGTACCAATAAGTAATAAAACCTGGAGAACCTGGCAAAACATTTTCCACGGACAAGACCAAAGTCTTTGCCACGGACACATTTGTCCGTGTACGGATGACCCCTGGTTCACGAGCCACTACCAAAATAATGACTAAACCAAGTTGTATTGTACACTAGCCAATGTTACCTGTTCAGGCCCAGAGGTCCTGCTCCTCTTGGCAGGACATTCTTGGCGATAAATGGGCCGATGTGGGCTGTGCTGCTGGTGTTGGTCTCGTTGCTGGTGGGGGGCCAAGCGTTTCCACGGTCCCGGCCTGTGGTGTGTTATTTTGTCTGGGAGAGCCCTGCGGTAGTCTGAGGGGGCCCATCTCTCCGGTGGGTGCAGCAGCTCGCTGTGGTTGTGGTGGTGTTGTTGAGTACCCCCGTACTAAATCAGAACCACAGACGGGAAGTTTGTGTCAAAATGGTTAAAGTAGTTGTAGACCTCGAATCGCCAGGATGAGAATGGCATCCCATGGACATGAATGGGATTGTAGTGCAGACTACTCAGTCTTACCGTAGAATTGCTCACATAGCCGTCCCATTTTTTGTAGGGTTCTCTTGGTCCTGATAGATACCCACTGTGGCTGCCAGCCCGGTTCTGGAATGAGTGTGAGGAGTGGTGCTGCCAAGTCTGGCCCTCATAAGGCTGGTCCCTGCAGTCCCAGAGACGTGGTGGCAGTCTCTGTCCCTTTTCTGTACCCTTTCCCTGTGCATAATTGGTGATTCTCTCCCCCCTAAAAGCACAACATATTACACAACTTATCCAGTGATCCGCTAGTTTTTAATTTGGTTGGTAGAGTAATGCCAGTATGGAATTTGAGAATGGAAATACGGCGCACGCGCGCACGCACGCACGCACGCACGCACGCACGCACGCACGCACGCACGCACGCACGCATGCACGCACGGAAATAAGAAATTCATGAACATGACAATGCTCTTATGCGCTTATCAACGGTACTACAATATCTGGATGTGAAGTCCGCGTGGCGGCCTGACCATCTAGTTTAAAACATAATGCCATATGTTTTGTTTGCTTGTTTTCTGTGGTTTTACTCACCTACTAAAGATGTGGCTCTGGATTGGGTGATCATGTGATTCACTGATTTCTACTTGACATCTATAATACAAGGGAAATCAAATCATAGTATTATTAAGAGAATATCGTCAAAAGCACATATCTCTCCTAAGCACAACACATGACGCAACTTATCAGTTTATCTTTCTTTGCATTCATAGTATGGAGATTTGTATTGGAATGTTGTACCGTTCAACACAACTCTAACAGTGCAACTAAACTACCTCGGTAACACATAGAGTGTGTCAAGATGAGAAATCAGAGATGAGAATGTCATTTTACAAAGCAAATATGATAAAGCAGAAAGGGGGCTTTATGTCATCAATATTCAATACATATATCCAAATAGACAGTGAGAACACACGCGGAGGTGCTGTTATTATGCGTTTTACTAGCCTGTTTGTGTGGCCCCAGGGGCGAGTGGTCACGGACGTCCATGGTCCTCTGTTAGGTCCTCCAGCTGGGTAGGAGTCCCAGGTGTTGCGGCCAGCGTACAGCTCTGCAGAGTGATACATCCAGCCTGGAATGACACAGATGAGGATGATAATAATAATAATGATAGTTTACTCATAAATATTTACTCATAAACAATGAACATATAAACAATGAACTACACTAAATATTTCTTTGAATCAACTGTATTCTAACGCTGACCTATGAAAATGACAATGATATTTGACTGAACAAATGATCCGTCTTGTTGCTATTGTGCTTGCCTAGAGTTTTTCAGTTTGTTAGTTTTGTTTTTTCTTTGTTAATCGTTTTGTTTATAGAGTATATCGTATATATATGCTTGCTCAGAGGATACATTGAATCGTGTCAGATCCTGTGTCTAGGTGGGAGCAGTTGCGACCGCAGGTCGTATTTACTATGAAAATGTGCATTTCCCATCAGTCAGTCCATCCGTCCGTCACACACCCCATGCCTTGTGACATCATGACACTGACCTCATCTAACCCTGGAGAACCATACATGGAGAAGACTGGATCAGCACCTAGATCTGAATATGGAGCCGGCCAGCAACTCTACATCTGACCTCATACCCTTATATCTCCATATAATATATCATCTCCATATTATGGAGCTGACCTGTTCTGACATTCCATATGTTGATCCTACCCCACCCGTCCTTCCTGTTCTGACATTCCATATGTTGATCTGACCTCATCAAACCGACAGACAGGTCGTTTCTCACCCTCAGGGCGTCTTGCTGGTATTAACACACTCTGGGCAGTATTATGCGTGTCTTAAGTACCAGGTCTTATTACTTAACTTAAGACCTGGAGGCGTGATCAATGCCATTTGGCTATTCTGAGTGGCCAAACAGCATTGACCACGCCTCCAGGTCTTAAGTTAAGTCATAAGACCTGGTACTTAAGACACGCATAATACTGCCCTCTGTCTAGTATATAGATTGGACAAAATTACATTTTATTCATTTAAAAAGGGTTACATATACATAGTGAGGCTTGTATGTAGTGATGTCCACTACATTTCAATAAATTGTAACTAAGTGTAAAGTTATATTTTTTGTGTGTGAAATATATTTTAGTTAGAACAAGACTGAGCTAACAGTACATTTTCCAATGTGTAGTGTTTATTCAGTTTTAGGAAAACGAAACGGATGGATTGTTTAAGGCTCTTTGCTCTATATAGACGTCATTTTGGAATGGAGCATGTGAACAAATATGAACCCCCGTCTGCCTATCATTGCCGTGCAGATTTTGCGGGTAATTGATCCCTTTACTCTCACCCTGTGAGGAAACTGGTTGTAAATGTAACAAACTTCCAGAGTGTTCTCTGTGTACACCAGCTTCTGTAGCTGTTCAGCCTTGCCTGCTAACTCAGTGTATCTCAACGTATTTCTTTCATACTACTGTATACCTGGTCAACCACATCTCGCCATGGCGTCATGAGATACTGTAATGTAAGCAGTGTTGCACCACAATAACAGATCATGTTTTGCACTGATGCTCTGCCTTGGCATGTTTGTGTGTGTTCTTATGCGTCTTCATTCAACCTGTATTTACCGTACACCTCAGGGACTGTGTGTGTGTGTGTGTGTGTGTGTGTGTGTGTGTGTGTGTGTGTGTGTGTGTGTGTGTGTGTGTGTGCACGCACGTGTCACAACAACAATGAATATGAATATGAATATGGTCAGTTGGTTTTTACTGATAGCAAATAGAAAGTTCCTACATCCTCTAGAAAGGAACAGTGCAACAATAAATTAATGTCCTTATTAGCCTCGATGCATGCATGTGCAGAATAGGCTATTTAAGCAAAGTACATTTTGAAAGATGGCAAAGCGCCATAATGTGCCCATATGGGTTAGGCACCATGAGGGAAGTAGGCTACTTGAATAAACACAAATCAATCAAACAGTCAGATACTTTTACCAGTTGCATGCCCAGCACCTCCCCCACCTCTCTTTCGCTTTTCTTTGTCTCTCACTGTCCATTCTCTTTCTTTCACAGCCACAAAGACACCCACACCGTCTCTCTCTCTCGCACGCTTTCTCTCTCTTCCTCTCTTGTTTCTATTTCTTTCTTAAAACCTTTTTTTTAAATGATGTATAAGCAACTAAAAACATTTTCAGTCACTGAGGGACAGCTTGTTGCTGATGCATGACTCTATGCTAAAGTCTATGCAACTTGCACAACTGTGCTAGAATTCCACCAATTAGATTGCAATCAACTCAAAGGGCCCGTAGAAGAACGTGAGGAGTCAGCTGGCAAACAGAAAATGACATTATGGGACTGTGATTCAGAGAGAGTATACAGTAGGCATTGGAGTCTAGGCTGTATTGTCTAGTCTAGTTGATGTGAGAGCAGCACTGCTGCCAGGATTAGAATTGCACTACAGTATTGAAAGATTCTACCGGTATGAATATCATTGATTGCCAGGAATTAGACCCTAAGTTATATTATTTTAAATATATTTTATTTTACAAATGTACAGTGTCAGGTCCTTAAAGGGATTTCATGGGGTCCCCAGCAAAATCACAATCATTTTAACCAATTTAGCCATACTTTTTTACTACAAAAATAGCAGATTTCTATATTTTGAAGGCATTTGTACAACTCCTACCTGGTGGTCTGTGATTAGCTGATTGCTGCACAGAGCACCCTAGCATGTTCCCCTGCACTCCCCCCCTTCTTGTAACCAAGGGAACCTCCTCCACTACTACTGTATGTGTCCATCCATCATGAACCTCCGGTAGAGATGCCATAATGTACTAATCTTATATTACAATTACCACACATCCTGTGTGTGTGTGTCTGTCTGTCTTACCTTGCTTACGAGTGCTGAGACAATTGGGGAGATGGGCTCTCTGGTTCCAGTTGAACAAGGGCAACAGTCACGTACCTTCACACCACCCTCTGTCTGGAAAACATCATCACTAACACACACACACACACACACACACACACACACACACACACACACACACACACACACACACACACACACACACACACACACACACACACACACACACACACACACACACACACACACACACACACACACACACACACACACACACACACACACACACACACACACACACACACACACACACACACACACACACACACACACACAGAGTGAGGACATACGCCAGTTGGTCCACAGATGTAGGTTCACAACTTGTCCTTGTCCATGTCTCTTCTCTTGCCCCCTCCCCCCAGTCCCCACCAAAAACACCCCCACCTCACACATGCTTTCACACATTCATATTTCCCCTCTCAATATAAAGGGAATGAAATGTTACTGCAAAATAAATAAAATAAAGTGTGTGCACGTGCACACGTGAGTTAGTGAGTGAGTGACTGACAGAAAGACAGACAGACAGACCGTGTGCAAACCTGGGCTTTTCTCCTTCACATGGTCTCATTCTGATCAGATTTTATTGACCAATTCCAACAAGTCTCCCTTTCTCTGTGGAAACCTTATATGCTAGCCTCTTCCTCTCTCTTTCAGAGTGCACGTACATGCTACAGTAGCCTCCTCTCTTTCAGCGTGCGCGTACATGGCTCTGTCTTTGCCTCGCCCTCCCTCTTTGCTCTGCACGCTGTGTCCTTGTATCCTTGGCAACCAATGATATCATTTACTCCAGAGCTGCGAGCGAGGCCTCAAACAACGAGGGGAGTGGTTGCACACGGTTGCGCGATCGCGCGCATGCGTGCGTAGCTACATCCTATCTAGTGCAACCCCTGTAAAGGTAATTTCAACAATCCTTTCACATTTTTTTATCCATCTGGTCTCCCCTTCTCTTGTTCGGCGCCCCACTGTTTGAGCGTACATTGCTCTGCGCGCACGCAGGTGTGTGCGTGTGCGTGCGCATGTGTGCGTGTGTGGCGGGGGGGTGTGGCGGGGGGGTGGAATTGCAGTGAGCAGAATCTGCCGAGAGGCATTTCTCAGCTGTACATGACCATTGCTTGCACACACAAAGACTACATTTTCCTTCCTTCTTTTTTTCCTTCCTTCTCCATATATAATAGCAGTCTGAGGCCTTCTGGCAGACTTTGCTTGCAGATGTGAATCACTTGTCGAGAGAAGTGAGAAAATAGCTTAGACAGATTAATGCACAGAGTAAAATCTCCACTGTTGATTGAGTGTGTGTGTGTGTGTGTGTGTGTGTGTGTGTGTGTGTGTGTGTGTGTGTGTGTGTGTGTGTGTGTGTGTGTGTGTGTGTGTGTGTGTGTGTGTGTGTGTGTGTGTGTGTGTGTGTCAGGAGGTCTACTGAATATGTGCCAGGAAGGAAGGATAGAAATGGTATACCATAAAAGGGAGAATGGGTTGCACCAGACAGAACCTGTCTCTGGTGACTCCCATAACATGGCTGGCCAACACCAGGAACTGACAGAACAACAACAGATGGGAGAAGAGAGAGAGAGAGAAAGGGAGAGAAAGAGAGATAAAGAGAGAGAGAGAAAGAGAGAGAGAGAGAGAGACACAGACAGACAGACACACAGACAGACAGACAGACAGACAGACAGACAGACAGACAGACAGACAGACAGACAGACAGACAGACAGACAGACAGACAGACAGACAGACAGACAGACAGACAGACAGACAGACAGACAGACAAATTGACAAAGAAAAGCCGGTTTGCTCTTTACACACACACGCGTGCGCGCGTGCACGCACACTACAGATGATGTTGGACATGTTAGATGATGTTACGCGAGTGTAGTTGTCCAATTACAACAAAATGAAGTAGGAATAATTCAAACGATCGCAGAGGAGGAGAAGAACATATGAGCCGGATATCAATCACATATTCTAAAAATAACTCTCCTCCCTGCAGCTCTGCTCCTTTCCGCTTCCATCCCCCTTCTCCCGTCTCATAATGGAGGCTTCTCCCCGTGTATGCTCCATAAAGCACAGTCCTCAGAGGGGGGCCGGAACGTACCAACGCAAGGTCAAGAAATAAAATGGGGGTGGCCTTTTTTTTTTTTTTTTTTTTTACAGCAATACATTAATATACAGTAATATACCAATACAATTAGACCCGGTGTGCGTGCACGTATGAGTGCGCATGTGCAAATGGCCATGTCAGACTGCCTCAGGCTGCACATTGAATCTTAACCTAGAATGGCATGGTCGACTGCCTGCCTGGAACCGTCTTCTTCTCTCTAGCCGGCTGAGACCAATCTTCCCAGGTGTCTATGTACACGCACGTGACGGTGGCATTATTGCACTGTACAGCTGTCCTACCTGGGACGACCTTCCCTCAAGTGTCTTTCTTACTAAAGATACAGTGAGACATTCTTGTGTACAAGGAAACCTAGGCATATTCATTACTACTGTAGCTTTTGAGCTCAAACACAACAAAACCATTCAATTGCCAGTTAGCGGTCTGTCCTAAAGATGCACAAGGAAAGAACCAGGTTGATCTTGAGATATGGTACAACTTATGCAGCTTGGTCAGCAGCTTACCCATAAGTAATTCTATGCAACTGTACCCACTGACACTGGGTCACTTAGGTACAGTGCGCCTTGGTACTCTTGGTACACTGGGTACTCTCAAGCCTTGACACTGTTTTACAGAGCAGTGCAAATATTTGGGCAGACATCTTCGGACGAGTCTAAACTATGTATACATTGACAACCTGTCAATCATGTTCAAATGACGTGTGTGGTATTTACACACACATGCCTAGTGTGTGTGCTTAATGCATGCATGTAAGTGCAGCATAGTCTGCAGACATAGTGTACCCTGCGGTATTTTCAGGTGAGACAGATGGCCCAGAACAATGACAGCGATGCTTTAAAACACAGACACAGACACAGACACACACACACACAGACACACACGTGCACACACACAAAGACACACACACACACGCAAGCATGCACGCACGCACACACACACACTTCAATTCAATTAAGCCTTGAAGAAATTGCCCGTCAGTTCCCTATGAAGCTGCACACCTGCAGTCTTCTACTTACCTCCCGGTTCCCTGGGTTGTCTTTCGTCCACACGGTCGGTCCACCCTTCTCCTCCACACTGGTCCCTTCTCCTCCCTGTCTCCTCTCCTCTCCACCTCGTCTCAACCCGATCCCTGCCTCTCCGTCTCCTTTCTTCCCCTCTCCTCTCCCCCTCTTCCTGGTTGCTGCTCTCGCTCCACTCTCTGATGCTCAGCCGCTCACGTTTAGACCGATCCATGTGCAGAGAGAGGGGGGCGGGGCGTCACGCTGCCACTCACATTGCACCGGCCAATAGGGGAAGAGGGTCTCGCTAAGTTAGGAGAGAGGGGGAGGAGGAGAATAATGGCAAAGGGTATATGGCAGAGTTTGTCTTTCTCTCTAGTGCTGTGTGTGTGTGTGTGTGTGTGTGTGTGTGTGTGTGTGTGTGTGTGTGTGTGTGTGTGTGTGTGTGTGTGTGTGTGTGTGTGTGTGTGTGTGTGTGGCCAATACAATATTGTAGTAAATATTGAAACTTCACCTTAACGGATGAGTCATGAGTTTAATATGAAACAGTTGCTTGTTCTGCATTGGGAACAAGAGAGACATGTTTGTATAGAGAGTCTGTTTGTATAATATTAGGTTAAATATGTTTGTTAAGAGAGAGAGAGAGAGAAAGAAAGAAAACAAGAGAATCTGGATTACATCTTTGCTTGAGTCTGCCTTTTGTCCAGAATGTCACCTCCCTCCTTGTCAGTGCCTGGTTGTGCTCCACAGCCACAGGCATCTTATCGTACAGCGTAACATTGTTGAGCATGAAGCAGACAACAGCAGGGCTGTTTGACACACAATGATAAGCTGAGACATGTGGTTTCACTGGGCACCGAATGGTGTGCAGAACCCAAGGTGAAATCATTGGGTTTAATTCTCTAAACCGACCACCCCCCCCCCAACACAGACACACGTGCGCACGCATGCACGCACACACACACACGCACACACAAATTCCACATAAAAATCAAATAACACACTGGGTACTTTGTGATTAGATCAGAATCTTCCACTCTACATAAACACACCATATAGTAGCCTCTAGCTAAATAATCAGTCTATCAGTCTTGTTGATGAAGCGAGAGGTGATTGGGAAGTGTTGTAAGTAGTAGACTAGAGGACATGGCTTTGTGACAGACAGGCTGTATGTATGTATGTATGTATGTATGGCAGGGTGAGGGTCCTCAGACCACCCACAGTCAGGTGACGAGATATCCACGGGAGGCGGGGCTACAGCATGTCATTGGGTTTATGAGGGAGGGTCTTTGCCTTTGCAACTCGCAATGTGTGCCCACCACTCCCCCCCCACCCCCCCAAGTTTCACCTCATCCGCCATCCCCAACCAATAAACAACAATGTTAATAGCCCAAATGCAGCATCATAGGGAAGAGTGAGAAAGAGGCCATGATACAAACCTACAGGAGTCAATGAGAGAGAGTGGGAGAGGACCAGAGAATTAGTCTGCTTGTAGTGTCTGGAATCTGACTTTGCTTAGCAACAACGGGCAGCCCCTATTAAGCCCAAACCCCATTGGCCACTGCATAGCCCCATGTGGCTACATGGACCAATCCACAGACTTTGGTGCAGAAGTACATTTGAGTGGATACAGCTTCGTGTCTAGAGCTTGAATTCTTTGATAAATCATGCCCCCTTGTGGTTGGTTTAAGGATTGGTGAAGAATTTCCCTTTTTCCTTGCATCCAAGGCTATTTGTGATAGGTTACTGCTAGTAATTGTCAGGCGCAAGGCCTCAGAGCAGGTTGAAAATCAAATTTTCACCTTGGTCTGATGAAGGTCAAAACACATCTTTTTCACGATTAAAAATGTTAAACTGAGTCCTGTCTTGCATGTTTATTTTGGAGAGCAGCTTTATTCCACCTTAAAATTGTTGTGGATTCTTGCTCCCCTTTTTAACTAGGCCTACTGTTAGCTGAGCACTAGCTGAGCACACAGAGGAAGTGCACCTGCTCCAGCTTTAGATGCACTGCTCTCAAGTGTCATGCTTAATATCCTTGATAAATCACTTTTGCCAAGGCCAACTATACACTTAAAATTGGACTTTGGTACTTTTCATTTTTGGTACTTTTCATTTTTCATTTGGAGCAGATGCCGTTAAGTATTTTTATTCTTTGTTTGACCGTTTTGGCTGCTCTGAAATTCTCTCTTCCTTCCTTCCTTGACTTCCTTATTGACTTCCCATTGTACCGCCTCCCGCACCGGGACTGGCTAGCTGAGACAGAGCAGATCAGAGGCAGGAACGTAGGGACGCGCAGCTAGCCAGTCAAGGAAGAGAGAATTTCAGAGCAGCCAAAACGGTCAAACAAAGATTATAAATACTTAACGGCTTCTGCACCAAATGAAATTTCTCTCACGTTGTCGTTGTCTCCTATAGCCGATTTATGCTTCTTTTGAAACATCTCACCACCACCAAAAGGCCGCAGCACGGCCTGCACGGAGGGTATGTACATCTGTGTACCATAACCCGTGGAATAAATGCATAGGGACCCTACGTAAAGTAACATCCAAATTTCAGAAACTTTACATGTAGCCCCCGAGAGGGGCTACATGAAATGATCATTAAACTTTAGAGAAGAGTTTGAATGTAGAATTATGTGCAGGATCAGGATTAATATAATTGAAAACGTTTATACACGCACGCGCGCACACACAAACCTCTCTCACATTGTCATTGATTGATTGATTGAAATATTTATTAACAGTACACAGTACATTTTAAGCACACACTCAATACAAAGACTGTTAACTGTGAGTGGACGACCCAAATAAAAATTACACTTGTTTACAAGAGGGTCCACCATGTTCAATTCATCAAAACATTTAGAGACGTACAAATAGACACTTCTATATAGTCAAAGAACAGAACAGGAATTCATCATAGAGGTAAAAAGGGAAAAGAGACATATACAGTGAGGGGGAAAAAGGGGGGGTATCGAATCTTGTGGACCAGACCCATTGCAAGATGCTGTCACACTGTCTTTATGCCAGTGATTAGTATACCCTCCCCAATCTTGGCACAACCTTTTCCAATTTCAAATGAGAGAACTGACAAAACACGACACACCCGTATAACACTGTCTAACTAAATGACTACTTTGCATACAGGCAAAACTAAAATTCTGTCACTGTGGAGCTCAGCTGCAGTTCACGTCCAATATAGCCTAATTTAATCGTTAATTCACTTGACTCATTATTATGTAGGCCCCATATTATAATATGTAATAAAAGCGAGATTATATAGTAAATGGCTACAGTAGAGTTAGCATGTTTTTAAAACCTGGCATAACATTACAACGCAGTATGCTGACTAACACACCCATACATGTGGTTAGTAAATAAATCGTTGCATGCAAGTTACATTAAAAGCAACATGTTTGTTTACCTCTTCTGCAGTGAGGTGGCACTTCGGGAAACTGTGGAAACTCGCGTCTTCATACATTTTTTTCCATCCAGGGGAAGACCTGTACTAAACAAGCCCACACTGCTCCCATGCGGTCAATATTGATACTACTACAGAGGCAAGTCTCATGTGTCAGGCCTACCTTATGCACACCGGCCGCTGCCATCTTGCCAGCAAGGTGCTATGGTGCAATTTCCCATTGACAGCCCATTCATCCAAACAGAAAAGTCCTATCTGATTGAGTTTGAACGTCAAACTCACCAACATTGCAGTTGTGCAAAAAGCTTGAATTATCCTCTTTCTATCTGCAAAGTGTTTGTTTCATACAGTCCACCTACAGTACATGTTATATGAGCAACCTGTCAAGAAATTCCTGTCAGAGTTTGGAAGCGCTCGTTATCAGTATAAGCAATTAACCTCCTGCAGTGCTGCCTCCTGCATTATGTGCAAATTCAGGTATATACAGGTGGTATGCATGAGTGATATTCAACAAGCACTTCCAAACTCGAAAAAGAATCACCTGCAACTAAGGAAGTAGCTCATAAAATGTCTACAGTGGATTGTTATGAAACAAACACTTTGCAGATAGGAAGAGGACAATTCAAGCTTTTCGTACCACTGCAATGTTGATGAGTTTGACGTTGTTTAATACAATCAGATAGGACCTTTTTATTTGGATGAATGGGCTGCCAATGGGAAATTGCACCTACATAGTATTAGTTAGCACCTTGCTGGCAAGATGGCAGCAGTGTGCATGAGGTCAATAGCCAATGTTATCACTGTATAGCTTTAAAGGTAACAGACCTCTCATCTCTCAATACAATTCCAGTTTTAGCTTTCTTAAACAATAATAGAAAATAATGAAATGTACTGCCAGGATTCACACTGCACATCTCATTTAAAATGCTCTCTGTTCCTCTTTGCATGAAACAACCTCTTGACAGACAGATGCAGAAAAAGACTACCTTTGCTCATATAATAATCAGTCAGGCATACATTCTCTGATTTGCACATTCCTGTAACACACACATGCACACAATGTAGTCTTAACACCTTACATGGTGTAAATGGCAATGTGGCTTTCTTTATCTTATAGAACCTGTAATCATACCATACTGAATAGCACAATATAGTAGAGCCACTTAAGCAGATCCGCTACTGTAGGCCTTTTGTTTGACACAAGACAGATAAAACAGGCAGTTTTGCATTTCACCATGAGGTCTATCAGCAGCGTACTTTTATGAAAGTGCGATTGGACCGTTTCACAATTTACAGAGAAGTTTATCAGTGGGTTTAGGGTTCAAGCGTAATTTGAGAATTGACTGATAACAATACAGGAAAGGGTTGATGGCTGCAGAGTGTTCCTTCCTTCTGTGATGTTTGGTGACAACACAAAATGGTTTGCAGTGTTCCATGAGAGGACGAGGCGGAACACAGAAAAATGAGGGTTAACAGCAAAAGAACATTGTCTGCAATAACACAGGAAGTTGATATGCCTAGTAGTTCATTCCAGGAATGGGAAGTGCAAGAGGGCCACATAGCTGAGATGATTGTGCCGGGGAGATCGTTCTATCTTCTGGCATTGGGCAAATAAAATACAAAACAGCAATTTTGTATTATGATAGATGAACATTTGTTCAGCAGTTAAAAGGTTTAGGCCTAATGTGTTTATTGACCAGTTGAGACTTGGTAAATGGTAAATAAAAATGGTAAATGGTGCATTTATATAGCGCCTTTATCCAAGGCGCTTTACATAGATTGTGCATTACATTCACCCATTCATACACCGATTGCGGCGGAAGCCATGCAAGGTACCAACCAGCACATCAGGAGCAATTTGGGGTTCAGTGTCTTGCCCAAGGACACTTCGACATGTAGACAGGAGGAGCCGGGATTCGAACCGCCGACCCATGGATCATTGGACGACCTGCTCTACCTCCTGAGCTACAGTCGCCCTTGTGCGCATCATGACTTTTCCAGTGACCCTCCCGTTTCACTTGTTCAGGTAAGTTTGATAGCATTTTAGTGACATTGAAGAAAATGTGAACAAATGCAACATCAAAACATAAAGCCACTAATGGGAAACTTGCTAATATACGAACAATGTCTGAAGTTGTGAATAGACAATGCCATTGAATGACATGAAACTGGACACTGGTCTTTTAAACAATAATTCCAAAACAAACAAGTACAACTTCATTACTTTCTCTTGAAGATAAACACTAATAATACGTTGTATCTTCTCTTTGTATAGTATTTAAATGCTATATGTTACTCTATTTGTTACTAATGTTATGCATATATTTCTTTCATTCTTTATTTGCTTTACTTTTTCAATCAGACACCTAGCGGGCAGTAGCAATATAATGTAGGCTAAGGTCAACCCACACCCACATGGGTTAGGTGGCCCGTCATGTTTTGCATATCAGATGTCTTACATTTAAATTATAACTGGACATGTTCTCCCTCACTGTTCTTTTGCAGGAGACATAATACAGTAGTAGGACAAGATGCACGTTTCAGGGCACGACTGGGTCGTGTTGGCTCTCGCTCTGATCCAGTTTGTGCTCCATACTTCCTCTACAGTCGTTCAGGACTTCAACCATGTAGAGAGATGCAAGGACTCCCTGTACATGGGAACACCACCACGGGGGATCATCGAAACCAGCCTGAAAAAGATCTGCCAGCGTTATGCAGATAAACCACGTTTCGTGACCCTGTATGACCCTCACAAACGCATACCGGTTTACTCAGCATATACCTTCAAGAAGACGGAGGCAGACAGACGAGTGGACTACCCCTGGATGTATGAGCCACAGGTCAGACACTATTCTTTGTATATATAGCTAATTATATCCTTAAAAGTTCACACAAAACTACAAAATAAAGCTTAATTTTACTCTGAGAGTGTACACGTGTAATCAAATGGACCCATATGAGTCAATTAAAACAAAGGATTTTAAATTGTAGGTCTTAGTTTAAGCAACAATGATGTCTTATTGTGTGCGTAGATTTAGAGTGGCATTTAGGAGTGTGTCCTGCTCCAAATCATTATTTATCAGTAGGTATACGGCACATTTCTAACTGCTCATGAAGAAGTTGAAAGCTCAGAACATATAAGCGGTTTTGGCTTCACTGTCATATGACCTACACATCCAAGATAACCTGTATATTTCTGTATCTTTTGCAAAAAATAAAAGTGTTCTTGTATTTCGATCCTCAGTTGGCAGAAATTGACGGGAATGGAAACATGCTCCCCTTCCCCACTGGCTACCTCCACATGAAGTTTGAGGACAGCCAGGCAGTCCTTGATGACTATTCTGATGTGGTTATATATGAGAGGGGTCACCTGAACCCAGATCAGCACCAATCTGACCCTTATGACCGCGCCGCTACCTACACCCTCACCAATGTTGTCCCAGAGGTCCGGGAGTTCAACATCGGGCCTTGGCGTGAGTATGAGGAGCACATGCGCGTCCGCCTCAACAACTTCTGCCGTGGCACCGCGTACATCGTCACTGGAGTCACTACCACTGGCAACATGATCCGCCGGAACAACCAAGACCGCGTGGCCATCCCAGAAGACATATGGTCAGCCTACTGCTGCACCGAATATGACCGCAACTCACCGCATGACGTTCGCATCCGCTTCCCCTCCTACGCTGCCTTGGCCAAAAATGCCAAGGAGAGCAACAAAGTTCATGAGATGACGGTCCAAGAGCTGGAGATGATTCTGAAGAACCGGATGGATGTGGATCAGAGCCTTCAGATCTTCTATGACAACTGTATTTCTCCCTCACCCCTTCCTCTGTACCTCTTCCACACAATCTGAGAGCTCCCCAATTCTGTGTTCACATTTCATTCTGCTTGCTTCAATGTTAGTTCATGTTAGTTATACCAGTGGTTCTCGAAGTGGGAGCCGAGGACCGTTGAAGGAAGGGGGTCCAAACTGATCCTCACAGGTCTGTAACTCTGACGATTCAGGTCCATTTGATTGCATTTGTACACTCTGCGAGTTATGTGGATCCTTGAAATTAAAAGGTTATACTCTAGGCCAGTGAGGTCAACATATATTTGTTGTTGTCATTGTGTAGCTGTATGGCTTATGCTATAGTACTTCCTGTAGCTGACCCGGGTTTGAATCCAATCTGAGGTGCTTTAGAGCATGTCATCCTCTGTGTCCCGCCTTTCCTGTCTCTCAGCTATATACTATCACTATCAGGAATAAAGCAGAAATTCTCCAGTGCAAGATGTATTCCTTAAATAAAATGATCCCCTCTCTTGATTCTGTAATTTCAGTACTGTGATTTTCATAACGGATTTACAAAATGTGTTCTCAAAGTACTTTTTTGTTTTTGTTTGCAGAGGTGTATATACATACTGTATACTTTGTGCTGTGTATTCATTTCATCATTAGACAAATATGTGAGAAAAGATAATAGCCATAAGCAAATGTACAGTAGATGGTAGCCTACTCCTTTGAGATGAGATCCTGCACCATCATTTATCTACACTTTATTTAAATAAAGTTTTGGTTGCAGACTGCAGTAGTAAACCCTCTCTTATATATCTATCTCTCTCTCTCTCTCTCTCTCTCTCTCTCTCTCTCTCTCTCTCTCTCTCTCTCTCTCTCTCTCTCTCTCTCTCTCTCTCTCTCTCTCTCTCTCTCTCTCTCTCTCAGGACCTGTCTAGGAATTTACGCTGCCCTCTGCCCAGTCTTTGCTTTGGGCTATTACATTTTTTTTAAAGTATACTATGATTTCATAAAGGGTATACCTCTATAATTGTACAAATTGTAGAAGATTGTTTAAAAAATAAGAATAAGAAAAAATAATTTTCTAATAGCCCTATCCAACACGATAGTATCAAAGGATTTTACTCAGGGTTGTTGCAGCCAGATACCGGTAGTGAGATTTATCATGAATTCCACTTTGGCAGCAGAACTTAGAAGAATTGTCCTTCACCTTCACAGACATTCCTACTATATCCATGAGATCACAAGCCAATGGAAGGGGGTGCTGTTGGCACAGTGCCCTGGGTTTTGCTTGTAGATTGCTATCTTGAGCATTATGCAACAGTTGTAGACTGCATAAATTAAACAAGGCTGACATTCTTTCTTTCTGACTTTCACTGCCCTCTAGTGACAGAAAGCATTACTGCATGTCCTCTGCACAACAATGGGGCAGCCCACCTTCGGATACAAATATATATATATATATATATATATATATATATATATATATATATATATATATATATATATATATATATATATATATATATAAACAAAAAAAACATTGCATGGATGCACATGGGACGTATCCTCAGTGATGTATCCCAAGGTCATCAGGATTTCGGGTCTTGCAACATCATTCCCCTCACTCAGGTGACCCAGCCGGGGTGATCAAGTCCCAACTTACGTGAGTAGCTCCCCACGATCAGTCCCATTAGGGAAAGACCAGGGTCACACAGTACGCCGCTCCCAGCACCAGACACTTCATTCAGGAGCGGCGCGCGCGCACACACACACACACACACACACACAAGTTCAAGCAAAAGTTGCATGCATAATCAGTTGGGGTTTGATCCATTTGAGTTTGAGAGAACAAAACTTCATAATGAGAATATCTTGCTTCCAAGAATGTGTGGAACAGTTCAAATATCAGAATCACTGCATATTTATATTTCTTTCGTCTTGAATGTGAATGTCAAAACGGACAAGATTTAGCTCATTTTATCTTGTTCACTTAGCTTGCATTGTGAATATCCTTTTATAAATTCTACACAGTAAACGTTTCAACATAACATCTACATTACAGATACAACAGCTATCACAGCCACACGCTGCATAGCAAAATATGAACAGGAATATTTATGTTGCAAATCACATTATTCTCAGAGGTAATGGAGCGTGGAGGTGAGAGTGGATCTGAAAGCAAAAAAAGAAACCTGTTCCTGTCCAGGCCTAGATGCTTCTTTACTTCAGTCAGGTCCTCAGGACCACTCATACTGTATGTTCCGTTTCATTTACTTCTGTGGGAGTTTATAACTGCTAATCTAGTTTGGTTGTAGGTGTCTCATGTTGCATTCTATTCAATCTATTGACAATTATATAGCTTAACATATAGATAACATGTTTTATATGCTTTAAAGCCCAAAGCATACCCCTGGCCCTGATACCCCTTGCACTTGCAACCATAGATATTTTAAGTTTGTTTGAGCCATGTGTATCGAAATGAGGGCGGACGTGCGCCGGAAGTGCGGAAGCCACGCTGCCACTCAAGTGACTACTGGCCAATCACAGCGCATCTTTTCCGGGCCTTGTCAGACCCGAATGTCCGCTCTGTGATGCACCAATGGCAGTTGCAAGGAGTTGCATTGGTGTGGTTAACCAACTTAACCTTAAAACTGGTTTGTCCTGATCCGATCACGTGATCGGAAATCAGGGCCGATCACGTCATTTTCAAATGATTGGAATCGGATCGGGGGAAAAAAAACCTGATCGGGACATCCCTAGTATCAATATTATGTCCACTAGACCGGTGCCCGGCTGTAGAGCACCGAGTCGGTAACGATGGAAGTTGGAGATCCATGCCCCACCGAGTCCCTTTATGCCCATATATGGAGATTTCTCTATCTGTCTCTCTGTGTCCCTTTATTCTTATATATGGAGTTCTGTGTCAGGCATGCCCAAATATGGAGTGTTGTGATGTCGGAACAGGCCAGCTCCATATATGGGTGGCAAGGGCCCTGTCCAGAGCCCGGGCACAGCACTCCCTGTGGGGATGTGGAACGTGTGTGTCGAATTTGAAGTCGGTGGGGCGAATGGTTCTCGAGTTACGTGGATTACAGACGTACACATGTATTGAGACTTGGTGCATTTATAGATAGACTAGAGCGGTGCCCGTTGGAGCCTCTACAGAGGTGCCCGTTGGGCACTGGGACTGGTATAAGCGATGCAAGTTGGAAATGCATGCCCCACCACGATATTATGTCTGTGTCCCTTTTATGCCCATATATGGAGTTCTTTGTCAGGCAGGCATGCCCAAATATGGAGTCTACAGACGTCAGAATGATGTCAGAACAGGCCAGCTCCATATATAGACATTGGGCAGAGGCCCTTTGGGGCTGTTCTGGACAACCGTGGGTCCGACCGACTCGACACCGGGCACTGCACTCCCTGTGGTGGTGTGGAATGCGTGTGTCGAATTTGAAGTCGGTGGGGCGAACGTTTCTCGAGTTACGTGGATTACAGACATACAGACGTACGAACACACACACAGAGACTTGGTGCATTTATAGTTAGATATCATGATATTAGACTGAATAGTGTCTGTGATTTTGGATAATATTGTACTATTGTGATATGGCATAAGTATATAAATATCGGATCGGCAGATCTGCAGATACTCTCAATCAAATGATCGGAATTGGATCGGGAGCAAAAAAAAGTGATCCCTACTTAAAACAGTTTTGTTGCAAGGCGTTGCGACTATTGCAGGGACTTGAAACTGGTGTGGGTTGGGCTTTTTTAGAGGCATTTTCTTATGTGAGGATCCTGACTGTTTTGAGGCCTAGAGCAGGCATGGTTTCAACTCATTGAAATTGTTAAAATAATAATGTAAATACTGTTTATTGAAACAGTGTGGGCTTGACCGAGTAGCTCTCTACTCCAGTGGTTTTCAACCAATGGTCCGGGGACCACCAGTGGGCCTTGAGGGGGTTCCAGGTGGTCCGGGGACCACCAGTGGGCCTTGAGGGGGTTCCAGGTGGTCCGGGGACCACCAGTGGGCCTTGAGGGGGTTCCAGGTGGTCCGGGGACCACCAGTGGGCCTTGAGGGGGTTCCAGGTGGTCCGGGGACCACCAGTGGGCCTTGAGGGGGTTCCAGGTGGTCCGGGGACCACCAGTGGGCCTTGAAGGGGTTCCAGGTGGTCCGGGGACCACCAGTGGGCCTTGAGGGGGTTCCAGGTGGTCCGGGGACCACCAGTGGGCCTTGAGGGGGTTCCAGGTGGTCCGGGGACCACCAGTGGGCCTTGAAGGGGTTCCAGGTGGTCCGGGGACCACCAGTGGGCCTTGAGGGGGTTCCAGGTGGTCCCCAGCTAAATGTTGCAGTTGGTAACCAAATGAACCCTTATAGATCTTGAACTTAAAATAAGTCTTCACAATTAGAGAATGTAGAGGAATTGTTATTTTGATCAACGTTTGGGATCGCCTATCACATCAATACAGCATGGAATTGTGGACAAAATCTTATCCAACGACAACAAAATATTCAAAGTTTTGGGTCCGAGAGGCTAAATCTCATAAAATGGTGGTCCATGGCCTGGGCCATGGCTCAATGGTCCAGGCACCTTGGCTCACCTTGCCGCGGGTTCGACTCCTGATCCCGACGGCCTTTACTGCATGTCTTCCCCCCATCTCTCTCCCCATTTCCTGTCAGCCTACTGTCTGTCCCTCCATAAAAGAATAATAAAATAAAGGCTAAAGCCACAAAAAAACATTACAAAAAAAAAATGGTGGTCCATGGCTCAGATGGCAAATACATAATGGACCTTGATATGAAAAGGGTTGGAAACCACTGCTCTACTCGATAATGTTGTATTGACCCACATGGCGTCACAGGCCCCTGCCTCTGACTTCCTATTGGTTGACCCGCATGGCGTCACAGGCCCCTGCCTCTGACTTCCTATTGGTTGACCCGCATGGCGTCACAGGTCCCCTGCCTCTGACTTCCTATTGGTTGACCCGCATGGCGTCACAGGCCCCCTGCCTCTGACTTCCTATTGGTTGACCCGCATGGCGTCACAGCCCCCCTGCCTCTGACTTCCTATTGGTTGACCCACATGGCGTCACAGGCCCCTGCCTCTGACTTCCTATTGGTTGACCCACATGGCGTCACAGGCCCCTGCCTCTGACTTCCTATTGGTTGACCCTGCCTCTGACTTCCTATTGGTTGACCCTGCCTCTGACTTCCTATTGGTTGACCCGCATGGCGTCACAGGCCCCTGCCTCTGACTTCCTATTGGTTGACCCGCATGGCGTCACAGGCCCCTGCCTCTGACTTCCTATTGGTTGACCCGCATGGCGTCACAGGTCCCCTGCCTCTGACTTCCTATTGGTTGACCCGCATGGCGTCACAGGCCCCCTGCCTCTGACTTCCTATTGGTTGACCCGCATGGCGTCACAGGTCCCCTGCCTCTGACTTCCTATTGGTTGACCCGCATGGCGTCACAGGTCCCCTGCCTCTGACTTCCTATTGGTTGACCCGCATGGCGTCACAGGCCCCCTGCCTCTGCCTTCCTATTGGTTGACCCGCATGGCGTCACAGGCCCCCTGCCTCTGCCTTCCTATTGGTTGACCCGCATGGCGTCACAGGCCCCTGCCTCTGACTTCCTATTGGTTGACCCGCATGGCGTCACAGCCCCCCTGCCTTCCTATTGGTTGACCCGCATGGCGTCACAGGCCCCTGCCTCTGACTTCCTATTGGTTGACCCGCATGGCGTCACAGCCCCCCTGCCTCTGACTTCCTATTGGTTGACCCGCATGGCGTCACAGGCCCCCTGCCTCTGACTTCGTATTGGTTGACCCGCATGGCGTCACAGGCCCCTGCCTCTGACTTCCTATTGGTTGACCCACATGGCGTCACAGGCCCCTGCCTCTGACTTCCTATTGGTTGACCCGCATGGCGTCACAGGCCCCTGCCTCTGACTTCCTATTGGTTGACCCGCATTGGCGTCACAGGTCCCCTGCCTCTGACTTCCTATTGGTTGACCCGCATGGCGTCACAGGCCCCTGCCTCTGACTTCCTATTGGTTGACCCGCATTGGCGTCACAGGTCCCCTGCCTCTGACTTCCTATTGGTTGACCCGCATGGCGTCACAGGTCCCCTGCCTCTGACTTCCTATTGGTTGACCCGCATGGCGTCACAGGCCCCTGCCTCTGACTTCCTATTGGTTGACCCGCATGGCGTCACAGGCCCCTGCCTCTGACTTCCTATTGGTTGACCCGCATGGCGTCACAGGCCCCGGGAATAATTACGATAACAATAGTGGACTCACTACTTGGTCCCACAATAATAATAATAATACTAATTAGTCTATTATTATATTATTATTATGAGTGATATTGTCTGAAATATCAGCCCTATAAATCTATGTATCTATGTACAATTACAACATTTAATATGCTATAATTAATTGAAACCATATCTTACTTGAAGACAGATGGGAGTGGGATGCCTGAGGTTATGGATGTGGAGTTGATGATGCTAGTAATGCATGGGAGTAGATTGGTGAAAGATTGAGGAGGGGATGTGGTCTAGACTAGAGGACAGGTCATCGGTCTGGTGGATGACACCAATTCCAGGACATCAGTAGGAGAGAGGAGAGAAGGAAGGCATGATATGTTGGGGTTAGAGTTAAGTGCTTTAGATGATTGATTAGTGGAAAGATGGGAGAAAGAGCTTCTGATAATGACATCATCACCTTATCAAGGTAGGTGACGAAGGCTTCAGCAGAGTGATGGGGCAGTGAGGGGGTTAAAGGAGGGAGGAGAAGGTGGCGAGGAGCTTCCTTGGGTAGAGGGAGGAGACTGAATCTGAAAAGTGCAATAGAAAAGAGGACTTATCAGTGGAAATTGAGAGGCAGCAGTCAGAGAGGAGTGAGTGAGAGAGGTCATAGGATTGGTCCACTTCCTTTCAGCTGCCCTGAGACATGTTCACTCAACTCTGAGGGTTTTGGATAACCAAGAAGCTTGGCTTGGAAGAGAGGGGGCTGTGACGGTCAAAGACAGTTTAGAAAAAGGGGGAGGTTGCAGACTCAGTTGAGAGGGAGGGAAGAGAGGAGAGGATATAAGACAATACAAGTCAAGACATGAGGATGGGTTTTAGAGACCTTAGGTTCCGTCGGTAGGTTTAAATGGGAGAGTGGAAAGATATTGAGAAGGTTACAAAGTGCTGGTCATATACATGAAGCAGAGTAACAGAGAGGTTAGATGAAGAGAATACAAGGACATACGATTAGACATAAGATAATAAGTAACACGAAGATATGTACTTGTCTGTGCAGGGTATAGGTTGAAACCATCCCATCTTCAGAGAGGGAGCTGATCGAGTACGGTATTCGGCTATTCAACAGAATCCCCATGTGGACCTGGGGGGGTGGGGGGGGGAGAGACAGGTTATGTAACTGAGAGAGCATGGCATTGTGGAAAGTGAAATACATGTATGAGTATAGAGCGTCGCAGTCCCGCCCCCTGCCATGGACCAGGAAATGAATCCCAATGCATTTTTCCCATAGACATTTCTTAAAGTATTTATTTAAAGACGGTTACGCCGCGGACAAAGCCAACTCGAGTCGTGACAACTCATGACAACACAAACAATATTTTGGACCAAACAAATAATTACAAAGAAGAAAAACAACAAAAAAAGTGTTGTAACCTGCCGTTCTTTTCTTCTTTCTAATTATTTGTTCGGCCCAAAAAATTGTGTTTGTTGTCATGATTTGTCACGACTCGAGTTGGCTTTGTCCGCGGCGTAAACGTCTTTAAATAAATACTTTCTGAAATGTCTATGAGGAAAATGAACGGAGAATCATTTCCTGGTCCAGGGTAGGGGGCGGGACTGCGACGCTCTATAGGAGGCACATATAAATTCCACTTGGGAGATGTAAGTAAACCTGTAGGCCTACCACCACCAAAACAGGCCCGAAAGCCTGATAGTGGCTGAAGTTGTGTAGGGTTTTGAGAGGGTGGCACCGTGGCAGGTGTAGCAGTGATCAGGGTTACTCAAGGGCGAGGAATTTCAGAGACTGGAGGGAGGCATGGGCTGAAATAAATGCAGCTTTCTGGACAGTTCCACAGTCCTCCTTCCACAAGGATGTAATGACTGGTTGACCTAGATGAGCTGAAGAGATTTCTGTGACAAGGAACTTTGTGCATGGGACACAGAAGAGGAAAGTACAGGAATAGTGATACATCGTTTTGTAGCAATAGATAAATACAAAAAAATTAAAACAATGTGACAGGCCTTCCTCGTGGATTCCCATAGCTCTGGTCCATAGCCCGGCATTAGGGCTATGGACCAGAGCTAGGATTCCCACAGACTTGTCATGTGATGAGGCTGAGCTGTCGCTGGAGAGAATTTGGCAGAATAGGATCCCAATAGAGGGTATGCGCATGCATAAAGTGAATGGGAAATCAAGTGGCAAATCGAGTGGCAAAGTGACTTGGCAAAGTGAGTTTAATGTCGTTTAATGCAATCAGATAGGACTTTTCTGTTTGGATGTATGGGCCAGAAAAGTTGATTTTTGGCCACTCAGTAGGCGTTCCCGCATAACTTCCGGGTTTGATGATGATGTCACACGCATACGCCCTATTGACTGGCAACAGGTGTAGTTGATTGATCAACTGGGTGAGTGTGTAGCAGTATAGCAGTGCCCTGTAGGCCAGGTAGGCAATCAGTGCTGCAGTGTAAAGCTGCGCTTATGGTACACCTCTGATATGGCTGCGCCCAGAGCACCCCTCCGTGGATTCGTCAAGTAGCCTAAGTGCTTCAGCACTGGCTCAAAACACTGCAAGTTAACACGCAAAACCAGTTCCGATAGAGGACAGAAAGATGTCCAGAGACACAAGTTCAACATTTCACGCTTCAAAAACGTGAGGCATGGAACATTTGAATGGCAGTATATCCATTGGTGGCAGGCACTTTACCTGTGCCAACCGGACAACCCTTGAGCCAATTATTTCTCAACTCCCCCCCCTGTATCAAATACAAACATGGACATGCATGAAAAAAATAAAAAATAATTTATATTTGTTTAAGAATATCCTTTTTAATGTTTTCCAGTTCAGATACACAACATACAGTGTGTAATAATAGCCTCTATTTGAAATAGAAATATTATCTTTCATTCTTTCAAACCATGTCGTTCATTACGCTCTCTCACAGTATCTTGAGCTTCAAGCAGATTACTGAGTCAGACTAAATGAAAAGAGAGACAAACAGGTGCAAGCCTTTATTTTTCCTTTCCACCATAAAAAATTGGAATAAGAAGATATTTGGATTCTTGTAATGTTTAGTTTTTTGTTTGGTTATTTATTAATGTGTTTTTGTTTTTTATTTTTAAAGACCATAAGCCAACATTAAATTTGTAGTGTAAATATGTAAACATGGCGTGTGTGCTTCCATATTGTGTTGGCTGTCCCAACTACTGTTTCCAGGAAAAAGAAAATAATGTATTTATCCTAAAAGCTTGTTTGTGCAACTAAAGCTGAAAAAAAAAAAAAAACATAACCACTTAAACATTGTACTGTACAGTATATAGTATGATGTACGTCAAATAGTGAAAATGTTACGCTGTGACATGATGTAAGCTGCTATTTTCACCAAATCTTAAGTCTATTTTCGCTGCATCCATTTTTGTCTAGTGTTCACCTATTTTGGCATGTCCATAATAGGGATGCTAGGTTTCATGTGCATGTTGTTTAAATAAGAGTGTTTATGGGAAATTATGATTGTAAAATATAGCAACACAACTACAAAATATAGACTGAAATAAGTGCAAAGAACAGTGGGTAATACTGTACGTTAACGCTCAAGACAATGTGAGATATTGACAACTGTTCCCTTCATCATTGCCACTACTGAGACTTGTCGTGTGGTTTGCGTTGAGCACATAGCTCTAATCATGGCTCATCTCGTTTTTGTCTCGTTATTTTATTTTCCCCCTCCACTGCAGCTCTTGAATCTTTGGCTATGTAACCAATGTGAAAGGACTCTTTTCAGTCAAAAGCTGCCTTCGTGATTGATGTGGTGGTTCCAAATGTGTGTGTCTTGCTTGAGAGTCATTATGCAAGTAGAGCTGTATGCGTTCATCCTTCACCATATCTGGGCTGGCCCTGAGCCATTAGCTTTCTTCTTTGTATTTATGATGACCTTATAACCATGCTGTGATATTCAACATACAATAGCTTGCATTAACAAGGTCATTCATGTATGATAGTAAATGTCTGCATGTGCCCATAAACTTGTTGGAATTTGACCTTGAAATCTATAGGAAAACGAGAATCAAACATACACGTAAGTGCTAAAAATCAGTCTAAACTTGCACCTGTTGTCACAAAGAAAAGATTTGGCCAATCACTCAAAGCAAACAATAAACATAATATTTACAAATTTCAGTTTGTTCTCTTATGCTTAAAAAATGTACAGTTTGTTTCATGTATGATTTCCCCCTCCCCCCATCCCTTTTAGCTCTCCAGTCCAGCCAGAGGGATGGCAGTCCGGGTCCAGAGTGTTACCATCCAAAGTGGACAGGATAGAGAACGCGTTAAGAAGGAATGAATCCCACTGTCCTCGGTTTCCTGGGATATGGTATTGTGTTTTTTGTCAATTTTTTTTATTGTGGGTTGTAGATTTTTTTTCCCTCTTTACATTGTCAGATCACTGCCGAGGAGCTATTCCAGCATCACTACTGGTACAGTGTCGGTGTTTCCCCAGGGTGGTCCTAATGTCCCCTTTGTACCCGTTTCTTGATAAGTGTCCAGACAGAGGCTGACCCGTCTCTGTGTTCAATTGTGCGAAGGTCTGAAACGTGCGTACAAGGCTTTCTCACCTTTGACCATCTTCAGTCTATCTTACCGTTGACCCTTTCTCCCAGAGGGGAGGATGTCGAAACAACAAAAAGAGCTGACAAAAAGAGAAAGTGTCAGTCAGTCTTCCAACATTTGAAGTGTGGTGATTAATGTCGCTCAAAAGACTTGACCCTTTTTTTAGGGAGAGTAAAATTCTACTCGTATCTTCTTCTTTTTTTTTTAACCAGACAATTCTGGTAGACTATTCATGTCAAGTAGTATTCTTTTTTCCACAACTAAAAAGTGCTGTTTTTCAGGTGTGATTGAGATGACATGTGCAAACTTCACAGATTAAAACAAAAACAATTTAACTGAGAAGAAAAATAGGGAGAGAGTAATAATGAGTTTTATACTATAGTGGGTAAGTGTTGGTGCAACCTCAAGGCTAATTTATACTTCATCACACGGCCCTTAAACACAAACAAAGAATAAATTAGCCTTTAGTCAGGGGATGAAAAACAGTAAAACAGAAATATTTACCCTCCTTGTTACAGTATAATCATAGCTGTATGCAATTTTCATTTCTTAATACCCATTTTTAATTACAGTACCACAAAGTGCAGGTGAGATAAAAAATAAATATATGTAAACTAAAAACAAAACCAGAAAACAAGGCAAACCGTGAAAATCAATATTGAGGGGAAAGTAAATCCACTCCTCTGCCCGCAAGCACGTACACACACACACACACACACACACACACACACACACACACACACACACACACACACACACACACACACACACACACACACACACACACACACACACACACACACACACACACACACACACACACACACACACACACACACACACACACACAACATCATGCAAATTCCCAGATAGCAAACTAAATGTTAATATGCTCTCTTTTTACAAGGATATATTACATTTGAATTCCCTCTCAGAAGAGACAAGCCACAGTGCAACACTGAGTGTTTAGGGAGAAGAAAAGAAGAAATGGGGTGGGGATCAGAAAGAAACTAGCCTGATTATCAGACTGAAGCTGCGTCCTGCGTGAAGCTTCAGTCCACTCAGAGAGTGGGCGGGGTCTATGGGATGGATCCAGGCTAGAAAGAAACATGAAAGGGTTGGCACTTTATGATGGAAATTCTTTTTGTAAGATAGAGTCAGGATGGGTCCCTCTAGGCGGTCCAGTGAACCTCCAGTGAGAGAGGAACTTTATCACAGTACTTGGCACCAAGATTGCTGGTAAAAACGAGATATCAGAATATCACTTTTTGTTTTTCATTCATATCATTACAATTTATCAATAACACATCATTTACATTTATGTTTAGGTTTTTTTTCTCTTCTGTATAAAAGACCCCAGATAGGAAAAAAAGGAGTCTAGAAGTATTTGCAAGAAAGAGGAGAGATGTGGAGATGGAAATGACATGGGATTAGGTCAAAAAAAAAGTTAAATGAAAAGGAGCTACATGAATTGACAGTGAGAAAGAGAGAGAAAGGGAGACAGAGAGAGAATAAACCAACAAATTGATGGACAAGTTTAGAGCATGTGTGGCAGATCTGGAGTGGCTTATAATTGGCAGCCTGGATTCCAGGCTCCCACAGACTGTGTATGATTCAGTCATTTTCTGTACAGCCCAACAGTTTAGCCCCAATCTGGAAATGTTTTAAGCATATCAGTTATGGATATACAGATTTCTTTTCTAAAGGTAGGGTACTGACAGACAAGAATGTCAGCTCACAAATGTTCATACCCAATCATTAAAAAAAAGAAAGAAAAAAAGTTAACAAGACAAACCTTGTTTAAACTCCTGTCCAACAATGTCAGTTCATAGTTCAGTCAATATACTGTATCTTCAATCCAATAATTCACAACATAAAGACAATATTGTAGGTTGATAGTAGCTCAGCAGGAGTTGCCACACTCCGATTCCAGGTTGGGCCTTTAAAGCTGCATACAGTAGCGTGTCCAGAAAATGGAATCATCTAGAACCTTCTGTTTGGGCATGTGTTGACTCCGGACATGACTCCTACTTACTGATGCATGGAAATGAAATGTGTATTCCATGATAACATAGCTTCACAATGTCACAAGTGCGTTCTAAACAACCAAGCTGCAAATAAGTTGCCTGATTGCGATTAGCAAGCTCTTCTTCAAAAGAGCGCGACAAGCTTAAAGCTGTATTAGTGTCTCATCTCGACACCTGGTTTTGAAAGCGCTATAGTGGTGCAAAGGAGAGTCTTATGATGACTTTGATGGTTTGGCAGGGAGGTTTCTTTTATCAATTCTATTCACAATTACATTTTAGAGGTATTTGAATGACTAGACTTTTACAAACTGCAGCTTTAAGGGCCATAGCACAGCTCATGTGAGAAATTGAGGACTTCATGATAAATGACAACACATTATAATTGTAAATAAAATAAAATAAGATATAGATATAATGAAGAACAGAGGTGGTAATACTGAGATAGAAGGGTAGGAAAGAAGGGCAGCAGTTTGTGTGGTGCATCTCTGTAAGCCCAGAGTTGGACGGCAGAGGTGGTGCCTTGTCCTATACACGGGTGGTGGAGTGTTGGTGTGGCAGAGCATTGTTGCTGTGGCTGGACACAGGGGTGGTGGAGGGGGCAGGTACAGGGGGGTAAGTGTTGAAGGGGTGGAGAGGCTGCATTCCGCTGATGGTGCTCGGGAGCATGGCCGTCATCAGTGGCACGTCCTCCGGCGCGCGCCGCAGTGCCAGGGTGTAGTCGGGCGGGCACACGGGTGGCCGCAGGGGGTCCAGGTCACAGAGGACGCCGCGTGAAGGGAGGGGTGTGCCGTGATCAAGCTCCACCCTCTGCTGTTTGATCTGCAGCGACATGAGCTCCTCCTCTTGGCTCAGCACCAGGTCGTTGTGTGGCAAGGTCCCCATGACTCCCATGCCGACGCCCATGCCCATGCCCATGCCCATGGGGTTGCCGCGCTGTGGGGAGAGGCGGCGGTGGCGTCTCTGCAGGAATTCCTGACGTTTGTCTCGTTTGTAGTAGAGCGCTGCAAACGCCAGCACATTCAGGAAGAGGAGCGAGGCTCCCACGGCCACTGTCGCGCTCAGCTCAGTGGAATAGTCCCTGGTCTCCTCAGGGAAAGGAGAGAAGCGGGGCCGCTCGGAGGCATCGGGGGCATATTCAGGCGGCGCATACGACGAGGCGGCGGGGTGTCGAGTCGTGGAGCGGGTGCCAGTGCCGGTATTAGGGCCCTTCCAGCGGTTAGGGCCGCCAGGCGGCAGGCGGGTAGTCTTGGAGTTATAGTACTCCTCATTGAGGTGGTGCAGGTGTGGTACTAGCTCCAGCCAGAAGGCTACCTTGTTGGCCCGGTAGTTGTCTCTGACACGAGGCTTCAGACCAATATGGAGATACTGCTTGTCTTTAGAACTGAACTTGGTCCAGATTACTTCCTCAAAGCGGTTAGGCTTGGTGTGAACGAACTTGGTGTCCTGAGGAACTGGCAGGTTAGGATCCCTGGAAGAGAGAAAAATATTCTGTAAAGATAACCACTTATATGGACAAAGATATATCGGCTGGGCAGGTGTATGATATCCCATCCCATACCCATATAGTGTCCTACATTAGAACCCCTGTGTCATTGCATGCACTTTGAGTTGCTTCCTCTCCTCTCGTCTTTCTCTCTCTGTCCACTTTTAGGTTCCTCCTACTGAAGGATTCCTCGCACCGGAAGTTCCATGAAATACATGGCAGTGGATGGAGCCGGCTGGACCAGCTCGCAAAAAGAAAATGTATATACAGTATAGTGTGTACGCACACACACACACACACACACACACACACACACACACACACACACACACACACACACACACACACACACACACACACACACACACACACACACACACACACACACACACACACACACACACACACACACACACACTTTCCCCCTGCAATAACCTACTGTACTGTACTACAGTATAAACACTTTAAAAGCGCTCAATATTTTAACAACCAAACATTATTCTTGATATCTGTGATGTACTGACCCCGTCTTGGCGAAGTTGGTCCAGTAGGTCATGACCACGGCACTGAGCATCACGTCGTTCTTTGAGAAGTTACAAGGGAACAGGTCGGTCGCTCCCACCATGGGAACCCCGAACACGTAGGGGAGCTCGTCTCCGTGCGCGGCGTCGGCCCACTCCGGCCTGGCCTCCGTCTGGCAGTGGTGGTGGAAGGTATAGAAGTAAACGGGGGATTGGAACTCGGCGTGCAGCTTGGCCGTGGCCACGGCCGGCGCCACCCACTGGTGGTCCGTGAACAACGCCAGCAGGGTCTTCCTGCGCATGTCCGTGTTGTCTCTGTCCGCCCAGTCTGTGTACATGAACTTTATGGTCTCCCTGAGGATGTTTTTACCTAGGATGGAGAAGAGAGGGAAGCCAGGTGACTTTATATACCATGATGGTAGATTAAAGGTAGGGTACGTGATATTGTCTGGTTAAAAGTCTGGTTTTTCGTTAAAAGTTTAAATCACTATATTCTGATAGTAATCATTGCTATAGTGTTTATTCAGTAACAGGTGTCTCCCTCTCTCCAGCTCTTTAATAAACAGAAAAATCGAAAGAAAGCAGCAAATGAAAAAAAAAATGAACACTCGTCTTTTACTTTGTCTAATAACAATCTAAAACATGAAGTTATCCTTTAAACCCTATACTGTATGTTTCGTTGACCAGGGTCTCTACATCAAATCACTTAGCCGATCTACAAGTTCACAAATGTGTCGCAACTTGTAAATGTGCTAATGTTCACGTATTGTTTTGCCAACTTTGACATGACCAGAATACAGTTGTTCAGGCTTGTGATTCATGTTTAACTGAGTCATTAGTCCAAAGACTCATTCTGACCATCAGGGGATCCATACAGATTGTCCACGAAGTTGGAGATTGTGTAGTCGAATGACGCTGCTGAAATACCGTCCTCTCCTTCACTGTCATCCACAAACTTAAGGCCCTCTCCCTGGTTGACACCCAGCAAAATATCATAGTTCAGAAACTCCCCCTGGTGGCAAAACACATGCGCACACGCACACGCACACGCACATGCACACACACACACACACACACACACACACACACACACACACACACACACACACACACACACACATTAATAGACCATGTCTAAACGTTGACCTACAGTAGCTGCCAGGTATGTTATTTTTAGCGACGCATGCTTGGTATTGTAGTTTACTTTCTTAATTTAGTTTCTTGGCACTCAAATTCCTTGACCACTTATCCAAATGTTCATGGTACTTAGTCTGACCTTGTACTTAGTAAGTCTCTATTAAATGTGTCATCTAAATGTCTACATTGTAAATTGCCACTGTGAGATGGATGGATGGCACATTAGAGCCGTGCATTTGATGACACCAAGTCAAGCCAAGCCAGACCCTGGGCTGACCTGCTGCATGAGCATCTCTGGGTCGTCTGGGACCACGTCTCCGTCCACTACAGGTCCAAAGGCCACGTGGTAACGGGCAGGCTGGATATCCTGGTCCACCAGCTCCCTGAAGCTCTTCCTTCTTAGGCACTCCACCAGCTCAGCCATGTCCCCCAGCCTGCAGCCCACCTTCTTGGCCAGGATCTTGGTGTACGGAAGGGGCCGGTAGTTGACTGACCAACTGGAGATGGCAGAGCCGCTCTGGGCAATGGCCCTCTGGAACAGACCTACAAACAACAAATAGGTGTTGAATAAAGAATGCTAAATGGTCTAAAGAATCCTATTACTGTAGCATGAGTTGATTAGATTTAATCAAAACTCTTGTTTCCAATGTGGTCACGGACGGCACTCCAGTTAGTGTAGCAATGCCTGAGCATCCTGGCAGTCTTCATAGCCAGCACTCACACAGAGGATGGGTGTTGTCCAGAAATGTTTGCGAGTGTTGTCCAAGCATTCATTTTGTGTTTGTGGATTGGGGGCTTCAGCACCCAGTAATATACTAGGGGGGAAAATGCATTGCTGATACCTTACTGCTGCATAATTACATACCGTATCGCGCCTTTAATACAAAGCGCTTTCACAATGCTACACATTACATTCGCCCATTCATTTCACACACTGATGACGCAGGCAGCCATGCAGCACAATCAACCTGCTTGTCTAGAGCAGTTAGGGATTTAGTGTCCTTGCTCCACGACACGATGTCATGAGAAGCAGGAATCGAACTGGGAACATTCCGATTCACACTCACAGACAAGTGCTCTCTAGCCTGAGCCGTTGTTGCCCCCATGGAATATGGATAGAGCATTGTTTCCACAAACAGCATATGATCTCTCTCCGTCTAGTTTATTGCTCGTGTTTTTTTCTGCTCCTGACACACTTTTTTTTCCCAGAGTGAGTGCCTTAAATAATGCATGTGTTGGAGGAGGAGTATTACATATGGAGGGAGCTGTGTTCCAGATACCACGCTGCTTTCTAAAGCCCGGAAATCGTTGAAAACACCAGTGTTGTATATAAAACAGAACTGCAGTGAAAAACAGCAGCGACTAAAACGGTGACATCTCCGCAACATGGCATTGGCTGTTAACACCAACTAGGGAGCTCGGTGACTATGTGTGTTGGATGAGGAGGAAATGAGAAAGAGAACGATAAATACAACGAGGGAGAGAGAATTAGGGAGAGACACACACACCGCTGTACTGTTCTGTACTGTACTGTTGTGAAAAGTGGCTTGTTGTTCCTCTGTTTTCATCTGCAGATTCTGTCATTAATAATCCCCCCCCCCTTCCCACACACACACACACACACACGCATATCTTACATGAGCCCCTCCCCTGCTTCTCTCCCTGTGAAATCAATTAAGAATCCTCTGAGCTGCAGGCTGAGCTCCACTCTTCATCTCGTCTCTTTCTCTCTTTCCTACTAACCGACATCCATATTTACAGATCTCATTATAGGCCTGTCCTAACCCTATACCACACGCACATACATATCCGTACTGACACATTCTTGCAAGTATTGGTTAAAACAGCTGTTACCGCGTACATAATTTACCATCCACTTCAGCATAATCATGAAACCCTTCTATCTGCATTAGATCATCATCATCAATGAATTAATGAAACTGACAGTGCCCCAATGGCTTTACAATTTTCCTAGTCAAACAAACACACACGACAACTTTCCATAACATCACACCCCCATGTAACTTATATTCAGAAATGTTAACTATATGTTATGTTATGTCTGTACACCAGATTAGAAGAGACACCAGCACAGCAATATACCAGCGTTCAGACAATATGCCATTGTTAGTACATGGTAGGGACAAGATAGTAAACAAATTTCACCCCCTGGCCACCATCATTACCTGATGATAAACATGACATACCGTCTACTCAAAACAGTGCTGGCTTATCTACTGACAACACGTATAATGCTGTATGACATCCAAAAAAGTCACAACTTGTTAACTTAGTGTTAAACATCATGTGGATATACTGTATTATACAGGATTAACAGGTTACATTTTCGGTGAGTTTCAGAGCTCAACTCTAGTGACATTCTTGAATTATCATAATATCTACAATCACGTGCTGCTGATGTCCTTTCCTACTTTACATAACCCTTGTAGGAGTGAGGATAGAGGAGCCAGGACAGATCAGAATAAAGACCTGAGATGCAGCCACATTGGAGCATGGCCGATCAGCGAATCTGTACAGCCATAGAGAATTGTTTGTGAAGTGAAAGCGAGAACTCGCTGCACAGAGACAATGTTAAGAAACCTTGCTTCCCCTATGTGTTTATTCTTTTGAGTTATCTTCTGCATGCCTTCGTGTCAACCCTTTCACGGTCAGGGAGTAGCAGGATTGACGACCACAGTGCCGCCAACAAACCAACCAGCTGTCCAAGTGAAAGAGTGGACACGGCTAACCAAAGCACGTTGCATCACCAACAGCCGAGCCAGTAAAACTACAAGGGGGGGAGAGGGGGGGGGGGGGGGGGGGGTGGGGGTCGAAAAATGTCAAAGCTAAGAGTTTAAGAGCATATTAAATTTCAAGCCAATCTGTGAACACTATAAGACCATAGACAGGATAATAAGGACAAAAGTATTAAACAATAGCCTAGGTTATGGATTAGCATCCAACATGGCCTATTTTAATACTCTGTATCACAGTGTCACATAAAAGACAGTTTATGTGTGTCTTGAGTCATTGTGGCGTCCTGCCTATACTGTATATGGGCATATCAGGTTTGTTTATGGTTATGTGTGTGACCGTAGTGGCGTATATGGCGTATATGGTGTTTACGGTTATGTCAGAGTGACGTGGCCGAGGTCCGCCCACCGGACGGCCGCTCCGCCCTCCCATTATCCAATTTTAATACATAGGATAGAATAATAACTACATTGGTTCCATTGGAACACAGGTTTTTGTTCCATTTGCTGAAAAGTAACAGATTTGGACATAGAAGGTTACCACCCAACAACACGATCATTTGTATTTTGCAGTTGAACTTATGAGGTCCTGTTTGCCCTGCTGTTGGCTATGTTACGTCTATAACATGCTTGACATAAGGTACAATATCTAGCAGTGCAAGTGTTCCTCATTCTAACTTCACTGACTGTACTTGCTCCCTGCTTAAATAAATCATATCCCTACTGTATTTGCATAATGTGTGCAGATTTCATTAGATTATTCATAAATGTAGGCAATGCTAATAATAGTTAAAACATAGTTTTCAAAGACTACCCTCAGAGTGGTGTGAGAGGATGAGGAGGTTCACACAGGAGGCACCCGCTCCAGAGCCAAAGATAGTGATCCTTTCTGGGTCTCCCCCAAAGCTGGCAATGTTTTCATTGAGCCAACGCAGGGCCTGAATCTGGTCAAGGAGGCCATAGTTCCCCTTAGCCGACTGGTCCCCTGTGCTCAGAAAGCCTGCAAAACAGAGATAAAGAGAGAGAGAGAAAAAAATATTAATTGTGTGCTAATGGAGAAATGCAAACAGTAAGAGGAGAGGGCATGTGTGACTGAACACAGTGTGTGACTCCACAAACAAAGACGGCATCCAGTCATTGGTAGGAATTTACAGTCAACCTCAAGAGCTTTCATAGTGCACGTCATACCTCCATGACAGTGCACGTCATGGAGGTATGTGGTGCACCTACTGTATGACGCTCACAAAAAGAAGGAAAACAATACTTTAGGTAGCAGCCCCCAGCCCCCCTGCTGAAAACTACTTCCAGCGCACAGAATTCTGTGAGGAAGACCGTAGAGACGAAGCACAAATGGTAATCGCATGCCGCTCGACTCTTAGAATGGCTGTAGGTAGAAGTTTAACTGCATACATCACTACGATTATTAGAACATGCCTCATGGCAGAGATTTGTGCTCTAATGAGCACACCCGTCTAGTACTGGAAGATGTAATCACCAAAAAACTGTGAGAAGGCCTTCCGAACTGGCCCAAAACAATGAAACATTATGAAAAAGTAAGCTCCTAAATTGTCATTCGACACTGCAGAGTACAAACTGTACCTTGAAGGCAAGGGAACACTAAAAAGGCTCATCAAACAAAACATGCAGCACACACAGCAACGTGTTTCAAACTCCTAGAGTTTTTCCCCAGGCAGCCTGCCTGCTATCTAAGGTTGGACCCTAGATGAAAGGAACAGAAACAGCAGTGGTGGAAAAATCCCCTGTCTTTTTTACTTAAGTAAAAGTATCAATACTGCAATGTAGAAATACTCTGTTAAAAGTAAAGTCCATCCATCCATCCATCCATCTTCAACCGCTTATCCGTAGTCGGGTGGCGGGGGTAACAGCTCCACCAGAGAGCTCCAGACTTCCCTCTCCAGAGCAACATTAGTGACTTCCTCCTGGGGGATCCCGAGACGTTCAAAGGCCAGTGAGTCGATGTAATCCCTCCATCTGCGCCTTGGTCTGCCCCGGGGTCTCCTCCCAGTGGGACGTGCATCGAGGACCTCCCTAGGGAGACGCCCGAGAGGCATCCTAACCAGATGCGGGCATCTGGTTAGAACCACCTAAGCTGGCCCCTTTCCAGGTGAAGGAGCAGCGGCTCTACTCTGAGTCTCTCCCGCGTGACTGAACTTCTCACCCTATCTCTAAGGGAGATGCCAGCCACCCGACGGAGAAAACTCATTTTGGCCGCTTGTATTCGCGAACTTATTCTTTCGGTCATGACCCACACTTCATGACCATAGGTGAGAGTAGGAACACTTCATGACCATAGGTGAGAGTAGGAACACTTCATGACCATAGGTGAGAGTAGGAACACTTCATGACCATAGGTGAGAGTAGGAACACTTCATGACCATAGGTGAGAGTAGGAACGAAGATTGCTCGGTAGACAAGTAAAAGTCCTGAATTCAAAATGTACTTGAGTAAAAGTACAAAAGTATCAGTATTAAAATGTACTTAGTACAAAAGTAAATGTACCCGATTACAAAACACTTATGATCACCAGATTGAGCTAAATTAGAGGATTCATGACAAATGTAATTCTTCATTAAGGCATTTAGGAGTCATTACAATCCAATTGATAAATCCACCCAATCCTCTAGAAAAGGACACGGTTATTGTCTCACCACCTTTCAGAGCAGACTTCACTGTTTGTTTTAGTTTGTTTTAACTGTATGAGCCATAAAGCCAAAATTGTGAAAATGCTGAAAAGTTAAGAGTGAAACTAGCCTATTCACCCTGATGTGAAACGGCAAAGTTGGCCATTTCACATTCACTGCAAGAGACCCGGTCCAGATGTTTAGCTCTCTTTGGGAGTGACGTCACAAGATTTATTGTTGCATTATTCCATTGTTAGCACATCACGACACACAACACTTGACCTTGAGTGTAACTAATCCACTCGCACGACTGTCTGAGCAGCAATTTATTCCCAGAGGGTTGACTTCCTGGCACAAAGCCGCATTCTCGGCTCAGCCAATCAAAATACAGTGCAACTAACTGCTAGCATTAGCAATCATTCCTGCTTCATCAGTCAGAAGTGATTGATTGGATACTGGAACAGTTTGCAAATAGTACAGTGGTACGAGAATGGTAGAATGGTGCTAAAAGGGTCACACAAAAAGCCCTAAGGGCTTGTTTCCATTGTGGTCCTGTGTATTCATGAATCAATTCATCAAGACATTAAGACATACAGTACAATAAACATACAAGACGTCATCAACACTAGTAGCAAATTGCAAAGGGATTTAGTTTCCTGTTAGATAACGTCAGCATCTAACGGCAAAGCTGATGTAGCTGAGCAGATGTTGTGTTTAACCATTTACAACTAATAAAGTTGATCCTTGTTCATAGTTGATTAAAATGTAAATTCCAGGTAACTTTATGGAACAGCCGTCTGTGTGACTAGGCCTACTCTGCCTCACAGGCAGATGTTGTATTGTGCATATTGTCCCATTCAGAGTAGATGGTAATTCCCTTACCTACTGTATAGGATATACTCTGCATTGGACGTGCACATCTGTCAGAGAGAAAAAGACTCTCTGGCTTTGGAGGCAGATGCATCATGAAGTTGTATGGCAGGCAGCTAAATCACTACTGACTGATTAACACAGAATCAAATACTGGCTGCCCTCTTTAGTTTAACAATATTCATAGTTGATGAATCAGTAATGGTTTAACATTCTGCCAGGCAACTGCCACCAAAGCTTACATAGGAATATTTCTGCCTCACAGTAAAATATGCATGTCCCATTCAGAGTGGATCCTAATTACATATCCTTGTAATGTAGCTATGGGTATATTTTTAATGAATAGACGTGCACTTATTACTTTACCTGTGCATCCCCGGCCTGATGTTTGTTTTTCGAGTCTGTGTTTTAACTTCTTTTTGAGCCGAATGTGAACAGAAATGAAAGCCTGGGTACCGAGCTAGTGTTTAACTTTCTCCTTACACCCAACTGGACATTGGCTGAACGGAGGGACCATAGTAACAACCATAGGGTCACCAAAATCAGAATAATTAGATTTTGAGGCATCTTGTGTGAAACCATATACTGTAAATATTAATATTGGTCTGAGCGTGGTGATACAAGATTGTGTGTGTGTGTGTGTGTGTGTGTGTGTGTGTGTGTGTGTGTGTGTGTGTGTGTGTGTGTGTGTGTGTGTGTGTGTGTGTGTGTGTGTGTGTGCGTGCGTGCGTGTGTGTGTGTGTGTGTGTGTGTGGGGGGGGGGGGTTATTTGGGAGTAGGGGGAAAACTGGAGGGAAAAAAACAAACAAAAAACAACAAGAAAGCACTGACTAACATGAAATGTATATGTATGTACTACAGTATGTACTTATGTATAACATGTATTTATGTGATGTGTCACATGTGAAGTGGAATAAAAAGTGTGGAATAAAAATGGAATTATAAAATAAAATCTCAAAAGGCAAAATTCTGGCCTACGGGTTCACCAAAATCAATATGGTTCAACCTTGTTGAGCACATTAAGTTTCATGGCAATCTGCCCATTAAATTCTGAGATATTGTGTGTGTGCAATTAGAAGAATTGGCCTAAGGGTGGCATTAGAGGAAAGGCCATTGGTCAGCTAAATCAGTAGAGGCCATCGAGCCTGTGTTGTCCAACCTCACGGCAAGACAACTTTTGTTGCTGAGTAGGCCTAGTGCTGCACTGTACTGTGAAGCTGCCTGTATGTACGCTGTTTGGCTGACCTTATCACCTGCACAATATCACATTGTGATGTTCTGTTCTGTATATAGATGAAAGTGGTTTCATCCGGCTGACATTGCCATCCTTAAGCCTGATTTATACTAAAAGCTTGTAGATTGTATAATTTTTGGCACATGACACTGTCATTATGATTATAAATGATGCATTAGAATGCCACGTTCTCGCTAGTGTGGCAAACATAAATGCCACAATAGTGGCTAATTTGGAAGGGGGTATCGCTGTAGGAGGAATGATGTGAAAGGCCATGGGGTCACCAAAATCAGAAGGATTCATTATTGCAATCTGCAAAACAGTCAGTAAGGTTCATCCTCTGCGGAGTATGACAAAATACACATGGTTTCAGCCAGCAGATTTCAAGATGTCTTGTATGGACTAAAGTGTTGGATGGATGGAAAAACATTGCCTTCAATGAGTAGATGCTTTCATCAATTTGTTGTTCTTTATATTTGCTTGTTTTGTGAAACTGGCCACCTGACCAAATGATGTAGTGAGACATGAGTGAGATGATCCTTGTCATCCCAGGGGGAGGCAAGTGATTGGCTAAACCAACTCAATGACCTCTCTCAAACTAGGGGCGGCAATGGATCAGGGGTAGAGTGGCCAGTAGAATGGCCGGATGGAACCATGAGGTTCCCAGTTCGATCTCAGGCTCCCCCAGAGTTAGTGTCGAAGTGTCCTTGAGCAAGACGCTGAACCCCTAATTGCTCCCGATGTGCAGGTTGGTGCCTTGGATGGTTTCCTCCGCCATCGGTGTATGAATGGCTTTGGATAAAAGCGCTATATAAATGCACCATTTACCAAACTGTCAACTCAAGACATGGGCTGCTGATGATACCCAGAGTCACAACAGTGATTGCATCCACAGCTGCCCAGCCAAGCTGTCTGGGAACAGCTGCCCGGCAATTGTCTTTTCATTGTCAATATTGTCTTCAGGCAAAATGAGAGACTCCCAAAAGCACTTGCATAATACAGTTAAATGCATACAAAGTCAGTTGTCATTAAGAATCAGCGTGCTAGTGTAAAACACATCATTCCAACCCATGTCTTCTTCAACTTTAAGTTTACTGTCACATCAGTTTACAGGTGTAAAAGTGAGGGTGAAATTATTTTCTAAGCTCCCAACAATTGCACTTACTGTATGAAATAGTGATAAGAATAGAGAGAAAATAAATACAAATGAACATCACTGTCTCTTGTACAAGTAAGATCACTTATCAGAAATATATATGCTGCGGCTCAAGAATCCACCACTCCTGAATGAAGTGTCTGGTGCTGGGCGTCTGGTGCAACGCACATGACCTGGTGAGACGTAGGATGGGCCTGGTCAGGAGTCAACCCACAGAGCCTAGTCCTTCCACACGCCAGATTGGTCTACCTCCCAGTCCCGGCAGAGTAGTTCCGGAGCAACGGATTGTGTGGCCCTGGTCTTTCCCTAATGGCACTGATCGAGGGTAGCTACTGGGACGTAAGTCGGGACTTGATCACCCCGGCTGGGTCACCTGAGTGAAGGGTATGATGTTCGAGAGACCCAAAACCCTGATGACCTTGGGATACAACATCCCTGAGGCTATGTCCCATGGTGCATCCATGCAATATTTCTTTATATATATATATATATAGCACCAGATATAGAATATCACAGTATCGTGCATAATGTAGGAAGCGAAGCTACTCTGTTACACTAGCACGAGCTTGCATTATGTGTAGTTCAATTTTGTGAGGATGACATGAAGAAATTTGGCTCGTCTGCCAACATTGAAGATACGTCAAAGAAGTTCCCTCTCCTCTTCTCTTCCTCTCTCGTATAAGTTTGCTTTCTCCCCATCTGCTGAGTTTGGGTTCCTGCTGACTTTAGTGCTGAGAGCAGCAGTTTATGAGGCTGAACTCATGCATATTCAACACTTGCTTTAGGTAACAGCCAAGGAAGTGAGGAGTCTTCAACCTCAAAGTGAAGATAATAGGATGAAGAAGAGGAAGTGAGTGGGTCAAAGTGAACGGAAGAAATGGGAACAATCAACTGAGCTCAATTTGAAAGATGAAGAAGTATTTACGTCTTGGAGAAGAGTGATCAGTCAGGATAGCATTTGCATATATTAAATGAAAAGAAAAGCTGCATGATAAATTATTCTTCTACAGCTACGTGTAATTTTCTCCACACCTACTAATTATATTTTATTTAGCTGATGTCTGCTATGCATATTATACAGTAACAAGAAGAAGAAGAATAAGAAGAAGAAGAAAACTTTAAAGAGTCTACTATTGAAAAAGGGTAAACCCCTCATCCTGTCCTGCTCTGCTGTCTCCAGGCCTATTGCTCTGCTTCACTTGTTTCTGAATGGAAATCTATATTGTTTTACTGGACCAGAACTCAAACCAATGAACATTGAGATCAGTCAGAGTGGTGGCTACAACTAAGGCTGCTTCGGGCTTACAGGGCCTTCAGACACAGGCCTACGATGGTCATGATGATATCATGAGCCAAAATATATATATCTTTCTTTAATCACATTGTTTTGCCATTTGACAAACGTTTGCTTATGATTTGTTTGATTTACAAGTGACCCGCGTGGCCTCATGTGAACAGACACACAGTTGGCAACAGTAAAGAAATGCTCTGACCTACATTAATTTAATGCCGGCGAGTGACAAGTGAAGCAGAATGTACTGTAAGTCAAAGCGTTTAATGGGGAGAAGTTTGAGTGGTGTTACATCAAAGAAAAGTGTTACGATGAAAAAGAGATACGTGATAAGGAGTGATTAAAAATCATCCCAGAGCAAATTTTATTGTAATCACTTTCAACCTAGGATCCCTATGTTAGGGTTTGGCCATGTCATTATAGGTAGAAAGAAAGAAAGAAAGAAAGAAAGAAAGAAAGAAAGAAAGAAAGAAAGAAAGAAAGAAAGAGCAGCCACAGTGTTTACCATTTTCACTGTGCAACACCATCATACAATAGAGTATAAATCAGGCCTATGTGGTTAAACCTGTAAATGAGAAGGAATGTTCATCAACCTCATGGCAGAACATGCAGAATGAGGAGGTGAGCACATCGGCACTGAAGTTAATTAAAGTATTGAGATGAATGAAACTGTCTGCATTGTTTACAACAACTATAAACGAGTGGGTGAAATTATTTTATGCAAGCTTCCCACAAATTGCAATTCAAATTAGGCTTTCATACATTCAAAAAATATATAATTGAGCATGACAGTCGCTGTGCATTGAATTTTAAGGACATCATTTCCTTAAAATCCCCTGCCCCTTTCAGAGCACTTTTGAAAGATAAGACAAAGCTTCTCAGTCCCAGGTATGCCAAGGACCCCTTAGCAGAGATAGAGATGAGGCAGGGACCCCCCCCCCCCCCCCACGACATATTAAACATTATTCTTTTTTTAGAAAACCTTCAATGTAATTTGATCAGAGGCTACAGTACTTTCAAAGCTAGCTCACCTTAGCTGATTGTCTCATCAATGTCTGTTGACCGTTGATACATTTCAGACTAGCTTAGAAGTATCCCACAGGTTTTCTTTTTAAGTT
Organism: Electrona antarctica; assembly: GCF_951216825.1. Lineage (NCBI taxonomy): Eukaryota > Metazoa > Chordata > Actinopteri > Myctophiformes > Myctophidae > Electrona > Electrona antarctica. The sequence continues at coordinate 44,208,258 of NC_136789.1, read as the reverse complement.
CTTTCATTTTAAATGCCTATGGTGCCCAACTCGTTTACGATGGTTTTTGAAAAACGTATGCCCGTATTAACACCATGCAACTAGTTACCAAGTGCACCATTTTTATGAAAAAGAAAGAAAAAGAAAAAAATAATGAAATGAAAAGATTTGATCAACCAAACCTGCTGGTTAGGCACACATTTAGTTTCTATAAAAAATAAAGTGTTAATAAAGTGCATCTCCAAACATCCTAATGTATAACATCTGTACAAATTTCAGTTATTGAGGGTATATGGATAGACATAATATACCTATCAGTTAGCAAAGAGAGTATAATGAGGTTCTGATTATCTCTGGCTTTGCATTGTGTAGACAGTACAATACCTTTGAAATAATGGAATACCAAGCTATACTCATTAATCATGCAATGAAAAGCAGGCAGACAGGCAGAGAAATACAGCCACAGTATACACGCATACTGTATATAAATCCTGGATTTCATGAAGTGCATTTTGAAGTGATGATAATAATGGCTGTTGTAATTGATTCAAGAGAAAAGGCCTCATCAGTACATTCAGATGGGAGAGGTCTAATCCACTGGTTCATCATCAGTACATTCAGATGGGAGAGGTCTAATCCACTGGTTCATCATCAGTACATTCAGATGGGAGAGGTCTAATCCACTGGTTCCTCATCAGTACATTCAGATGGGAGAGGTCTAATCCACTGGTTCATCATCAGTACATTCAGATGGGAGAGGTCTAATCCACTGGTTCCTAAAGGCATCATCAGTACATTCAGATGGGAGAGGTCTAATCCACTGGTTCCTAAAGGCATCATCAGTACATTCAGATGGGAGAGGTCTAATCCACTGGTTCCTAAAGGCATCATCAGTACATTCAGATGGGAGAGGTCTAATCCACTGGTTCATCATCAGTACATTCAGATGGGAGAGGTCTAATCCACTGGTTCCTAAAGGCATCATCAGTACATTCAGATGGGAGAGGTCTAATCCACTGGTTCCTAAAGGCATCATCAGTACATTCAGATGGGAGAGGTCTAATCCACTGGTTCCTAAAGGCATCATCAGTACATTCAGATGGGAGAGGTCTAATCCACTGGTTCCCACAGTGGGCCGAGACCCATTTGTGGGTCACGGACCAGTTTGTATGGATCATGAGTACTACTCATACAAATAAAATAAAAATAATCTTTTCCTACATTGACCCCAGATTCATTAAAAAAAATCGAATAAATTCCATAAATAATAATAATAAAATTAAAATAAAGTAGTGAAAATCTACAAGCGACACATTGTGCGCTTGTAGATCTACTATTTTCACTAGTTTGGGTCCCGGGCAAAATAATGTCTAATCTCTCTTTTAGATCTTGATCTGATATGTTTGAGAGTGATTCAGTCACTTTAATCCATACAACATAACTGAAAATAGTTATGATCATATTTGTTAGTTTTTAGTGATTAGTCACTTTAATCAATACAGCATAGCTGATAATAGTTATGATCATATTTGTTAGTTTTTGTCCCACACAAAGAACAAAACATTCCACACAGCTCCTGTTCAGTAATTGACCACTGGATGGTGATAAGACTGGACATGTCGAGTTACTGTGGCATGCAATGCTTTGTGCCTTCGTGTGTCTATACATCTTCATCTTCAGGTTTGATTTTCTGGGGGGATGGGGTGAAATCTTTTTAACAGCGTTAGTCCTGGCATCCCTATTTTGGGCAAAAATAAGTCTGATTAACCACAATTAACCACAGCCCCTATACTTTGTTGTACAACAGTACAGTACATAGTGGATAGCAGCTATTTTTGAGTGGTGCAACCACTCCCTTACAGACTTATGTGTGTGGGTGTCTGGGTGGGTGCCTGCCTGGCTGGCTGGGTATGAGCACGAAAACAGCATGGTTGTTTTTCACCACGTGTGCGCAACCTAACACTCACACAAACACACACGCACATATTCACTGTATATATGATGATTTCGGGTGTGCCAGTACAGTACAGTGACAGTACAGTACAGTAGAGGGTACAGTAGAGGGACCGGCACACGGTAACTCTGTCACTCTGCTCGTTCCTGGGGGTCTGGAACTCCCCCCCCCCCACCCCCGGGGACCCCCACATGGTAACTCTGTCATTTCTCTACCGTTTCGGACGCAGGGCGGCTCGCCAGAACCGGGCCGGCACCCTGGGTGCGTTCCTGTGGGTCTGGAACTCCCCCCCCCGGGAACCCCCACACGGAGTTGCACCACTCACTTCACACGGGTGTGATTTCTTTAAATGTATTATTTTATCAAAATCAATTATTTTTCCAGGTGTTGAATTATATTTACACATAGTACACATAGTAAGATATGAAGGTGCTTGAGCATAGCAGCAGATGTATACTGTGCATGATATACTTAGTTAATTAGATTAGTTAGTTAACTCCTATAGTGCCATTGCCGAAGATTGTCAATTGAAGCCTAATTTTGATACTGACGCTTAACGCCATTGCCGAAGATTAATGGCAATTGCGCTTTTATAGTGCATTCGATCGATCGAGCCATAATGCTACTTACGTTAGCTGGTTAGCTAGCTTTGTTGTTAGCACAACACTGGATCGCCCATCTTAGATCGTCGTCGCCATAATAATCCATTCTATCTGTTTCTTTCAATCGCATGTATCTGGTCAAAACAGCGTTTCTTTGACGGCACAGAGCTGGCGATGTGGAGCTCTCCAGTGCACCGGCATAGATCGATCATGTAAACAAGGCCTGTCTCGGCTCCGTCGAGCGTCCTAGGATAAGCTACTTCCGGTAGACTTGAACTGTGGCTTTTCAAAATAAGAGCTCAAATTTAAAAAATGCTGGCGTGAATTAGATCCTAATTTTTCAATAAATGCTAGCGGAGTAAGAGTTAAGGTGCTAGAAAAACACAAAAAAGACAAAGTCAGCCTGTCGTACATGAGATTAAGGTGCAAAATGTCAGTGCATTTCGACCACAATCCACATGAGGTAGACTGACACTAGTATACTCTGCAAGTAGGTCCATTTGGAAGAAAAAAATAATCTTGCACAAGTAGTAGGGCCTGAGTCTAGCAGGTCTAGTATGTGTTAATTGTGCTGAATTTCTAATTGTTAACTTTCTTAATGTGATTGGTTTTGGGTAGATTTATGGGAATCTAGCTATTGCTATTCCTTACATCAGACCACTAGATATAGCTACAGTATTTGTCTAAAATGATTACAAATATGTGACATCAATGAAACGTACTTGCAGTGAAATTGCTTCCCAACTTGCCTAACATCCTCATGAATGACTTACAAACAGAAACCAGGTTCAGTTCAATCAATACAATAATCTGTAGCAAATTCACAGCCATTCAAACAGCCCGAAGACATTCGTAAATCAGCTTCAGAGACAGCTAAAGCATTAAGTTGTGTGGGCAGTTAAATTACACCTTTATGAATCTGACTATAGCTACAGTTCACACTAGAAGACAGATTTCTCTGTGAGAAAGAAACACTAAATTAGCTTTAGAGGCAGTTTTGGCATAATGTCATCCAGAATGAAATTAGATTAGATCCAGTCAACTTTGATCAGCCTTCCATGAGTGTAGTGTAGGTAAGTTTACCGCTCTGCATGGCTGTGATGTTTGGGTAGCTTGCCAACTACAGCATTAAAAGATATTTTGACTTAGTTTGCACAAATTCTATCTAATCTCTAACCATCTACTGTATCCATTCATCCATCCTGTTTTAGACACAGTGAAGTGTAAATGAAAGTCATGGGGCAATGAAGAAGAGACAGAACACAGTGAAGACTATTGATCACTTACAGTAGCCTACAATGTGGGGTTGCTTGCTGCAGCGTATCACTCTTAACTGCGGTCAAAACAGCAAAATCATTTTGGTTTACCCACACAGTAAATATTATATACTGTATATTATGACAGAAAGAGAGAAGCATTTGTTTTTCAATGGCTCGCAGAGTGGGTAGTTTTTCATGCAGTGCAAGAAGGGGCATTTGAACTGCAGAGCAGGCCAAAATAAATTGAAAAGCAAAGGGTCTAGTACTTGTCTGTCCACCAGAGGGTGCTACAAACACCAAACATGACTCAACTATGCACACCCCTACAGTGTGTTGAATTGTTTAACTCAGAGACAATTGAGATAGTAGGCAGTAGGCAAAAACCAGTAGGCCTACCTTTAAAAAAAAAAAGAAAAGATAATTACTAGAGACAGCAAAACATTATTAGTTGAAGTGTTTCATCTCTCTTCCTGAGGTGAGAAATGTTCTTGCTCTTGCACAGCCTAGTGATTGTGGGCCTTTCCTCCAGAGTTCATTAATTAGTTAATTAGTCTGAACAGATGGCTGTGCAACACAAGACTCTCTAGACCTGGGGCAAGATGGTAGTAGAGGTGAGCACAAGAGTAATCTTAAGTCGTCACCAACAGCAAACATTGTAAAGATGTCTCTTCATTCATCCACTTTACTCCACAAACATTATTAGGGTTGTTGAAAACCTTTATGAAGATCCAGTGCAATGGGATTGTGTAAGGTGTTGTGGCCACATTGCGTTAATATGTTTCAATGAATACTTTGCATCACTGCCGATTTGAAAAGCACTTCTGATGGTTTATTTTTAGACCGTTCTCATCTCCCCCTTCTGTTTCTCCCCCCCTTCTCTCTCTCTCTCTCTCTCTCTCTCTCTCTCATTCTACTGTTCTCACAAGTCTCCCTCCTTTCTCTTCTCTCTTTCCTAACCCCCTATATTCCTCTCTTAAAGGCACAGGCTGCGTAGAATGTGTGTGTGTAAGTACATAGAATAATTATAATTACATTTTGGAGCCCTTGTAGTTACCATTTTTATTCTAATTCACATTGTACAAAGGGGTTGCGAAGCATTGCTGACTGAGATGGCACTACAGTATATTACTCTACACGTATGGAATATGGATCTGTACATATCTTTCATATGCACAAGGACAAACTGGTGTGAACATGAACAAATGTGTACGCACGCACGCACGCACGCACACACGCACACACACACACAGAGATAATCGCCTTAGTACAGTAACCCATTTACGTGAAGCATATCTGAGGGAAAGCAAAGGGGAGAGAGAAAGGGGGGGGCACAGTCTATTCGCCCACGTATCAAACATTTTCCAAAAGTGTTACAGGAATTGAGGACACTGCGTCATCTCTCATAACCACTAAGTAGGGGCACGTTATACTGTATCTCTGTCCGTGCTTTACACGTTTTGATTATTGTTTCACATAGTCTGCATGTACATGTCTCATAAATACATTAGAATTCACATGTGCACACAAAACATTCTCCCCTCCCCTTCTGTGTGTAAGACACGTATAAACACACAACAGACAAACAAGGGAATTAAATATTAAGTCACTTTTCTTTGTGACCACCGCGCTCTGACTCATGGTGCTTTACCCGTTCAAATCATGCAATAGAAATATCAGTGATGGGTCGCACACACCAAGAACTGCTTTAGTTTTTATTCTTGCATATAGTGAATAATAGACAAACGTTTCGGCTATCCAGACACCGATGAAGGCTGGATAGCCGAAACGTTTGTCTATTATTCACTATGCAAGAATAAAAAGGAAATGTATTTATTAACACTTAGCCCGCTAGCATTTATTGAGAAATTAGGATCTAATTCACCCCAGCCTTTTTTAACCCTTTCAGCGCTATCATTTATTGAAAAATTAGGACCTAATTCACGCCAGCATTTTTTAAATTTGAGCTCTTATTTTGAAAAGCCACAGTTCCAGACTTCCGGTAGGGAGCTTATTCTAGGAAGTTTAACAGGTCCCGTTCAACTGTTGTATACATGATCGATCTATGCCGGTGTACTGCAGAGCTCTATATCGTCAGCTCTGTGCCGTCAAAGAAACGCTGTTTGACCAAAATGCCATCTGGGACAAGGAATAGGAGATACAGGCGATTGAAAGAAACGGATAGAATGGATTATTATGGCGACGACGATCTAAGATGAACGATCCAGTGCTGTGCTAACAACATTGCTAGCTAACCGGCTAACGTTAGCTAGCCACTCTGTGTTTTTTTGTTGTTGATTGGAATATGTATTAACAGTTTGCTGAGATTACTATTAGAGCCAAAGAGAATGGATTCAGTTTTTCCCAGGTGTAAAGATAGCTTGCTATCAGCGAGCCAGGTGCAGATTCTACCGAGTTCAGAGCTGAGGGCCTTTTCAACCTGCAGTTTGTTCCTGTCCGAGACTAGCAGTGCCGAGTCATCTGCGAACAGGAACAAGTTGCAGTCACAAGCTGAAGTCATGTCGTTAACATATATTAGGAACAGTAAAGGCCCTAGTATGCTTCCTTGTGGAACGCCACAGCTCACTGGGAGGGGGGGGGGGCAGTGTTCCATTCACCTCCACCATCTGTTCTCTCCCCTCCAGGTAGGATTGCATCCAGCTCACTGAAACCAATTGCTTTAAGCTTGTTAACCAGTATGGAGTGGTTCACGGTGTCAAAAGCCTTTTGGAGGTCCAGCATGACCATGCCGCAGTATTTGCCAGCATCCACCTCATGTTTGATGTGGTCGCTCAAATAGAGAAGGCATGTGTCAGTGGAGTGGGATGTTCTGAAGCCAGATTGGAACTCGTACATTAATTTATTTGTGGCAAGATACTTTTCAACCTGTTCATAGACTATTTTTTCCATCACTTTCGAGATGGAGCTTAGAATAGAAATAGGGCGGTAGTTGCCGGGGTCTAATTTACTCCCTTTCTTGTGCAAGGGGGTTACTTTGGCCAGTTTGAAATCTTGGGGGACCTGTCCCTGTTTGAGGGAGAGGTTTACTATGTGGGTGATAATTCACGGCGCGCTATGAGCTTGTAGATCTGCTATTTTTCAATAGCTAAAGTATAACATAATGCTTAGTTAAAACACCAAAAGGGGTTCCCATCCAGAATGTACAGTACCCCATCTAGTGTACAGTACACAATCTCTTAACTTACAATAGCCAATCTACAAACCCATGCGTCGCAACGTACAGTAGATAGTAGATTCTATTTTCATAGAATGTTCGCCTATTTTCACTGAATGTTCACCAAATATGACAGAACAGGGACACTAGGGTTCATGTGGTTATAATGCACCTACAACATATCATAGAACGTTCTTCACACACAGTAAAATCCTGTAACCAAATGGACTCGGGTCCGCACACATTTGTACACTCGAGTTAATTCAACTCTCTGGATTTTTAGTGTACACCGGTGTGCTCAGCCTGCAAAATGTTTCCAATTTGTCTGACAGCTGTCGAAAACCATACAGGACACATGATTAAGCACCATGTAACAAGTGCAAATCAAGCGCGACAGAGCTGCAGGTGCAGCGACTCATTCCGCAAACTCTCAATTTGTCCTTGTCTCTCTGTCATCCACGGGTACTGTCAATAACAGTCTGGATCATGCAACCTGCCTCTGTTTACGGCCACGTCCACCCTTGGAAAGCGCTCCCATTTCTGTTTATCAATGCTCTCACATGTTGAAACAGGCATGTTGCAATAAACACGATCAGATTACCCAACCTGGCGACTGCCAATCGACTGTACGCAAATAGCTAGGAGTGCCATCCTTTGTGAACAGCCGAAGCCGACTCCAACTGATTGTCATTGGTTCAAGGGCTGGATATGCATTCACAAGGTTCAGCTTACACGTGCAGGACTAATACAGTACATGTATACAGTGCACACTGCAAAATCCAGAGGGTTCGTTGTAATTAGGTATGATATGGTAAAAATGTCATCTCTCTGTATTTATGCCAAATATTACGATATCGATGCAATATACGATATTACTGTTAAAATTTCATATATCAAGTGTTGAAACATTGAAAACTAAACATTATTCAAAAAAGTGTGTAAGTGAGTTTGCTAACGCACTGGACCACACACACACACACACCAACAGGAGCATGACAGAGGGAGAAATGGACTGGTGGTTTATTTTCCGAGGGGCACAGGCTAAAACAGAGCGATGTTGCTGGCTTTAGAAGTGGACGATATATCAATGATATATCTATAACACGATACTGTTTCCTTTTTGCGATATTGATATTGTGCATGTTCATAACTCGATAACGATACATTGTGCAGCCTTGGTTGTAATAATAATGGACAACTGTTATATGTGTACGGTGTGCTCATGTCATGTGGTATCCTGAAAACACACCGGAAACATCACACAGACACATTTCCAAGCTACCATTTCTAATTGTCAAACACACATCAAAGGTATTAACTGCTGCGTCAAACATATGTTATGTGCGGGGAATAAAAGTAGGCAATGAAAATACGATACAACAATAGTGGGACTCCGGGGAAAAGAAATGTATCACTAAATGGACATGGAATTATTTAGAAGGCTTGCTTGAGTGCTTTAATGCATTCTAAACAAAGAGTACAATGCTAGTAAATTGACAACAGAGAAGTTAACTCAAGATTCATGAGAGTTCAATGAGGGTGGGGAGGCCTCAACATAATTTGAAGAATGTAATAATGCATAATGATAATGCTATCTGTCTACAGTACCTGGGGCACAAAGGCTAATGATGTGCAATAGGCCTGGTGATATTGTGTGATTGCTTGCAAAACTCTTCCAAAAGCTATTACAAACTGTAGAGGAAATAATGATCTAATCCACTTATCTGTGAATTGTGATATTTCATTTGTGTTTATGAAGTTGTACTCGTGTATACAAAGTCAACTATTATGTTCATCCCCTGCCGATACTCACCCCTGAGCTCTAGCTCTCTCTCTCTCTCTCTCTCTCTCTCTCTCTCTCTCTCTCTCTCTCTCTCTCTCTCCGACTCTGTCTGTCTGTCTGTCTGTCTGTCTGTCTGTCTGTCTGTCTGTCTGTCTGTCTGTCTGTCTGTCTGTCTGTCTGTCTGTCTCTCTGTGTCTCTCTCTTGAAATTGGGTGTGTATCACAGAGGGTCCGAGGGGTATAAAATTGGGTTTAAAAGGCACACAGTTAAAATCAAACGTACTATTATTACTACTAACTTGCCATGTCTGAATGGTGAATTGGATGTGTCAAAAGCCTTGCATGCTGTGGTTATGGCAATGTGTTCAATGTCAATTGGGGCCTCCGTTTTCTAGGCTCCCAGCAGCAGAACGTGATGGAATATAATGACTGAACTTACCGAGCACTCCGAGGCGATAGTTCATGGTGACCACGACGACGTTTCCATAGGCGGCGAGGACACTGGCGTCAAACATATTCCCTGAGCCCTCCATGTAGGAGCCTCCGTGGATGAACAGCATCACTGGCTTCTTACGCCTGTCCCGGATGTCTGCATGTCCAAGAGACACAGACACACATGGCATAGTCATTTATATATTATAGACATTTTATGTCAATTCTACCTGGACAAGATCATACATGTACTATGTAGTCATCTATACAGTATGTGAGGTACAGAGGCAAGAGTGAGTCCTCCCTCTTGAACCCATTTAGGCCTGACCTCAAAATCTAAAAAAAAATCTTCTAAATCCTCCAGTTTTCTGAAATAAATATTTTCAAGTTTTTTCAAAAATAGCAGACCTACAAGCTCGTAGCGCGCCACTCGGTGGCGCGCTATGAGCTTGTAGATCTGCTATTTTTCAATAGCTAAATTATAACGTAATGTTTAAAACACCAAAAGGGGTTCCCACCCCCAAAATGGGTTAAACTCTGTGGGAGAGTGCTAACATGGCAGGTTGGAAGAGAATCGCATGCGGTGTTCTCATTCAAACTTGCTCTCACTGACATTGATGAGCATATAGAGAGAGGCCAAGAGAGGAGGCTGCCTTGGAAGACTAGAGGCCAGAAGCAGCATGTGTATATGCACGTATGCGTCTGTCCCAATGGGCCCGTCCTCTATACATTTCAATTCCGTCTGCGATACTGTCCTCCTGACTGACTGACTGTGCTGCGATGGTACATTCCCGAAATCCCGCCGGTCCCTCTGTGCGTGGAGCAAATGGTGTAGTCAGTCCCTGCACGCCCTCTGTCATTGGCACTGAAACCTCGTGCCCACCCATCAGTGTGTTGCTATGGTACGCTCTGTGAGCTCGTGACCCCCCCCCCCCCCTACCCGGTTGTCTGTGGTATGATCTGTGTGTCTTCCATAAGGCTACGAGAGCTGCCAGAGCAGCCCAGTTAGGCTGCACGTCTGCGCTGTGCAGGGCTGTGGATAATTCGTGTGAACGCCAGACCAAGTGGAAACATAAATAACAGCCATAGCATCTGTTTACCCTGATGAGCTTTGGCACTCGGAGACAAGAGAGAGAGAAAGAGAGACAGGGAGAGGAGGGGGGGGGGGGGGCAGAGAGAAAGGAATTAAAAAAGAGCCAGCAGAGGTGGAGGATGAGACATGACGTGAGATAGCAGGAATTAGATTCAATCAAACGATACATTGCGGGTCATACGTAGCAGGGTTCATGAACGGCGACATTCACACAGGGATTCGTGCCGTATTCACGCATCGCCACATACACACACACTCTTGCATAGGCAGCTGCGATGCCGAGTCGCTATGGAAACTGCCTCTCTCTAATAGAACTGCACCAGCCATTCCGTTGCACCGACTCACTCGGCGCCTGTTGCCGTGGTAACAAATTCCACTCACGTACTTGCACGTCCGCCCGCATCACCACCTGAATCTCAGGTTACAAATGCACTAGGGTGCATCACTCACAGGTAGACACACGCGCACGCGGAAACACACACACACACACAAACACACGCGTGCGCGCACACAAAAGAAAACGAGAAAGCATATTGTCGCAGTGAGGCAAAAACCTTGCACTGTATCTCTCCATATCTCATCTTTTTTTCCAGAAATGAATGCCCTATTTTAATTTGAATTATGACAATGTGGTGCTGAAGTAGGGAAAATAGACAATCTATAAGCTCACAACGCATCACATCACACGCAAAACCTTCGTCTTTAATGACCCAAAACCAGGACGACATGGTTCAAAGTGGTTAGGATTATGTGTGCTTTATAAATATTCTACCAATGAAAAGTATTAACAAGAGCTTGTGACTAAATCATAACTACATTAGATCCACAGATGGAACGCACGTTGTTTTGTTTTTTTGTTTTTTTATACCATTTCTGCAAAAGTAATGCTTTTGGACATACAGGGTTTCTACCTGACAGCAACATTATATACCATGCATGCACACACACACACACACAAGCACGCACGCGCACACACACACACACACACACACACGCACACGCGCACACACACACACACACACACACACACACACACACCTTTACGCATGACATTACAACACATATAACACGATGAGATAAGAACAATCTCTCAAAATGCATCTCTCGGTGGGTGTCACACTCCAAACCTCCATTGCTTTCTCTGTGCCCCTCTCTCCTGTGCCCCTCTCTCTCCTGTGCCCCTCTCTCCTGTGCCCCTCTCTCCTGTGTCTCTGTGCCCCTCTCTCCTGTGCCCCTCTCTCCTGTGCATCATGAGCCCTCGATGATTTCCCACAGGGGATGTAAACACGTTCAATTATTCCAGCATTACCAGGCCAGCACAGAGGTGTGACATGTCGCTGTTGGGCTGTCATGACAACACTCACACGCCTTCAGGGCAGCTCCCTGCTGCCAGTGTCTGGAGAGCAGAGAGTTTTAGGGGGGCTCTATAGCCGGACAGAGGTCCTCAGCTTCCATTTCAATAGCAGTGTGTCACTACAACGTACTGACACCGTGGAGAGATGAGGTGCATTTTTTTTGTCACCATCTCTGATATACTGGGCTTTCTATGGGGAGTGCATTTTCATCAGGGATGGTGTGTGTGCATTTGGTTGTGTGTGTGTGTGTGTGTGTGTGTGTGTGTGTGTGTGTGTGTGTGTGTGTGTGTGTGTGTGTGTGTGTGTGTGTGTGTGTGTGTGTGTGTGTGTGCGTGTGTGTGTGTGGGGGGGTTGGTGGCATGCACCTATAGCAATGTCTATGCATTCGTGTGGATTCATGCATACAAGTTATTCCACCATGCACAATTAATCTGTGACAAATCATATTGCCACCGAAACATAAGATTATATAACAATAACATGCTGTCATATATGTCATTAGAAGCATAATTTTACTAAAACGTATGTACCCAAACTGAAAAGACAATGAGTATGACAACACAAAAGGTGTGACATGAGTTTTAATATTTGCACATGACTCTGATCAGCAGTGTATATTGCACACTAAAAAGACGTAATATCATGTAAGTAAGTTGAGTGTGTGTGTGTGTACTGTACCTCTCCATGTGTGCATCAATATAAGCATGCCATATGCGTTAAGGTTTTAATTTAGCCAGGTGTCCGTGGGGGTGTGTGTGTGTGTGTGTGTGTGTGTTCACACGCTATGCCTGATGCTAATAACTGGCTTCCTGACTCTCACATGTGGGCATGCATGAAGGATTCATATTAAACCAGACAGCTGGCTTAATAACCATCAATTAGAAAGTAATGTAAAGTGATGGCGGGTGTGGTGTATTTTAAGCCCTGTGCTATTTTCATACATGCGCAGCGCTAAGGTATAATTAAACTAACCAAGTCTCCGGTCCGCCTGTCTCTCTGCTTACGTTTGTGCATGACCGTACATGTAGGCTACAATTTCGTTATCAGTGCCGAGTGCTTGTTTGGTGACATTGCCTTGAAGGAGCTCAGTACAAGGCGTGTGGAGATGGAGGGGTGAAAGGGGTTGCCCTGAGCCCAAAACCAAGGCCCGTATACGGCCAACAAGGACCTCACTGTCTTGCCTGTCTGCCTCACAACACTGCCACATTATTCACCCCTTTCTCTTTCCCTCCTGATACTACTCAATATCTGCCGCTGCTCAATGTAATGCATCAAGTCTTGATAGGACTAGCCTCTCCCTAGTCTCCACCATTCATCTCTGTTTGCCTCAGTCATTCACCCATGGAGTTCCATTTTAATTCTGGTCGAACAATTCTAAGCCAATCCAACACAAAACATGATTTGTTTTCTGCTCCATAGCAGACACAATCTGAAGGGTTAGATTTATTTATTTTTAATCCCAAGCACCAAATAAATCCCCAAAAAACCTCATGAAATTATGATTTACTTGCATTGATAATGATAGTACTGTGTTCTCCAACCTTTTTGTCCCCCTCACAGTGAGATCCTGAGCGGACAGGTCCATTCTTACACATTCAGAGTTAAATTAACAATCAGGTTTGTTTTATGTGTTTTATGCCTGATCTATACTGTCTGACAGATTTCAGAATAAAGGTCAAGCTCTATAACTCTCCCACCCGCTCACTCTTCCCTGTCTCTCTCTTTCCCTCGCTCTATAAATGTCATTTCATCATGCCCTTGTCTTCATTCCGACTATTTTCCTACCCCTCTGTCTCAGGCATGTCACACGTTGAAAATAGCCGATGTACAAGCTCACACAAAACTATAGCCGATGTACAAGCTCACACAAAACTATAGCCGATGTACAAGCTCACACAAAACTATAGCCGATGTACAAGCTCACACAAAACTATAGCCGATGTACAAGCTCACACAAAACTATAGCCGATGTACAAGCTCACTCAAAACTATAGCCGATGTACAAGCTCACACAAAACTATAGCCGATGTACAAGCTCACACAAAACTATAGCCGATGTACAAGCTCACTCAAAACTATAGCCGATGTACAAGCTCACTCAAAACTATAGCCGATGTACAAGCTCACACAAAACTATAGCCGATGTACAAGCTCACACAAAACTATAGCCGATGTACAAGCTCACACAAAACTACAAGCTCACACAAAACTACAAGCTCACACAAAACTACAAGCTCACACAAAACTACAAGCTCACACAAAACTACAAGCTCACACAAAACCCAAAACGCCGTGAGCTTGTAGATGGGCTATTTTCGGCGTGACGCAGACATATATCAAAGCATAAAATGTGGCTTCACCCTCCCTAGCCTCCCATTTGTCCTCAGTTCCCAGCTTTCCCTCCTCTTACATCTCTGTGCCATCGTTTCATTCCTCTCAAGAATGCTGCATGAATCCGTCCCTCCATCTTCAACGTTATAATAAATACCGCACAATTGGATTATATACAGTAGCTACTGCAGGTCTGAATCAGATGAGAATTAGAGTCGCAGCGAAGGGAAATTGAATATGCATTCGGCAGCCAGAAATGCGAAAAACAAAACGTATTCACATATTGCACGCACACACGCACACAGTCACACAGTCACACACGCGCACACAGTCACACACAGTCACACACAGCCACACACACACACACACACACACACACACACACACACACACACACACACACACACACACACACACACACACACACACACACACACACACACACACACACACACACACACACACGTGTCAAATGCAGGTACACTAGATCTTGCTTGTATAGGTTGCTTTTCAGCACTGGCAACATGGATCTTTGGAGCTTTAGTGTATCATCAGATAAAATGCTTCATAGCAGCAGAAGATACTGGAATCTTTAAAGTTCAACCTTTTCTGATACTGAAGCATAGAGGACTATATCTTTTAAACAGATAATTTTGGTGGAATTACACACACACATAGTGTCACAAACACACACACACACACACACACACACACACACACACACACACACACACACACACACACACACACACACACACACACACACACACACACACACACACACACACACACACACACACACACACACACACACACACACACACACACACACACGCACAAATATATACATATAAACACACACATATACAAAAAGAAATATTCATTTATATAAGTAATCTTTTTTACACAGCCTGCATGCAAAAATCAAGGTGCAGGTTTTGTAAAGAGTGACTATTGATTTTTCTTCTGTGCTGCACAGAGGACAGTCCGAACATCAGCGTGTGGGTGATCAACTGCATAGCAACCAAGTCAATTAGCTCCCCTGAGATCTAAGCCACCTAAAAAAAAAAAAAAAACTATCCTGTGTGAAAACAATTGGTTTGTGTGTGCTTATTTATGTATTCTCAGTTGTATGCGTATTGTGGAAAGCAGAGAGAGAGAGAGAGAGAGAGAGAGAGAGAGAGAGAGAGAGAGAGAGAGAGAGAGAGAGAGAGAGAGAGAGAGAGAGAGAGAGAGAGAGACAGAGACAGAGACAGAGACAGATAGACAGATAGACAGATAGACAGAGAGAGAGAGAGAGAGAGATTGTGTGTAGGGGAGAGAGAGACAGAGACAGATAGACAGATAGATAGACAGATAGATAGAGATAGAGAGAGAGATATTGTGTGTAGGGGAGAGAGAGACAGAGAATGAGAGCTTGCATAAGGAAAATCAGCATTCTAATAAGAAAAGATAAGAAAGCAGAGTGTGCATCTATTTACCATTCAGCCTATCATAATGTAGACATGTGGAAGACAATTTAATGTGAACGCGCAAGAAAGAGAAGATGATTATAGATAAACAAACACAGACTCAAACACATTAATATCTTTTTCAGTGAATGCATCTCCCAGGAGTTTGAAAAAACACAAACAAAAGGGGACAGGGAAATGGAAAACAGAATAAAAGCATGCAATAAATATACCTTCATCCCTGGGTCTGTTCATTGTAGACTCGTCGTGCTTTTTTGTGAGCGGACCTATAGTTAAGAAAACAAAACAAAGTGGGGAGAGACAAAGGACAACTTTCAAAAAGATTGCATTTAGAGAAAAAGGCAAAGGTAACAAGAAAGCAATGGAGGAGGAAGAAAACAGTACAGTACATGCCATCCATAAAATATCATCACAGTTTCTCATTGAATTATTACTGCATGCAACCAAACAGCATAGTAAATACTCCTGTACCCACAGTCCTGTATAGGAAGTTAGTTATATGAACGAATGAGCTAATATTTTCCTTCAACCTTTTCCCCATCTGCGCTCTGTCTACACATTGGCACTTTGTAGTAAAATCTATGAGAAGAATCAAGCCATCCTTTTTTTTCCAGATGAAAGAAAGGAATGGAATGCTACACCATTGTGGAGTGCGGTCCAAACCAGACCTGTACTGGGCTGCAGCCCTCAGGCAATAGGCATTCTACTCTAGCTCCACCGAGACTGGACTGTCAAACTGCAGAACAACACTGAAGATATGCGCGTGTGCATGGCACACACACACACACGCACGCACGCACGCGCGCACGCACGCACACGCGCACGCACGCACGCGCGCACGCACGCACGCACGCACGCGCACACACACACACACACACACACACTGTGGATAGACAAAATGGCAACATTCACCCTGAGGTGTCAGTGTTTAAGTATACATCCCATCTACTATCATATACTATCTTGTATTGCTGCAGTAGGCAATGAGGGTTATTTTCAATATCTACACGGTCGGCCAGTGAGGGTTTTTGACAGGATTTCCCTCAACAAGGTCAAACAAGGCAGCCACATTAATGGTAACACCAGTGAAATGCCCCATAGGGTACTACAGACAATGACTAAGATTCACTGGGCCGATCAACTAATGCCCTGGTCTGCAGACCTCTGTAAGCCTAGCCCATAGAGACCCATTTAAACTGGATGTTCCCTTATTTATTACCATTTGTTTGTGGCCTTTTCTGTCGTTTGTACAACATTCTAGATTCACACAGTGCTCCCCGTCTTCACAACATAATGGTGTTTTGACAACCTGCCCCCCCCCCCCCCCCCCCCCCCCCCCCACACACACACACACACACACACACACACACACACACACACACACACACACACACACACACACACACACACACACACACACACACACACACACACACACACACACACACACACACACACACACACACACACACACACACACACGTAAATACACACTTCATGCACAGCAACCCAGCATGCTAAAGTGCTCCGTCGACACCACCTCCCTCAGGGCTAAATTATATCGACAAAGCATCATATAATACATACTGATATACAAGTATGTACAGTATGTACACTACTGTACTGTATACATGTGCATGTGATTTGCAATGTGTTCAAAAAATACAATTTCTTCTGACATAATGCAAACCAGTATTAACAATATTTGCCTGAGATTCTATACAACGACTACCGGTAAACTTTGTTTAGGAAGATGCCTGAAAGATTTTTTTCCCTCAAAAAAAAAACTGCACCCTCTCGTGATATGGATATTGAATTTATTAGTCAATAACACAATATGTTTTTCTCTATACATTTGCAGCTCTATCTCACATCATATTCTCTTTTCCTCGGCAGAGGCGATGCGGTCTCCCGTTTGAAGTAATACTGTACTCTCTGTAGGATTCAAGAGGTTTATCATTCTGCCAGTGAGCTAATGATATATCTTCTGTCTCATAGGAGCCTTATAGTTGGCTAATAACATGCTTTCTGCTGCAAATGCTTTGCAACCACTGCCAGAAAAATGAATCCGCTCTAAAATGGTACAGCACAATCCACAGTGCTACGGGTCCATTTGGTTACATTAGCACACTCTCATGGATAAATTAACACTGAGGTTTTTTTTGTTGTTTTTTACTGTGCGGATGCTAAATAAGACACAAAGTATTCCATCAGTGCTTCTATGTAAATGTGATTTCCTGATAATAAAAATGCTTTGTCTTCCGTTTAAACGGTCATGGATCGATGCTGAATAGATTTGCTGCCTCCACCCATGCAGTCGCCCCCATGTAAGGTCCTGTTCCAGTAAGGGCTTCCTGGGTGTGGTGGATGATAGTTGGTAGCGTACTGGCTCTGTAGTGCAGGGCAGACAGGTATACAAGGCTGGTAATGGACAGAAAGGTACATTAGTACCGCGCCTAGTCAGCACTTCCCCCTTCACTTAGCACCACTCCAAAACCACACCTCACCGCTTAATGGAGCCTACTCTGAAATCATACCTACTCTAATATCCATTAAACAGCTTAAGCTATACACAGGGAGCAGCTCCACTGAAATGGACCCTCGCTCTCTTTGAAACTGGCCGCCAGACTTCCGCTAGCCTCGCGGAGCTATATGCGAGAGGAGACAAAATGAGGAATGACCGCTGAATCTGCTGGCTCCGCTCGGCAGTTAAAAGAAAGCTTCTTTTGGAGATGCGAATGTGGGTTTTTTTCTTGGGTTATCCTTTTTTGGGGAGTAGGAAAAGAACTTGAACATGACAGACAGTTATGAGAGCTAACTTTAAGCCCTGCTGAGATAAAAAGGAGGAGAACAGAACAGAACAGACAGAACAGTCTTAGCTGATGTTCCTCACTGTAGTAATAGGCCTCCTATTCAGCGGTGACAGTCTCTAAAACCGTGATTTTAAAAAGAGGCCAGCATTCCTACAACTTCATAGAGGCCATGTACTGTATTAACCATACTAGATGTAGCTCATCAAGTGAATACATACGCAAGGGAATATAAAGAAGTCTTTGTTTTTGCTGTTAACATTATAAGCAATTCCCTACGGGGTGCGCACGCTTATCCGACACACCAAAAGTCTGACATGCGTAGGTCCGAAATGCGTCAAAATAACACATAGAATATCTAAATACTGAATCAAGCAACTTAAAAAAACTGTCTGGGGGTGCTCACAAACGCCAGAGTAGACGACAGAATGACAGCAAACATGTATGAAAGTGAAATATCCCTTTTGTGCACCACCTTGCCGGAAGCAGACATCCGACTGACCTTCTGGCGTAAGGGGAAGACGCTGTGTGAAATCCAATGGCCCTATGAAGGATCACTTAGCGTCGGTTTGCCTCAGAGGGCATTGGCCCTAACGCACTGTAACTCCTTCCCTCAGTCAACAGTGTTTGTGCTCGGTTCAGTGGAGCCGTTGGCCGAAGCTCAAGCTGTCTCCTGTCCCCTTCCATTTCCCCGCTGCAGTAAACGAGATGAAGCTGCAGTATGTCATGTCTGTGCAGCCCTGTAGGTCTGACAAGTTGTCAGGACACAGCTTCCATCCCAGCAACACCCACACACACCCCAACCTCCACCCCCACCACTACATGAGGCAGCAGCTTCCAGCACTCCCAGTCCCACCCATAGCTCTCCTCTCCATCACTCAGTCCTCAGCAGCCTCCAGCCCCGTCCCCTGCCCTGTGCTGCCTTACCACCCTGACTACTGAAATATGGTTTTTAATAAAGAGGACGGTAAAATGGCTGTTCTGGCAGCAATAAAAATGAGGGATCCGAGGGTGCTTGGCTGAGGAGTGTCTGGAGGAAATAGGAATGCGGTGACACAGTGTTCTTGCCTGGCTGTGCGGTTGCTCACACAGGAGTTTGTACCAGAGGTGGATAGCTATAGCTTGTGTGCATGTATGTGCACGTGAGAGAGATAGAGCGAAACTATAAGTGTGTGTCAAATGTGTCGTTCGATCTAACATTAGACCTGTTTTATTGACATTATTCCACAATATTTGAATTTAATTTGAGCTGCAGGAAGCAGTAGGCTACATAGGGCCCCAGTGGGCAAGGACATTGAAGCCATTTGCATTCACAACAGTGACCCAATCCCCCTCCTCCTCCATCACAGCCCTCTGCATAAATGGGAGAGAGGAGGCGAGGTGGGGATACAGGGATAGGTGAGCAGTAAAGGTTAACAGATGCAGCTACGGGAGCACTGAGTGTACTGTATGGTGCCAAGAGTTAAGTATAGGGGACATGCTTTAAGGAAAGCTAAATGGCAACCACACTATACTGTACATGGCACTGTGATGATGCCTAATATTCACAGATATGTGTGCTATCCAAGGGCCAGGACAACAAACTGTTAAATATAACTATATCATTGTTAATACGTTGCACAAGAGCAAATCTGTTATTTTCAGCAACACCATTGTGTGGTAAAGTACAATTTAGGCTTTAGCGTGGCTAATTTCATGTTTACTTCACCCTCCCTTAGTGCCTCTTGTCTCTCTCTCTCTCTCTCTCTCTCTCTCTCTCTCTCACGCAGAAAATGAATCATTTCCTTAGGGACTGCATGGAGCTTGTGTGAGCAGTGACCTCTTACAATAAGTGACACATTTACAGGAGCCCAAGCTACAAGTTAAACCAGTTGCACTCATTTGCACTCTAGGAATCCCCCAGGAAAGAATTAAGCCTCCTCTCAGCATCACTGTCTGGAGGAATATGCAAGAGAGTTGCCGCAAAGCATAGTTCTAGAGATCATATTATTGTTCAAATAAACACTTGAGCAGAGCTGTTACATCCCTTGTGTCCATCTCCTTAAGAGGAGTCTAGGAGATGATGACTCAACTAACACACTAGAGATGCTATTCTACAATAGGTCCGGTTGTTGTCATCACATGATGGAGTGTTAATCTATTCTACAGGAAACTTCATGCTGGTCATTATGAACAACATTTCTGCAATGTCCTTGGTAGCAGTCATTTTTCATCTCATTCCAGGGGTACTAAGGGCTCCATTTTCATCCATGCTAAACCCCTTGTCCCTCAACTTCGTTGCCTTTTTTCACAATTTTGAAAAACATGTTTGAATAGTTCAACTCGCCGATCTACATCGACACGTTGTGAGCTTGTAGATTGGCTAGTTGAACTATTCAAAAATGTTTTTCAAAATAGTAAAAAAGGCAAAGAAGTTTAGGGATAAGGGGTTTAGCATGGACGATAATAGAGCCCTTCATGTCATAAGTAAACCTCTGTAGTACACATGAAATTGCATAAACCATGCAATTCTGGGATAATTAGCTAACTCATACAGTGCGTGCGTGCGTGCGTGCGTGCGCACATTGAGATGTACTGTACAGTACATTGAGATGTACTGTATCTCAATGTCTGATTTCCTGTACCTGCCATTATTTTCAGAAGATCAAGGATTGCAAGAAAACCAAGAAAGAAATGAAAATAAGGGAAAATAAAATGACAGAATAAATTTGATCTAGCATCATCAAAGCTAATTCATATAATAGTTCCTCATGTAGTCATGCGGTTTGCTTTTCATTTGCTCAGATAATACATTATTCCAATCCAGACCTCCTGTCCTCAACTAAATCTGTAAACCCCATAGCTGCTGATGACTCTTGAACCGTTCCATCATTTTTGTTGAATCGCTTATCAGTCAAAAAGATTCCACATTCCAGCTAAAACGGTATTTAGCTGGAATGTAGGTGTAGCCAAGATGTAGCTAAGCAGAGCGTTTAGTGCATCACTGTTGTAGAACCATTCTTTATGGCAGCTCTGTGTCTTCCTGTGGGGAAGACAGGATAATCCAACTACCAGTGCTGGAAAAAGTATTTTTTTTCAGTAAAGGTAAAAGTCTGGAATTCAAAATGTACTTGAGTAAAAGTACAAAAGTATTGGTATCAAAATGTACTTGAAATACCAAAAGTAAAAGTACTAATTATTAAAAGTTACGTTTTCAAATGCATAATGTTTTGAAAATAGCAGATCTACAAGCTCACAATGCGTCACAATCGTGATTGGCTATTTTGAAATTGCCGAAATGTGTATATGTGTAGGGCTGAAGTGGTTAATGTATGTTTTGTAATAATAATCACAATCTACAAAGTAACTAGTGAACTAAATTTGTCAAATAAGTGTAGTGGAGTAAAAGTACACTAGTTTTGGAAATTGGATAAGTAATTGTAAAGTAGTAGTAGTAGTAAATGTACTTATTACTTTCCACCACTGCCAACTACTATAATACTTCGACAGCAATGATGCACAAACGTGTTGGCTGGGTTGGCAGATCTTAAGGGCACTCATTAATCTTATACTTTTCAGCAATGAATCGTTAGACTTACAATCATGATAGCTTATATGCTTTGCCTGGAGAATTAGCCATTGATGTTATTATGTCTCTTTTCTTGTCCATCTGCTTTTGCTGCTGCTGCCCAATGGGTCGTTGATGCAAGAAGCGTAACCAAAACTGCTCATGTGTAAATTTGCTATAGTACAGTGGTTTTCAACCTTTTTCATATCAAGGCCCATTTATTGGGCATTTGAGCCACGGACCATTTAGCCTCTCAGACCCAAAACTAAAGAATATTTTGTTATCATTGACACACAATTCCATGCCGTTAGGAAATGTTGATCAAAATAACAATTCTTCTACATTCTCTAATTGTGTAGACTTCTTGTAAATTAAGTAATGCAAAGGTTTAACAATAATGTAACTCTCAAGAGTTACATTATTGTACAGTTTTCTCAATAGTTAAAGATCTATAAGGGGCCATTTTGTTACCAACTCTCCATCATTTAGCTGGGGACCACCTGGAACCGCCTCAAGGACCACAGGTGGTCCCTGGACCACTGGTTGAAAACCACTGCTATTGTATCCTAGCCAAGGTTTTCAACAGATTAACTTTTGCATAGGAGGCTACACGGTAAACAAGATTATATCCCTTGGCAACATTGTACCATCAGTAACGTCTGCCAAGCCAACAACAGTTCTGAAGATTTGGGTCCAGTAGCCTGTGTGCCCACATCACAGCATCCATGCAATGTGCAGTTGGACAGACAGGAAGCCTTACTCCTGTGTTTTTAATTCAAATACTATATAATGTTTAGAATTGTAGGTGACCTATTAGCCACCTATCCTATATTAAAATTGGCTAAAGGGAGGACTGTCCTGTGGGCGGAATAATATGGTTATGGAGTCATCAGCCATAACGATCTTAACTTCAAATTCGACACACGCGTTCCACCCCACCACAGGGGGTGCAGTGCCCGGTGTCTAGTCTGTCGGACCCACGGTTGTCCAGAACCGCCCCAAAAAGGCCTCTGCCCGGGCTCTGGACAGGGCCCCTGCTCAGTGTCCAGATATGGAGCTGCCCTGTTCTGACATCTATGGGCATAAAAGGAACACAGACATAATATCTAGGTGGGGCGGGCATACAAGATGCACGCCTATAGCTGCGGATAACGTGGGCATGCCTGACTGACTGGGTGGGGCATGCATTTCCAACTTGCATCGTTCCAAGTAGACCAGTGCGCCACGGGCACCGCTCTAGTCTTCTTATGTAACTATGAATGCACCAAGTCTCTGTACGTACACAGACATCAAATTCGACACACAGGTTCCACACCCCCACAGGGAGTGCAGTTCCCGGTGTCGAGTCGGTCGGACCCACCGTTATCCAGAACCGCGACAAAAGGCCTCTGCCCGGGCTCTGGACAGGGCACCTGCCCTGGCGCCATATATGGAGCTGGCCTGTTCTGACATCACAAATATGTTCTAACATCTGCATAGACTCCATATTTGGGCATGCCTGACAAAGAACTCCATATATGGGCATAAAAAGGACACATACATAATAACTTTGCTACGTAGGTGTGTGAGCGCCCCGAACCTTGAATAAATCAATCAAATATTTATTTCATGAATTGTGTATTCGAAGTAATTCCTTATTTTGGCTATTATTTTGATCATCGCCCCCTTACAAGGAGGTGTAAGTCCAAGGGAAATAGAAAACAATTCTAGCATACCAGTACTTGAACATTCAGTAGGGATTCCAGGGAGAAAGGGTAAAGGGTCAGAACCAATACCTAGGCTTTACTAGTAAACTAATGCTAATGTTAGTAACAGTTCATAACACCATGTTCTAGAGCCCATCACTGCTACAGTACTGCTTTCATTAAGTTTTCATGTTTATTTTATGAGTCAGATTTATGCCAACGGCACAAGTTCAATATGTGACCAACTCTACCTAAATCACATTTGGAGTTATATGCAGTGCAGCAACAATATCCTTAGCTTCCTAATGGTGTAATGATACCTACAATATATTCCAAATATTCAGCAATATCATATTACACATCACCTAACTCTATCATGACCTGAAGAACAAAGGGTCCCCTAGAATGCACTGCACATCCAAATCTGCTCATGTTTATTTAATATACTTTGCTTCATTCTCATGGGAAAATATCAATTGTCGTTAAGCTGTAAGCTTTTGGCCCGGCCAGCAAGTCTTACAGTTGCCTTCCATAGAAAGATTATGGCATATACAAGTATGCATAACTTCTGTTGACCAGCTTTGTGCATTCTCGCCTGTTCTTCATTTAGAACGCTAAACAAGTCAAGTGTCACATTACATTTACAAGCTTAAAATTATATTTCTCATCCAAATTCAGCAATAAAATTGACACAAGCAAAGACTTTCTTGTATTAAAAACAGGCAAAACTCCCAAACAGCACCTAACTCAGAAGCCTTTTTTTCTCTCTTTTGAGTGGTGCAAACCACTCCAACAACCAGCTTTTTCTGTACCCGTGTATGTACCCGTGTACCTGTACGTGGTACCTGTACGTGGCCCCACGCACAGGTGACCATGGTTGCTATGGTTAGTGTGTGACGTCACTGCACCACTCAGTTCACACGGGTGTGATCTTTTTAATAATTGTGGTTCGGTGACATCCAAAGGATTCTGGTACAGTAAGTCTCAAGCTTTAAAGTAGGTATATATTCTTACAGTCACTGAGACAAAAAGTCAAGATTTTATGCTACCTTTATTATTGTCACAACCCTCATATGCAAATTAGTGGGGATTTTGTAACAAATAGCTACTTTGTCTTTCCTTAAGGCTGTGTATGTGACCTACACAAAATGGTGTATCAAAGAGTGTACAGTACTTTTCTCAAGCAGTGAACTCAAGCAGTGCCTGTACTGTAGAGGCCCATGTAATTCTAGAAAATCTGCTGTAATTTGAGAAAATGATACCAGTCCAAGGACAAACTGCAATATAATATCCTTGTGCTGAAACAGAAATTACAGTTGCACCAGGACATAAAGGAGAGGAGTGCAGACTGTACTTCTCTCCTAAACAGAAACAGGAGTGTATATTGTACATTATATACTTTAAGTCTATATTTATTCAAATCTTATACATTATGTGAACCCAGTCAGACCAAGTGCAAATGGCTAGGTCAGAATTTAAGTCTACTTATTTTTATATCTTTCGTATATTCTTAGTCTTACTTACATTTTTAAGTGGTGCAACCACTCCTATAGACAGCTACGTTTGTCCCTGGCTGGGTCTGTCTGTCTGTCTGTCTGTCTGAGCACGAAATTGCGTGCTCAGACAGACAGACATACAATTAACTGTATGATGATTTGGGGTGTTACACAGTACAGTACAGTACAGTACAGTACAGTACAGTACAGTACAGTACAGTACAGTACAGTACAGTACAGTACCCCCCGGGGACCCCCACACGGTCATTTCTCGACCATTTCCCTGGCCGCGTTCCTATGGATCTGGAACTTCCGGGGACTCCTCGGGGACCCCCACACGGAGTTGCACCACTCACTTCACACGGGTGTGATTTTATTTTAAGCTTAGTCATCTCTCTACTCTTACCTGTACCAACCCTGTGTTTCACAGCTTACTGCTGTGCTGCTATATGAAAACTGCATTTCCCCATCCATGTATCTATCTATCAATCTATCCATGCATCCATCCATCGATATTTGCAATTCACTGCAAAACAGTTTGTATCATGCCAAACTCACCGTCTTCAGTGGGCACATAGATATTGAGGTACAGGCAGTCCTCACTCTGGTTTTGAACATAGCTTGCAGCAGCATCCAGATTGTCTGTGAACCACACTGGCAGCATGATCTCAGGCAACACTCCGTGCACGTTCTGGGGACACACAGGGGCAAAATGGGTGGCGTTGCGGATCTCCTGCCAGGAGCCCGGTGCTTCTGGTGGCTGGAAGCGGCGCTCGCCGACAGGAGCCGTGGCATAGGGCACGCCCAGGTACTGTTCTACAGGGCCCAAGATCTCGCTGTTTATCTCCTTCCTGATGCCGCGCAATTTTCCATAACCAGTGGTGACAATTGGGTGTTTCAAGTCAACGCGTTGACACGAGGACAGGGCCAGGTGGAGGATTAACCCCAAAAGCCATACCAAACACTGATCTGAGATCTGTTGAGGACTGCTGCGACGTCTCCCCGCACAGCCCTGCAGGCTGGCGGCTCTCACGGGGAAAAGCAACATGTCCAAGATAAGGGATCTCCTGGTCATAATATCACTAGGGTTGTAGTTGGGTGTCGTAAGGGGCTCCTGGTCATAATATCACTAGGGTTGTAGTTGGGTGTCGTAAGGGGCTCCTGGTCATAATATCACTAGGGTTGTAGTTGGGTGTCGTAAGGGGCTCCTGGTCATAATATCACTAGGGTTGTAGTTGGGTGTCGTAAGGGGCTCCTGGTCATAATATCACTAGGGTTGTAGTTGGGTGTCGTTAAGGGGGCCACTAATGACTAATGACCATCAGCTGAGAACGGGAGAGATACTGTGGTGGGTAAAAGGAGGATCTGTGGGGGGGTAAGAGGGTAACATCAGAGATGCAGACAGCGTTTCCTAGCTTGACATGGTGAGGTCGGAGGTCGCTCGCTTCCCGCTCTCGTCCATCTTCTTCCTGAGAGCTCCTGATTCGTCCAGGGCTGCGGTCAGGAAGCTATAGTCGCACCTAGAAGACACAGACAAGTTGCAGGTTAGAGCTGCATAGTGGGCATAGATTCTTTTTTTTTTTAATCTAGATTAATCTCACTGCAATCCTGGAGTTAATCTAGATTCATCTAGATTAAAATGGCTCATTTGAACTCTGCCGAAGGCATTCAAAATACGTGTGCGCTACCTAAATAATGACCAGAAGTAAGTCCTTGAGAACGGGTTTAGACCAGGAGCCTTATGGATATTAACAATACAACTAGCCTATTAATACCTTATATTTCATATTGTGAGTTTGTAGAACTGTTTACATGTTGCCAAGTCTAGTCATTATAAACATTATCTGTAAAGTTTCTTTAAAATATTGGTGGTCCTTGAACTGAAAATGCCTTTTCCACTGCTCTAAAACAACATTGGACAATGATGTTTGACAGTCAGCACTATAGTTGCTTATTTTAGACTTATTTTCTGACTTTTTCGGATTTTCTGACTTGATCTGGCCTGTTAACATTTTCATAGACTTGGTTGCTTCTTTCTCTCTCACAGTCACGAAATGTGGCAACCCTGCTCAAAGCTTCCTAGCGGTGTTTGTTGTGGTTGTGATGCATGGATGATGGTTTAGCTTAGCACACAACAGCTAACAGGATGCAGCAGACATGGATAACAGTATTTAGCGCAATTCTTTGCGCTAAATGGAACGTATGGATATGGACTTATGGCTCCATCGCTGCCTCTTTCTTTTATAGTAAGTAAGTAGAACTTTTTGTTGGCGTTGATCACACACACACACACACACACACACACACACACACACACACACACACACACACACACACACACACACACACACACACACACACACACACACACACACACACACACACACACACACACACACACACACACACACACACACACACACACACACACACGAACCCAGTTCAATGCTAAAGTCATTTTCAACTAGGAGGACTGCACTAAGTAGAATGCATGCCTCTGCCTTCCAGTCATTTTAACCATGACCTTGACTTTTAACCTGTTCCACCCAGAAGACATCTCTTTAGGAAAACCTATACTGATCATGCCTACCAAGTTTCATGAAATATGATCCATCCATTCTTAATTTTGACCTTCGGCCATGTGTGTGACCTTGACATTTGACCTTTTCCACAAATAAATGAAACATCTAACCTAGTTAGAGAACTAGGTTTCCCAACTTGCCCTACTGATCATTCTCTCCACATTTCATGAAAACAGAAAAACACTAATATAATAGGGAGAAAACATAACCCTGTCCAAGTCCGTTGGCAGAGGTAGAAACGAAGGATTTTCAGCCAAGAGACAGTATATTGCCCAATACAATCTCAGCTTGCATGATTGAAAAGAGTACGAATATGGAAACCAATTCACTGAACAAGGACATCCTGTGTCTTTCATCCTAAACTCTTCAGATTCCGTATTGCTGGCTACCACCACAACCACAATATTAGGTGTGTTACATTACAAGAAAGTCAGTAGTCTTTGTCATAGCAACGGCCAACGGGCCAGTGGGCTGGTGAGAAATTGTTTGTTTTAATGTTGTGTCACTAAAAATATTGAGGCAAATTTATTTGACACAGAATTCTTGGCTATTTTCCAAGCAGGGAAGATTAAATTAATTTATCTTCAGAAAACAGATATTTAGAAATTGTGCTCGGAATTGCTCGCTTTCATTTAAATAACTGATGCATGGTTGTGCAATGAATGACAGAACCATAAGCATTCCTATGCCTGAGCCACTTCTTGGGGCCTCTCATTATTTAGACACATTGACAATGCTTGCCCTTGGAAATCAAATCCCGTGAGCCCCAACCTGAGTAGAAGCTGCAAGCTACATTGATCTGAAAGTGGAATGACTATAAGACAGACGTGATCCATTGAGAATAGTGTGACCTGCAATTAGACTACTGTAAACTAAGCCTGAAACATCAGCAGCTCAGTGGCCTTGTGGTTAGAGTGGGAGAGTGGGAGCCGGGAGGCCGGGTCATACCAAAGAAGATAAAAATGGGACCCAAATGAATGCGTCCCTGCTTGGCACTCAGCATCAACTGTTGGATTGGGGGTAATTCCCTGCATCATACTAGCATCATGTCCAGGGGTGTAATGTACATAAAGATGCCTCACGCTACAGAAACAGGAGATAGGCTCCTGCCCTATGGACCACAAGGTTCAGCATGGCTTACTTAAAGGGCCACTTCACCCTTTTCGCAACCAGATCTTATTTGAATGATGTTTGGGAGAGGGTTTTCATGTGGGTAATATGAGTTTTTAGATATTTTAATAGTTCAAAGTGTCTGTGATGTCACAGACACTGGTCTCACTTCCTTCCTGGACTGCATGTTGTCTAAGTAGGACAGCCCTGCCCCTCTCCACAATATGGTCATTGTTGCGAATGCAGTGAGCACTAACTATAGAAGATGGCCTAAACTGTCTGTGTGTGTGTCACGCTGTAACACCACCGGCCCGCCACCAGAGGGTGCAGCTGTATTACACACAAGCACGCACGCACACACACATACACACACACACTAAAAAAAATAACTTAATTTATTCTAATTGTTGTTATTGCAATTTACGAGCTGCGTTCGCTTCCCGCATTCGCGCGTCTTACTTGTAGTAATCCAGCAATCCAGTTACACCCTAGTCAAACACACAGACTACATTATTTGTCTGGCCATAGAGTGCAAATTTCAAATTGTGCTACTGTTATCTACTACAAATACTACTAACATTGAGTGACTGGAGTTTCTTCCAGCGGTGACATGTCCCTTTAAGCCATGTAGGCTAAGAAGAACGTAAATGACAATATTCCTGGCCCAGCCAAAGTGCATACCAAGTGAATATACACAACACGCACTACGATGCACTGATGTAGGTAATAAGCCCACGCATTGATGTAGGTAATAAACCCACAGGAAATAAACCCACGCATTTGGAACTACAACCTGGTATATTATCAAAGAGAGAGCAGAGAACACAACTCCAAGAAGACAGCTTCATTCTGTCGTTCCTGCAATAGAAACCGTCACTGAAGCGCATGTCATGCTTGCGTCGCATTATAATTTTTTCAGGACATATTCATTTCATTTCAAGAATTTCCCAGGCAATGTGTGAAATCAATCACATACTGTACAATACACTGACTGTACCTGCACTTGCGTGATGGAGCATTTTTCAGACTTTATGAATGATGAAACTATTGGCATAATTGTAGCCTGTGTTTTAGGCATACAAAACGAGTTCTTACAAAGTTCTCTATTTATTTCAGAATTCAATGTTTCTTAAAGGAAACATATCTTTTCTCAGAAAAACATCAAATGGATTCTTGGCAGCATTTATAAACTGTCCTTATTACTCCCTAACATCAAAAAACATTTCCTGATTTGCATTCCTAACAGAGACAAGATGTTGTAGCGAGGATAACTGTAATGTGTTTCTTCATCGAGTTCATAATGTAATGTAGATATTTGCAGCTCAGGGAAAACAACACATGACATGACAGAGAATACAATAGCAATGGAAGCCATTAAACAAACCCCACGCTCACTGACCACGACATACACAGTAAAATCTTCATGCAATGTTAATTTATCCATTTGTAACTCTGAGCGAGTGCAAATGTAGCCAACGGTTACTGTACATTTGTTCAGTACACTGCCTCTCAGAATCACTCTGAATGTAGGAAGTAGGAACATGTATTGTAGTGTAGCTTCTAGCAGTGAAGTTGAGTTGGTCCTATATACCCACTCAGACAGTTTAGTGCAGTTGGTTTATGCCTGCAGAGCTGAATGGACTGGGTCAATATCATCCAGACAGGGAGATGGAGCCATTTAGGTGTGATAAAGGCTTGAAGGATCCCTGGCTATTAAGGTTCTTGCTCTATATAACTAATATTAGAAATCAACTCATTTGCAGGAGTTTGCATGTTCTCCCCGTGTCCTAGGGTAGGTACCTTGACAAAAAAACATGCAGTAATCCTGGTCTCTAAACTGCCTCCCCCTGGCCAGCCGGGACGCCTGGTGGAGGGGAAAGGAACTGGTCGGAATAACGTGTTCCTTCCACGCGCTACGTCCAGCCGGGGAAACTCCCCCGTCAGGTGAAAAGAAGCAACTTGGACTCCTCATGCATAGAAGGAAGCATGAGGTCAGTCCGCTGCCCCCCCAGGTTGGCAGAGGAAGTGTAGCACCCAGGATTACATTAGATAATTGACACTGGGTGAAAAATGGGTTGCAAAATCGTGGGATAAAAAATATTTAAAAAAAAAAGAAATCAACTAATTTACTGCCAAGGACGACTTTGACAACTTTTATTTATTTAATTAATTCATTAATTAATTCATTTATTTATTGATTGATTCAGTGAGATCGCTGTCCAGACCGCCATCTGGCAGTGTCTCCGTTGCTAGGCGATCGCAAAAACATGTGTGTGTGTTACATGTGTTGTTGAAACAATAATATTGTTTTGATGTATGATCTATGGCAAAACTAGTTAGTGCTAGTGGCCAAAATATGGGGCAAAATCTTAACCAAAGAAGTTCAACCAAAGAATTACCAAGTGAACAAACATACAAAATCCACTGCTCTTGGGATATATACATGTATGTAGGGTAGGGCTATGTATCTCTCTAGGCATTCTCTACTAGGCATCTAGTTGAAGCTTCCTCTGTTTAACTGTGTCATAAGCTAGATGTTGATTTACTTGATTTAGTTGCCAGAGTTCAAATACAGCATTAGTCAAAAAATGAAGCCTTGCTTCACCTTTTAAATTGTAAAACCTGCTTGAATAAAACTGGGCAGGTGCTGCACGAATCTTCATTCGATACAGTAGAGTAATGTATCAAAGAGAGGCTAGCTTTTCCCCAGAATGAAGTTGGCATGAGTAGGACATTGACCTCACAAATTGAAGAATTTCATGGTTCAATGGCTCCGTCTGTCTGTCTGTCTGTCTGAAGTCTGAAGCATTTCTGCATGATGGTGACATACACTGACAAGTCCTGGTGATTCATAAGAGAAGCTTCTTCCTAAACAGTTTAATTTGCACATACTCACATATTGAACACCACAAGTGATGTGAATGTTGAATGTGATTCAGCATCATTTTACCTGCTTGTTACAGAATATAACAAATATTTTCTTCATGTTTTCTCCAATATGCAGAATATATGGTTTTGTGAGTCATTATTATATGAAAAATGTCCAAAAACTGATGCATACAGTAACTGAACACAGTTATATTCTCCCCATCCCGAGCCAAGACATAATAAATAAGTTTATACTTTCATTTAGAGCTCTGGCATTTATTAAAAGCATTGAGGAAGACGCCTCGCTCCAATCCTGAATAAGGTCGCATTTCTCTAGATAGCGGTAGTACATTGAAATACAGCTTTCTGTTTCTGGTGTGCTTAGCTGCTTTTCATCCAGCAGATGTTGACTAGCAGAGCAGAGCAGTTTGACAGCTGAAATTGTGCATGTAGTTTTTGCACTGGCAGCAGAGCAGACACAAACAAGAAGAGATCTTTGAGTGTGCTCTTTTCACAAACAGATCCATTCTGCAGTGTTCATGGTTCGCTATGACCATTCCCCCACTTACAGTAAACATTGTCCTTAAAAACTGCCCTGCTGTTCTGAAAGACATTACTGCTGTACATCAAACAGCTCCAGCTGACATTATATAAAACAACCAACCCTAACCCACTCTAGTGTCAAGGTACATGATTAAATCACCTTTCAACTCATGGATGGTTGACACAACAGATGTTTGGACAAACAGTACCACATCAAATGATAAAGAGTGAGAAATGAGTCATGTGTACTTCGCCTCAGGGCACTCTCCCTGCAGCATTTAACACTGTGTGTGTGCGTGCAGCGTGCCTGTGAGTGCATGCATGCGTGCATGCATGCGTGCGTGCATGCGAGCGTGCAAGTGTTGCTTCAGTGTTGGTAATATACGACAGACCCTAGTATTCGTCCAAAACCTATGCAAAACCAGTGGATACTTGAACACCTTGTCCTAAATACTCTCTGATTGGCATATGATGGAATCGAAAATAAGGAGAATGTTAACACAGACAGGCACCGGTGTATAATTCATCATGGTAGCTGAAACCACCAAGAGCTGTTTGCAGCATATCTAGAGCAGTGTTTTTCTAGGTATTACCTGGGTGTAGAAAATGTTATGCTCTTATCAGCTTTTCCCATTGCTTCCATTTACTTGTTTACTTTTTTCAGGTCAGGATGGATGGATAAAAATATAAAAACATACATATTGATGAATACAATACTTTTGTTCGTCAACCAGCTATAATCTTTTACATTAATGATTTGTTGATTGCCCCTAAATGTAATAAACCATGGATTGGTTACATTTATACTGCATCATGGCAATTACTTCAACTTCACCAACTTCAGTAAAATATGTGCAAACATGTTCTATCTTTCTTCACCTGTCAAATTGTGGTCCTTGTATCATGAGTATTTTAACCACATGAACCCTAGTGTATCCACGCACGCACGCACGCACGCACGCACGCACGCACGCACGCACGCACGCACGCACGCACGCACGCACGCACGCACGCACGCACGCACGCACACACACACACACACACACACACACACACACACACACACACACACACACACACACACACACACACACACACACACACACACACACACACACACACACACACACACACACACACACACACACACAAACACACAAACTTGGAATTGCTTGTGGATCTGCTGTAGTATAGAGAGAAAAAAGGAGAGGAACAAGTATAGAGGCCCGCTGTGTGACCCATAAATGTAGTGTTTCTGACCCCTCACTTTTGCCAACTCAATGGAAAATCACCGGAATTGTATCTTACTGTACATCCCTTGCCTGGATCCAGACCATGCATTCCACCCACTCCACTGACTGGACTGCTTCAGTCTATCAGCGTAATGCATCGCCGCTGTTTGATATTTTCATCAATGTTCCACATGCTTTGACATAATTTGTCTTGGACATTTTGTCATTTCTGGCGGCAGACAGTGGACAAAGTGTGTGCTCTCTCTCCATTAATTAACAGCCATGTGGTTGTGGTTGTTGTTGCTTTATATAGTAGTTGTTCTGGCTGTGATGCTGGCGTGAAACAGCAATGACACACAATACAAACAGGATGTACCTTCTCCTAAACGGTACATTGCTGACAGATTGCGAAAACAACAATATTACAAGCACATCGAGTGTCAGAGCAATCACACACTATGTTCTGTCGGACGTTGGTTGGACTTACTATGTACAGTACAGTACAGTTACAGTAGTTATATTATATTATGTAATTAGTTATTCTTGTTGTGGGAGATGAGGGAATAACTGACATGCCTGTTTATAAAGGACCCACTCTGTCTATAACTGTCTAAATATTATAGTTAAATAACACAATCATAACATTGTCTAATAACTTCTGCTTTACTGATTATGGTATAACTTCTGCTTTACTGATTATGGTTTTATTTTTATTTTTTTCAGATTTTATTTGTTTTTTTGTAGATTACCCTCAAAGGTAATGGGGACAGTTGGGAGGAGGCATGGGAGTATCAGGGCGTATCACGTAGCAAAGCAAGGGGCCAAACTGCCAAAGGGCACTTTTTCCTAGTAACTTCAATCGGTACCTCAGAGTTCCTGCAGACGTTCCGGTTAACTGAGTCAGAGTACTTTCCAGTTTGTGAGGCTAAACCATCAGAAATGGACCACATCAACTTTGAGGCGATGATAAACCCAGTTTCATCTTCAGTGAACAGTTTATTTTAATTCAATGGTAATATCACATACCCCAGTAACTTTTCGTTTTTGACAGAAGTGGCAAAATGAGCTCCCGCATTGCCCCTTGATCTCTGTTTAGGGAAAGGAGGCTAAAGCCACCAATGGCATTTTAAAAAGTCCTGCGGCATGCATCGGATGAACCTAATGTTTCTGGACAAGATGTTTCACCTGGGACTCGTTTTTGCCATGGTGACTAAACACCTGCTCTGTGCTGATTTTATGTGTAGCATGGGCCTTTTGATGAATGTAAAGATCTGCTGTCTCACCCATTCAGAAGTACTTTAACTCCTTCTCCTGTACACTCCTTGGTTGTTCCATGATAACGCTGTCCATATCACTTGCTAACACCCAGTTCCAGTTTCATCATTCATCATGACAGCACCAAACCAACCTGGAACGCCACATCTCAACGACTGTGAGTGTGACTGAGTACACGGCACGCCTGTGCCCATTACCTTTACCCTGCAAATCTCACGGTTGCAAGGGCACAGCTGCATTCCCCCCCAGAGGGTTGACGTATAGGCAGATCAGCGCAAAAACACACTTTTGCGGCTCAGCCACTGTCAGCCAATGATTTCCATAGTAGTTCAGTGGTCATAAGTGATTATAGACATTAGACAGACAACTTTATGGCACATATTCCTCCAAAGCTGATTGATTAGCAGTGTTTCTGCCTCATGCCCAGATGTTGTTTATCATACTGTTTGTAGTGGATCCTTATTTACTGTTGATTAATAAGTAAGGGTTTAGCTTTCTGTTGGCCAACATTATGGAACATCTGCCTCCAGAGCTGAGGACTAGGCCTACTCTGGCTCAGAGACAGATTTAACCAATTTGTCCCATTCAGGTTATAACAACGATACGTTCCATGACCCAATTGCAAATTGCCGAAACTACACTGGAAACAAACAGTTGTGTCCATTTAACGGCATAATATGGAATTGTACAATCAACAGCTATTTCTGCCATTATTGATACTATTGACACACACACACACACACACACACACACACACACACACACACACACACACACACACACACACACACACACACACACACACACACACACACACACACACACACACACACACACACACACACACACACACACACACACCAGAAACATCTTCACTGACAAATAATCTAAACTGTAGACGCAGTGCACTGCTGCATTCACAACTTTACTGTAAAAGCATATTGTTAGTATGATGGTGTCACATGACAAAAAACTGAAAAACTACTTGATCTGTGAGTGCACCGTCCTTCGTATAAGCCATCAGTATAAGAATCAATATACAACAATGATTTGATTGGCTGAGCGCCCCATAGCGATGATTTGATTTGCTGAACTCAGTCACACTCACAGTCGTTGAGATGTGGCGTTCCAGGTTGGTTTGGTGCTGTCATGATGAATGATGAAACTGGAACTGGGTGTTAGCAAGTGATATGGACAGCGTTATCATGGAACAACCAAGGAGTGTACAGGAGAAGGAGTTAAAGTACTTCTGAATGGGTGAGACAGCAGATCTTTACATTCATCAAAAGGTTGATTTGCTGAGACAAAACTAGTGGTGGCCAACTCCCTTATCCTGTGCCACTTTGATTTTGCGTGTACATCGTGGTTCGAGGGCTTGATTAAGTCTTTTAAAACAAAGCTACAGTCAGCCCAAAATAGACTGATCAGGGTTATACTAGGGATGGAACCCAGAACCCATATAGGAAGGAACCAGTTCAGAGAGCTGAACTGGCTCCCAGTAGAATCCAAGGTTACAATGGCTAGACTAAACATGGTCCATAAAATTAAATACGGAGAGGTCCCAGCAGTTTTAAGAACATGTTTCAGGCAAGTAAACGAGGTACACAACCATTTCACCAGAGCCAGTATTGCAGATGTGGTGCTCCCTGCTTTTAAAAGTAAAGTGGGCAAAGGCTCATTCATTTATATAGGAGCCACACAGTGGAACAGCCTGGAAACCAGTGTTAAACTGACCTCCAATTTGAGGACATTTAAACAGAAGACTAAACAATGGCTACTGGAAAAGGTTCCCCTATAAAGGGTCATCTTAGAGGGATGGATAGGGTCGTACTTGTTGTGTTGTGTATGTAATGTATATGTACTGTTGTATTTGTGATGTATTTTAAAGTATTGTTCCGTTCAGTGTGAGAGGACCCCAGTGGAAATAAGTCTTTGGACTTTTCTGTGTAATCCTTGAATCACTGATTATAATGTTGTATTATGATTGCTTTTCTAAATAAATCAAATCAAATCAAAAAAAGCAATGTATGTATTGAGGATAAAAAGTGAGGACCCCAGTCACCCCACATGTGATTAGCCTTGAGGACTTGAGGATAAAAGGACTTGATGACAAGAGCGCCCCTCACTTCACAGTTCACACGGGTGTGATTTTTATTTGAGAAACAATCTTGCTTTTCCTTTGTTGCCAAGAAATATCAGGTTGCATTACTCCTTTTGCATGTCTATGGTGATCTGCAGTATACAGCACATATACTGCCAAATGCTTGCACTGGCTGCGTGGCTGGATACTGTGTACCACAGTGCTCTGAGGTTTATCACAATGTTGCAAAGCTCTCACTCACCATTGCACCCCAGGGTTTCCCCCAGGAAAGAACTGAGTCTAGGTGGTAAGCACGCGTGCACACGAATGCTAGGGCAGCATGATATGGAGAAAATGGCATACTTATTCATATTCAATACAGTAGCTGTATGATAAACAGTATGAATATGGGTTCACGCGTATTACTTCATATTAAAGCTCTATAATACTGTAAGTGGGAACCCATACTAGTCAACCTATAGTCAACTAAACAATATCACTTAAAGCAGCAAGCCGCAATATGTTTACTAAAGAGCTGGAGAGACGGGGAGACCCCTGTTAACACACCTTAGAAGCCCGGAACTATTTCATCCATTTCATCCAGGGTGCCCATCATTTGTAGCGCACGGACCACTTTTACCGGCGCACCGGAAGCTGGTGTGCATGTCTGTGTAGCAGCTAACAATAGCCACACCACGATCCAGTCGATCGACAACGGGAGGTAATAATAAATCTATCACGACTAGCGACTGGACCGCTGAGCGCTGTCTAACACAGGATATTTTTTCAGAATTAGACGGGATGATTTAGATCGGGAGTTATGATCGTTTTAAGATTTTAGTTTTCGTCAGCTAAACAGGCAGGGGAGATTTTCGATGACGCTCCAAGGCTCTAGAGCGATGCGAACGGTTTTGTTTTCATTAATCTCCGTCTTGTTTATTAATCTCCGTGTTGGGCACTTGACCGTGACCTTGAACTTGGACGGAGAACTCCGACTTGGACACTTAAGGTGTTAATAAGCAAACATCAATGATTATCACTAGAATATAGAGCTTTTTTTTTACAAAAAACCTTTCGTTTTAACCATAACATATGTAACTCTCAGCACCTTTAAGTTTAGCAGCACTGAAAATGATACATTCTTCAAAAAACTACATACAGTACATTTATTTTTAAGCCCTGATACCGGATATCAAACACTTTACTTTTCTACAGTTTGAATAACATCCTAAGCTTTGCAATGGTCACAGAACATCACTGATCATTCAATTAAAGAATGTCATACTGTTGTTTCGAGTCTGACATACTGTAAGGTACAGATGAAAAGGGGTTTTATACGGAAGGCTTGCATTCAAGTCTTTTCAGGCGTCGCATCGAATCGTCTGTAATTAATTTTCATAGAGGAGGATGAGCAAGTCTGGCAAAACCGTCATCTCACACACACGCCCCGCTAGTTGAACAGCCTTTAACTTTGTTCTACAGTTGGGTGCCACCGATATTGTCCCTTATCATTTGACCCATTTAGGCCTGACCTCAAAATTTTAAAAAATCCTTCTAAATCCTCCAGTTTTCTGAAATAAATATTTTCACGATTTTTCAAAAATAGCAGACCTTCCCCAGAACACCTGGGCTTAAAGAATGGAATGACGAAATTATCAAAATAACATCATATGAATATATGTTGGGCAGGGTAGATGGAGAAAGTAAAATGAAAGAGACATGGGATGAGTTCTGGATGTATATGAACCTTAAATGATTTCCTTGTTATTTTTCTTCTTTTTATTTTTTATTTTAACTGTTATGTTTCTTGGACTGGCTATCTGTAAGGTATGTTGTAATGTTTGTAATGCTGCTTTGTACTGATCCTAGATTTTGTACGATTTTGAAAAACAAATAAAAATTTGAATTATAAAAAAAAAAAAATAGCAGACCTACAAGCTCGTAGCGCGCCACTCGGTGGCGCGCTATGAGCTTGTAGATCTGCTATTTTTCAATAGCTAAATTATAACAATGTTTAAAACTCTCTACAATGTTTGTAGAGACGTCTTAAAGATGCCATTTCCCTCCACAACTTCCTCAGGCCTTGATGGCTGCTGCAATGCATGCCTTTTACACAGCCTTGGGAGCCCACCCAGCCTGGCGGAGATATGCACTACACATTTTCTTGTTGGACTAGTGCATTCAGTGTCATTGGCACATTATGTACTATAAGTCAATCCTTGGTCTACTACCTTCAACCTTTGGGTGTACAACTCACAGAAAACACTCGCATGACTGAAGTAAAACATGTTTATATGCCATCATCTCAGAATTTCCTTTACATATGAATTTAAGTTCATGTTTTACTTCAGTCATGAAGTAAAACATGAACTTAAATTCATATGTAAAGGAAATTCTGAGATGATGGCATGATGATGGATGATTGATGATGGTCATGGAAGGGGAACGTTCTGAAAGCTTCATGGGCAAATATAATCAACTTCAAAATTTCAAAAAATAGGTCATAATGATCTCTCAGTCATGCGATTGTGGTCCCTGCAGAGTTGCAGGCAACTGTTTTTTTTGTTTTTATTTTTTTTTCTGGGTTAGAAACGCAGCAGTCCTTTACTTTACTGTCCCAAAGGTTCAGACTCAATTTGGCAGCACAGAACCACACATGAAAAATGTAATGAAGGGTTTGATGGCAGATTCAATTGCCTGAAGAAGGTCAGTAGACTAGCTTGCTAAATAAATACATTGATTGTGCGCAGATCTGAGTGTGCGGAGCTTCCCTTTATTTTTCTCATGGCAGATTCAATTAAAATGTCTATGCTTCTTTAGGTAGATTCTGTTTCCTTGTCTGACCTTTATGCACATATGATTATGTGAATTGCTAATTTACCGTATGTTGTTTGCAACACTGTAATTGCTGCCATCTTGGCCAGTGCTGCCTCGATAAAATAATTCAGGAATAAAGTTGAGAAATAATCTGAAGAACAAACCCCTCTTTCAAAGTGTTAAAATATCTGTCGCAAGACGCAAGAGCCTTGCATTGGAAACAGGTGTATGCCTTCCTTTGGTGCTGCAAAACTCTTTTTCTACTAGGGATCAGATTTTCATCTTGTGAGATTTATTGATGACTCTTGTTTCACTGTGGATGTAATGAACATTTGAAGCGTGGATAGGATGCAGAAATTGCAGTGTTAGGACTTTTTTTTATCCCCATAATTTGCATGATCGGATATGGCTATTTTGGAGCCTGCTGACGCACTCTCTCCAGTAGTGGAAATCACCAGGGGAAGAATGTCCTCAAAGAGCTGTGTTGTTTAATGTTTATATGACAAAGAGAGGCTCTTTTAGAAGCCTAGCCATTGTCAAGCTGAGAACTCTAGGAGGGCCTCTGCTAGTGCTGTAATCCCTGGGCACACTGGGCAGAGCAAATTGGCCTCAACTGGTGGGCAAGAGGAGAAGCAAGTCCTGGAAGGGAGCTCAGATTGATCTGGGCAGCTTTCCTGTAGACTCAGATGGAGAGCCTCATTCTACTTTCAGCACACTGGCTTAGCCTAAATGGCTAAGCAAGGTAGCTAGAGATTGATGATTATGGGGCAACACAGTTTATAAGATCCTGAAATTAAAAATGGACCTGAGATGCAGCCTACAGGCAGCCTACTGATCATTTCCTACAACCTGCTTCTCCACTGTCTAATAGACATAGTCTAATAGACATAGCTATAGACAGTGTCTATAGCTATGTCAGAAGAGTCACATCTTAATCAAGGTGACAACAAACTAAAGGCAAGGAATGCAACAAGTCAAGGATGGTTGTTGAAATATTAAATTAACCATGAACCTTATATCTCAATGCTGCATTCATTAAAGCATAGGCTATTAGTCCGGATACCCCCACCCCCTTATCTCTCTTCTTAGCTGCTGGTTAAACACAGCTCATGAAATGTAGACGACCTAGTCATACTGACGGCCTCGTCCTGATTCCTCTGGCCAATGGGACAGCAAGCAACTGCATGCACACAGCATGATTCTAAACTACGTCCGACGGTCCGTCTATAGACAAAGACCTGCCCATGGTAACGCCGCGCCTGCCTCGCCTGCCTCTGGTCTTCATCGGGTCTCAGAGACATGCCATGAACACCACAGTCACAACACGGGACTACACTACACAACGCTCTGACACTACGCATGTGGACATTGACGACAGCAAGCAACAACCCATCGTTTAACCACGGCCGCGAGGTTGTGACAGAGAAACATACGTTAAAAGGGGGGGGGGGGGGCAAAACTGCAAATGCACAACGGACGCTTGTTTATCATCCTATCCTTGTTCATATATAATGCCATTTAGGTCGACATGCTATAACTTCATGTTGTGATAATAATATAGCATCAGCTGTCTACTAATAACTTCATGTAGTGATAATAATATAGAATATAGCAGCAGCAGTCTACTATACTATGCTATAACTTCATGTTGTGATAATAATATAGCATCAGCTGTCTACTATACTATGCTATAACTTCATGTAGTGATAATAATATAGAATATAGCAGCAGCAGTCTACTATATACTATGCCAGTCAACTGTCTTCCTTCCGTGTGCATTGTGTGCATCGCGACGACGGACCACCACCGCCGCAATATATAAAAGCCGCTGGTAATAATATGACTAAGTCATCATTTCTTGTTTATTTATTTTTTCTTGTTGTCAGCATAGGTTACAAATATTTCACCAATTTACAAATATGCTCAATCTTGCCAAAACAAATATGGCTCACATCCTACAAGTCCCAGATAGTTACGGACGGTACTCTATTGTGTACAAAACCTGTCAAGTAAAACAAGTCCCAGAGTTGTATTGTTGCTTTGGTCCGCATGATTCATCATTGAACCTGGCCAAAGTGGCCATGATTCATCATTGAACCTGGCCAAAGTGGCCATGATTCATCATTGAACCTGGCCAAAGTGGCCATGATTCATCATTGAACATGGCCAAAGTGGCCATTGTAATTTTTCCTGAAACTTTAAGAAACAATTTTTGTATCAGTCCCTGTGCATTAGCAGTGCATACTGCATGAAAGCATGCATACAGTAGGGTTTTTTTTTTTTTTACATTAAGAAGGAAAGGATTAAGATTGTGAAAACAATATATACAATATACCAACCCTATCTTTTAATTTACCATTATTACACACCTACAGTATACATTGCTATACCTTTCAAGCCGGGAACGGCTCTGTCGTTTTGGTTTTTGCTATGCAGTATATAGCAACATTATTATGTTTTTAATCTATGCATATTCTCTCTGGATTTAACGGACTGTCCCATGAATAAAACAACAACAACCACCACCACCATCATTGTCATCATGTAATACAACTATATGGAGGCAGCAGCAATTCTGTTTTCACGCCTCATTTCAAGTGACACTTTAGACTAGAGGACGTTATTCTTCTTTCAATTGATTGATTGATGTATGTACCCAGTGTTTGGATAATTAATGGGAGATGTACTATTTATTAGAGCCAATACATTGTGGGCATGTTTGTTTGACCTGAGGGACAGTGGTGTATGCGAGCGAGAGAGAGGGAGTGAGGGAGAGAGAAGAAAATCTCACCAGTCAGTTAAAAGGATTCACCTCAACAAGGCATAAGAGAGAGTGAAATATCCAAGTTGGGGCACCCGCTGGCCAAGTGGTCCAGGCGCATGCCACACATAGAGCGTCGCAGTCCCGCCCCCTTTCATGACGACGCCAGGCCCAGGAAATAATTCCCAATGCATTTTCCCCATAGACATTTCAAAAAGTATTTATTTAAAGACCTTAAGTGTCGTACGAAGCCAACTCGAGTTGTGACAAATCATGACGACAAACACAATATTTTGGACCAAACAAATAATTACAAAGAAGAAAAACAACAAAAAAAGTGTTGTAACCTGCCGTTTTTTTCTTCTTTCTAATTATTTGTTCGGCCCAAAACATTGTGTTTATTGTCATGATTTTTCACGACAAAAGTTGGCTTTGTCCACGGCGTAAACGTCTTTAAATAAATACTTTTTGAAAAGTCTATGAGGAAAATGAACGGGGAATTCTTTTCCGGGTCTCTCGAGGAGGCGGGACTGCGACGCTCTATAGGCTTTGGCCTGACAGCGCGTCGCGTGTTCGAGTCCCGTTCATGACGACCTTGGCTGCATGTCTCTCCCCTCTCTCTCTCCCTCTTTCCTGTCCATCTTCACTTGATACTATCAATAAAGGCAGAAACGAATAATCAAATAAAAGAAATGGGACTACAGGTTATTAATGAGTCAGAGGGAGCGATCATAAAACAGCAAGCAGTTGGAAATATTAGACAAAAGTGGCCCATAGTGATCATTTCTTTTTGAGGGGCGCTAGCCCCTCCTGACCTATGTCCAGCTTTGAGGGTTTGTGTAAACACAAACATTGTTTTGTTACCGTTTCCTATGACTATTTTTGAGTGTATGTGCACATTAGGCCAGTGTTTGTGTAAACACAAACATTGATGACAAAAGTGAGGACGCAAATTGTGATTGGCCAGAATGAGTGGTGTACGATGATAAGAGGGCCCCTCACTTCATATGGGTGTGATTTTTTTTAAATGTTTATCCCACGATTTTTGTAACCCATATTTTTTCACCCAATGTCAATTGTCTAGTGTAATCCTGGGCGCTACACTCCCTC
Source organism: Electrona antarctica (assembly GCF_951216825.1). Lineage (NCBI taxonomy): Eukaryota > Metazoa > Chordata > Actinopteri > Myctophiformes > Myctophidae > Electrona > Electrona antarctica. Next base: position 44,164,911 of record NC_136789.1, on the reverse strand, counting down.
TACTAACCTGGGGAGAGCAACAGACTGACCTCATGTTTCCTTCAATGTAGGAGTTGTCCAAGCCTTGAAGCCTCTTCTTTTCACCTGACAGGGGACGGGGACGCGCATGGAAGGAACACGTTATTCCAACCAGTTCCTTTCTCCATCCAATAGGGGCCCCATCTGATCAGGGGGACCAGTATAGAGACCAGGATTACGGCATGTTTTTTTGTGAGGGTAGCTACCCTAGGGACATTGGGAGAACATGCAAAGTCCACACAGAAAGGCCCTTTTGCCAACGCCACCTAGGTAAGGGTATGGGCACTGATGATGCGGAGGAGAGAACACACCCCCAGCATGCACAGCATCCCCTGCGGGAATCGAACCCAGGACCGCCTTGGTGTTGAAGCGACGGCGCTATACCGGCTGCACCACCGTGCCCGCCGTGAGTGATCGTTCTTACTATTTAACCTGCTGAACAGTCCAAGGCAGTCCAAGGCTGGTTATTGCATTACTACTATTATTACTATTAGTAACGCATTTTTCCATCATTGCATTAAAAGGAAACCGATTCAAAAGAAGAAAGAAAAATAAATGTGTCCATGATTTAAAACTTACTGGTAAAACCGGGACGATATTCGTTAGAGGACAGAGAGCAATTTTGTAGAGATGTGAGGACAGACGAGGACATGAGAAAAGTGTGAGGTCAACAGGGAGCTGCAAGGAGATACTGTAAGTGGTAGGGAGCAGTGAAGGAGCTATTTCAGTTAGAGAGAGAGAGAGAGAGAGAGAGAGAGAGAGAGAGAGAGAGAGAGAGAGAGAGAGAGAGAGAGAGAGAACCAGGTGGGGCCGGAAAGACATATTACTCAAAGCCCTGAAGTTTCTGCACAAAATATGACCACTACAGATGTCTTGGCAGGCAGTCTGCCTTCGCACAAATGGCGTTTAGCCCCACTAGTGGTGGATCTAAGGATGGCAATATTGGTTGGTTGGATTAAGGTTGCGAAGGTGTCAAGGGTCTGAAATTCAATAATTCATTGCATGAAAATAAATGTAACCCCAACTCCCCAAGAGGGTACGGGTCTACAGTATTTGGGTCCAGTTTCACTCTCTCAGAGTATTTCACTGTACAATAGTATGTCATTCCCTTGGTTCCCTCGGTTCTTGTGAAGTGTAATACACTTTCAACTTGGTGCTCGCTACAAGCATCCCCACAAGAGAGCAGCTCAGTAACTTTGCAATGTCTGAGAGAAACCTGTCTGCAGCACCTGCTTTCTTATGTATGCACACGGATGCACAGCAATCCAGGCTGTCAAGTGCACTAAACATGCACAGTCGACACTAGAGAGTATAATAATGCACAACGCTTGTTAGATCAGAACTTTGCAGTGTGTGAGGGAATAGGGAATCAACGTTGCAGTGTGTGAGGGAATAGGGCATCAACTTTGCAGTGTGTGAGGGAATAGGGCATCAACTTTGCAGTGTGTGAGGGAATAAGGGCATCAACGTTGCAGTGTGTGAGGGAATAGGGCATCAACTTTGCAGTGTGTGAGGGAATAGGGCATCAACTTTGCAGTGTGTGAGGGAATAGGGCATCAACAGCCGCACTAGTAGCAGTGTACTGTACGTAGGGACTGTACTGCGGAAGCCGTGTCAGACTTAAGATGGAGTGACAAGTTGGATATCAGAAGCGGGAACACACAGTTGAGTGATACAGTGATATCAAGAATGATATCTAGATGTAATGAGGCATAAAGACTAATGTAGTGCATATGCAGGGTGTTGAGCTAGAATGGATGGAGGGTGACAGACATTAGGTAAGATTGAGCAGTGTGGTGGTGTGGTCCTGGCTATAGAGGGGAGACACCGTGAGATTGAGCAGTGTGGTGTGGTCCTGGCTATAGAGGGGAGACACCGTGAGATTGAGCAGTGTGGTGGTGTGGTCCTGGCTATAGAGGGGAGACACCGTGAGAAATAAGATTGAGCAGTGTGGTGTGGTCCTGGCTATAGAGGGGAGACACCGTGAGAAATAAGACATGCCATCAGAGATGAAGAGAAGAGAACAAGGAGTGATTATCCCAGAAGAGTTATGAGTAGACCAGAGGCTGCAGAAGCCTAATGATAATCTTTTGTCTCAAGGGCAAAGGATGGTGTTGATTTAAAACAAACAATCAATTTGCCACTTTAGAAGCATTTCTACAGCCATTACAGTCATCTTTTCAATGGCTTATCCATATCCAAACTGAGTACCAATAATATAATGCCTTTAATAATTATGCGAATGTGTTTTGTTATATTCAGTGTATCAGTGATGAAGCAGACATATAACGCATCTTGTTATACATGATTAGTCTTCTGCATTAGAAAAGATGCTTGCTTTGTTACAGTATGCATCATCATTTGAACGTCCAGATGTACACCTTCAGGGAGGCTTGTTTGCTTTAAATAGAGGACAAGTTTGCATTATGTGAGGTCTGAGGTGAGCCAACTCACATAATGAATAATGAATACAATAGTCTTCTATACCTCACGATGATCGCGGGAACTGTTTAACGACAAAAGTGCAGATCTCCACCAGACTGGGTGGCCTACCCAGGGCTGAGACAGTGTGGGGTGCACTTGAGAGAGAGATGGTAGACAGTAGAGGTGTGTAAAATAATTTATTCTGAGACGCATTGCGATGTGGCCGTGCACGATTCTGTGGTGATGCAGTGACGTGACGATAATAGCCTATTAACGTTTATTGTTCACTGTAGTTATAGTCACGCATAACACAGATGTTGACTGTTAGATAAGGATTAAAAGAAAGATAATGAAATATAGACAATACAGTTGGTTCTAAGCAAACAGACAGGCTGATATTATTACTCCTTGCATTTGGACAGCTTGGATACTGAAAGTTATCTTCATACAAACAAATATTTCATGTTCACTATCTTGCTTAAACAACAAGGGTAATTGTTAAACATATCCATCTGGTTTGTGTGCTTTCACTTGTTTGGCCTTTCTGCCTCACTGTTGAAACTTAGTCCCTGAACTACTGCAGGAATGTAGTCCAGCTGTGATGTGTGTATCCAAACAAATTCATAATTAAACAGTACAGAAATGCTTGAATAACCTGTGTTTTTTGTTCTTCTTCAGCAATACAAACCCCTGTTTCCTCTTTCACACTTACAGTAATGCAAAACATTTTCTTTTGTAAATCTACCAGGGATACTTGGGCATAATATATTACCTTTTTCTCCCATTGCTTGTTCTTTATTCATATACTACATTTTAGAGACGACCGATATATCGGGGCTCGATATGACAATATATGGGCATATCGTATCGTATCGTATCGGTGAAAATGTCTCCAATATGGGTCGCCAATACGAAAAGAAAATACATGTTTAACATGGTTTAAAACCTAGTGTAATGATTTATTTTCTCCAGCAGAGCGCACCGAGGTGTATCGTGTGCGTGAGAGAGAGAGAGAGAGAGAGAGAGAGAGAGAGAGAGAGGAGGCGGAGCAGTGACTCCACACTGCAGTGCACTACACTCCGTGCTGACAGAAAACAGCCACAACACGATAAAAGCAGAGACGAAGAGTTCTTATAATTGTCACGGGGGCCCCCCCCCCCGCTGCAGCGGGGAAAAAATGTTACTTTTATTGCTGCTGCTGGCTACCGCTGGCACTTTTAGATATCAAGGAATTATTGGCTCTTAAAAGAGCCATTGTGGTGGCACTGACACTAGTGCTGTCCGCCTCGGTAGGTTCTGGCGCTGCGTCGGCGGCAGGTTTCAACGGCAGGCTGGCATCGCTGTTGGGTGTTCTTGGGGTGTTCTTGGTGCTGCAGCCGGCGGCGAACTGTAGAGTCCTCTGAATGAATCTCTTCTTGGCTGGTGTGGTTTCATTGTGAACAAGTGAGCAGGGTACAGTACAGTACTGTATGCATCTTTTATACCATACCTGGCAGGTTAAAACAAAAGCCACCAGATTAGCATTTGAATGCCTGAACTGCGCGAACGTAAAAGAGGACAGGCAACGTCCAAAAATCCGCAAAAGGCCAAAAATAAGTCTAAAATAAGCAACTATAGGGCTGACTATCAAACTTGGTTGTCCAATGTTGTTTTAGAGCAGTGGTTCCACCAATATTTTAAAGAAACTTTACAGATAAACAAGTCCAAAGTAGCTTATAATGACCAGCCTTGGCAACACTGTCTCTAGCTTTCTAGAGCAGGGGTTCTCAACGTTTTTGGCTGGGGACCCCCGGAAATGCTTTGGCCATGTATCGCTTTCTTTTTTGTTGCCTATAATGACATATACCCAAAATAGGTGATGAGAGGTATGGATGTTTCCAATTCATTTGAAACAAGACTTACAGTATAGTCAAAATCAGTGAAGAAAATATGTATTGCTTGAAAAGGATGGGGAGAAGGAGAAAGACCAGGGGTGAGGGGTAGAAAGATACTGCTCTCTCTCTCTCTCTCTCTCTGGTATGAACCAGCAGAAATACTGCATCATATAATTAACACTGCATGAGGATCTTAGTTTTACCATATATGAGTCAGCAGTCAGTCTTTGCTCTTACGTGCAAAATCATGCACTCTCAAATGCAAGGCAGAATGCCATATCACTATGGCAACATCAGCCATGTCTCAAGACCTGTAGGAAAACATCCATACTACATTCTGGTCCTTGATTCTGATTGGATGAGTCCTATTGTAAAATACCCTATAAACACACAACTAGAACTGCATGTATCTGTATCTCTGCGAAATATTTGTTTACAATATTTACAGCTACCTGTATGTTATATTGATGCACACCCATGCACAACGAAGGGCAGATTCGCACCTGTAGTTCGGTAGACTCGGTGCAATTGTGTGTGTGTGGGGGGGGGGGGGGGGGGGGGAGGCAACATTGTTGCATTTTGGTTTGCGTTCACAATGCACATAGTAAAGCACACCAAACATGTAAACAGTTGAAACAGTCGCTCATTTTTTGCATAAGATTTCTAGGGAAACTTATGGAAGTCCATCGTTCCAAATCTTGGAAATCGTTCCATATCTTTATTTATTTCATTGTTGATTATATTTAATTGTGGTAGGTCTATTTATTATAATTCTTTGGACTATTGGACTTCCATAGAAACATTTTCTTGTATTTCAGATGTTAATGAGGTAACTTCAGGGTTAATCCTTAGCTGTTTCAGGGTTTGCAAGTCGTTCACAACGCATTAATCTATTCATAGACATGGTAACGCCCGCCTGCCTCTGATTGGCCTACCGACACTGCCGGCCTTACCAGACTTTCCTCCGAGGTGGATAGCTTTATGCTGGATAGTCTCACGCGAGGTTACTCTGTGGTGGAATAATGACAGCTTGGCACACGAGACAGTAACTTCTATTTTTGTAGAAGAGAAAAACTAATATTGTTCATGCTGTAGTACCTCGGTCTGTATGGTCTGTATGACCTGATACATTTTGCACAAAGTTTTTAATTTGTCACTGCCGTTTGATCTGCAGCACTGATTAACATCATTTATTTGTATACTTGCATGCACGTAAACTTGAAAAATATCTAGTATAATAGTATTAGTTTACTATAATTAGATTAATACACGATAATCAACACAAACACTTTATTTAGAACACAGAACATACGTGTTTAATCAATTATTCAATCAAAGCAAACGGCATGAACAATATTAGTTTGCCTCTTCTACAATAATAATAAAATTAAAGTTACAAGTTACAAGGCTGCATTCTGGAGCGTCATCTGTTGTGCGTGCCAAGCTGTCTGTCCCTCGTATTATACCGTACTTAATAATACAACTTAAAGTTATATTATTTCCGACCACAGAGTAACCTCGCGTCAGTGTCAAAACTATCCACCATCTCCACCTTAGCTATCCACATCGGAGGTCTGGTAAGATCGGAAGTGTCGGTAGGCCAATCAGAGGCAGGCGAGCGTTACCTCTACTGTCTATGCTCGGACGTAGAATAGATTCACGCGTTGACAACGGGTCGCGGAAAGACGTTTTGTGAGCTTGTAGATTAGCTATTTTCGGCATGCGACCCAACGACACGTTATCGAGTCAGTTATAAAATTACCCCATATCCCCACTAAGAATTGTAAATGAAAGCCAGATGAATGATGGGCCAGACGGCCAGTGGCATGTTTTTTCCCGCATTCACAAAGACAACCTTTTTTGGCCGCTGCAAATAATGATGTTTAATTTAGTCTTAATTGGTTAACAATTTGGGTGCCGGGGAATATTTCCAGTGTTGGGTATATTACTTTATAATTTGGAATTACCTTAATTTGTCAAGTAATATATTGTATGTATTTCAGACTTTTATATTTTATACATGAATGTTGAGTACTGGTGTTGTTGTTTTGTCCTGTATCTGTTCTGTAATTGTTGTCATGTATCTGTTGTATGTCCTGTCTCATGTGCAAACTTCAATAAAAATACTTGAATAATAAGTAATATATTGTATTACATATTACTGTCTGAGCAAGAGTAATATATTAATATTACTATTACTTTTTTTTAAATGCTCAAATCGAACAATTAAATATTTAGTATAATTATAAATTATACATTGCGTAGCGTATCTACAATAAGGCGAGGCCAAACGGCCGCCTAGCCAAATTCATTTGAAAACACGACGAAAAAGAGGACAAACACCAGACCTGAGAACTATTAGTGGGCAGCGGATTGGCCGTTGCGCGTATAGAGCGTGACCCTCAATCACCCATTGGAATGCGAATGCATGCCTTTCAGCCTTTATAGCTCATCTGGCAGGCGGGACGACACATCTTGCCTACCCAAAATGTAATTCCTGAAAACGCTACTGGCGTAGACCTACCCCATCCTACTCAGCTATGGACAGTTAACACAGGAGCTAAATGTATTCCTTGAATTCATGGAAGCCAATAAATAATTTGATGACAAATTATAGAAAATACGTCATTTTTTAACTTCTGCAGTTGTCACATAATGTCACAAGACAGAGCCACGGGCAACGAGACAGACAGACAGAAAGTAATACAGAAAGTAATGCAGTAATACAGAAAGTAATGCAGTAATACAGAAAGATTTTTATAATATATTACAATTTTTTTGTTACCGTATTCCGGTAATATATTATGTAATATATTAAGTTACGTAGTGTTAGTTACCCAACACTGAATATTTCTGAAAAAGCAGATGAGGGAGATTTTACCTGACTTTTATTTCCCCCCAAAACCGGGAGGTTTTCTTCCTTTACTACCTCACCGTCGTAAAACTGATCTCTCTTTAGAAGCTTTAATATTCTAACCGAGATGCACGATGAAGTCAGAAATGAGAACAATATGATCAATCTGCGCGGAGGCAGCAGAGTAAATAAGGATGTTTGTCGGACCAAAAACCAGGAAGTGTAACAGGTCCGGGAGTGGCTGAGCAAGGCGTTGCTTAGCAACTGTGAAAAAATGGATTTTAGCGATCCTGTTTTATATGGATAAAAAAACGTGTCCACACGTCCCACTGGGACGTCGTCCCAGTCACCCCGCGGTTTTATTTGATAGGACGTGGGTGGACGTCCTAGGCAAGTATCATCAGTTATAGAATGATACATTGAATTAACATACAGTATATGTGTACTACTATTTATATGTATTATCAAATGTATTTTGGTTCACTTGCTATTTTTGGTTGGGATTGCATTCACACCTACAGTGAACCGAACTCTGGTGCACTTGGAAGTGAACAGAGACCCCTCGTCTTTGGGGAAACCAGGGTTTGTTACACAGTACGTGTAAGCATAGCATACAGATCTTGCATTATTCTGCTCTGACATTAATCAATGGCACCATACTGCAGACCAATGGTCAGTTGGTTTGCACTTAAGAAATAATTGCATACACACAAACAAACTGTCTTTTTTTTAACCTAGAGCAGTTTGAAACATATTGAGGTTAATAAGGAAGTGGGAGCTGTCATTGTTGTTTAGGAGTCCAGATGAATACCTTCAGGCAGCTATGCGTTTTTTCTTTTACAAAAATAGATGAAAAATGCATACAGAACATATTTGGAAAATCACAGCACTACATTTTGTACTTTCAACCATCCCAGTGCGGAACAAAGAAGACATGGAGGACGACACGAGGAGCTTTTGATTGAAAAATGTATCTATTAGTATCAACACTAACATTGACATAGAGACATGGAGGATTTCTTTGTTTGAAATATTGAATAGATCGGCCGCATCGGCGAGATGGTTTGGCATGTTAGCCACACTGGATATGGGAAAATTATCATATCAAGTTAGCTATAGCGACCCTTCTGGTATTCATCATCATCCAGGACTACGGTATATTAATGTATTCTCAAAATTCGTAATAAATAATTCATTCAAGACATGCCAACATTATAAAAATGTAAACGTGATGTAAATAAAAGCTAGATGAATGCGCAGCTGCAAGACCCCCAGGAGAAGGCCGCACGCAAGCCGCGAGCTCGAGTTGGAGTGAACTTGCCGGTAAGTGTCCTCGGCGACCGGATCAGCATCAAAGGGCTCCGCCGGACAAAGGGCTGCCAGAACAATTGCTTTTCTTTATTGTAAAACTGTATTGTAATAGTGTGTACATACAGTACATGTTGGTCAAAGTAATGTAATGTCTTTATAACGACATTTTAGCAAGTCTGTCATGACTCATGTAGATTATTTATTCAGGCGTTAATTAGGACCCCACTGAATAGTTCTACAGCAAAGCTATTCTGTACGCATTACAATAGTCTTCGCATACGTATAGTGAATATAACAAGAATATTGGGGAATTTCCATTTCCCCAAATGTTTGTTTTTTGAGCTGTGCCTCCGCTCCCGGAGCTATGTGTGTCCGTCCGTCCGTATGTCTGTCTCTGTGTCTGTCTGTATGTCCGAGCACGGAAAGCTGAAACACCTAAAGTGAACAGTACAGTACAGCACAGAGTAAAGTGGCACAGAGTACACTACAGTACGAGCCCTGGGCCGTTCCTGGGGCTCTGGATGTTCCGGGGACCCCCACACGGACCCCCCGGGGACCCCCACATTGTAACTCTCATTTCTCAACCGTTTCGGACGCAGGGTGGCTCGCCGGAACCGGGCCGGCACCCTGGCCGCGTTCCTGAGGGTCTGGATGTTCCGGGGACCCCTGCACAGTACACTAAAATACTGTACAGACTACAGAGCACAGTAGAGTACAGTAACCATAACAATAAATGTAGTTGCACCGCTCAGTTCACACAGTTGTGATTTTTCTTTACATACATACAGTAGATTGCACAATCCACTTTGTTCATGTTCATTTATGTAACTTGTGTCCCCATTATGCTCTGTGTTCGATTAACACAGAGCATAGAAGCAAAAGAAGGAAGTTCCAGACCCGAAGTTCCAGACCCACAGGAACGCGGCCAGGGTGGCGGCCCGGTTCCGGCGATCCGGCGAGCGTCCGAAACGGTCGAGAAATGACAGAGTTAGTGTGTGGGGGTCCCTGGGGGTCCCCAGAACATCCAGACCACCAGGAACATGCCCAGGGGGCTGGCCCGGTTCCGGCGAGCCGCCCCGCGTCCGAAACGGTCGAGAAATGACAGAGTTACCGTGTGGGGGTCCCCAGGGGGACCCTGTACTGTACTGTACTGTCACACCTGAAATCATCATATATACAGTTAATATGTGCGTTGTGTGTGTTTTAGGTTGCGCAACAGTGAGACTTGGTGGTGTAAACCAACCATGCTATTTTCGTCCTCGGACAGACGGACCCAGGCAGAGACACACATAGCTCAGTAAGGGAGTGGTTGCACCACCCAAAAACCTCGCTTTCTGTCACCGATCCGTGAATGTAGCGCACATCATTGATTCCAAACTACAGCCTTCCTCCTTCTGGAAAGTTAGCATGTGAAATAGAAGCCATTATTCTTCCATTAATACAAAAAGTAAAAAATAATAATAATAAATGTTTCAATTTTTTTTGAAAGTACCAGGCAGGTTTCTGAACTGTCAACAGCCCTCTTCTGTCTGAAACATAGAGTGAACTGTCAACAGCCCTCTTCTGTCTGAAACATAGAGTGAACTGTCAACAGCCCTCTTCTGTCTGAAACATAGAGTGAGTAGACAGAAACAGTGCCATCTTATAATGAGCATTAGTGAGGACCTTTTGCCAGTATGGCTGGATCGCTCACTGAATGGACTCATTGGACAGATGACAGACCCAGGCCGTAGTTCTGGAAGGTACACTTCTACCATCAGAGAACACTGGCATGAGTGCCTCACCTAGAGTAGTAACCTGTGGGGCGGGGTAAATGTACTGTATTTCTATTTATTTTTATTCTCGTCTATGTGATGTACTGTCTTACCTTGTGGGCCACGAGCCTGTAATAAAGTTTATATATATGGAGCGGGCCAGGTGTAGGCAATCAATACTGAGGTGTCAAGGCCCGGACGGTTAGCTCAACCGTCTGGGCACCTAGCCTAACGGCGTGACGTGGGTTCGACTCCCGATGCCGATGGCCTTTGCCGTGTGTCTTCCCCCCATCTCTCTCCCCATTTCCTGTCAAATTACTTTCAAACTATCACAAACAAGGCAGAAAAGGCCAAAAAAATATCTTAAAAAAATAAATACTGAGGTGTCAAGCTGTGAAAGAACAAGTGGTACACCTCAGCTATGGCTGTGCCCTGGGCACCCCTCTGTGGATTCATCTATAACAAGGTTGAAAATGGGTGACATCATGGTCGTTTAAATATTTCAGTCAAGTGCATCTGTCATTTGGGTAAAGTAGGCTACATACAGCTGAATTTGCTGGGCGTCCCAAGCTGGGAACTCACAAGCTGCTGCTGAAATGTAAAATATTGCCTTGAGAGCATTGTCAAGTTCAGTAGGAAGAAAGAATACCTTATACAAGATGGGCTGACTACTTTGACCATGTTAATAGGATTGCTTTATGTGGCACACACTTGGATGAGCAGTACTGTAAGTGTTCATTTAAGGATGGTGATGCTGAGTGGCATTGTACATGCCCATGAGAAACACCTAAATAAAGTAACACAGAGAATGTACTGCAGTTCCTGCTAATAGAATTTGATAAGTGGAGAAAATATAGGCAAACGTTTAGCCTACAGTGGAGAAAATATAGGCAAACGTTTAGCCTACAGTGGAGAAAATATAGGCAAACGTTTAGCCTACATTTGACTAGTAATTCTTTGTGAACTATTTAATAGCTCACAATAATAACTAGTCATTGGAACCAGAGCCCGACCGATGTATCGCTCTCACCAATATATCAGCCATTTTGCAGCTTTTTTGACTGGCCTCCAGTATGCGTGCCAATCGGTCCAATGCTGCCTGAGCTTAAAGAATGTAGAGCTATTTCTTCCTTGGCCAAGTTTGCCTAGAGGGGATGTACATGCAAAGTTCATGATTTGAGATATTTTGTACAAAACAGGGCACTCCTGCAAACTTTGGAAGCCAAAATTAGCCAAGCTATAATAGGATGGAATATGAAAAATCTGAGAGTCTTGATCACATACTGTACCTATAGAGATACCTACTGTGTAGTTATTTGCGTTAGGGATGTTAACAGTTAATTGTTAATCGATTAATCGCTGTTAAGAAATTCAATTAACAGTTAACAATTAATTCTGTGGTTCCATCATTGCTGTCTGTGCACGCCGAGGAACGCACATGTGGGCCGGTTTAAAAAAAAAGTCCCCTCCCACCTTAGTAGCCATAGAAATGTCTGCTTTTAAATGTGATGACAGACAAGTGATGTGCACTTTTAATTAAATTTTATTCCTCATAAAAGATGACATTGCCTGGCCCTGTATCTCAAATGGTGAAATAAATATTTGATTAAGGTATATAATATGCCTTTTTTTCTTTTTGTATATCAGCAAAAAGTAGACTTTTATGTTAGACATTGAGGGAAATTAAGATTCTCAGATTAAAAAAATAAAATAAAAAATATATAAACTAACCGGTTAACCGATCGATAAAGTTATCAATTAATGTGTTTTGCAAAAATCTGCCTCCTCGTGGGGCTATGACAGGCCGAGGTGAAAAATGTGGGACATAGGCAAAAGCATACATACTGTACACACAATGTATAGTGTCGTCAGAGTGTCAATAGCTGGGGGGTGGAGTCAGGTAGGGGAAAGTGCAGAGTTCTCCCAATCGGGATAAACAGTGGGGTTCGGGTTGTCAAATGCAGATGCTTTAAAAGAATACTAATTTAAAAGTAGGCGTCATGGTTTGCCAGATCACAGGCACAGATCCTTGTTGCAGCTCAACAAGGAATGCTACATTAGAAAATTAAACAAGCTAGAGTCCGATTCATAGGCCCCCCCCACTTTTACGTCCCGACGGCGCAACTGGTCCGATTGGAATGTTTTCCGTTTGGCCGTTTATGGGCGTTACTTTCTATCTCTGTGTGTGTGTGTGTGTGTGTGTGTGTGTGTGTGTGTGTGTGTGTGTGTGTGTGTGTGTGTGCGTGTATATATAGTCTCGACCATGCCTTCGGCCTGGCAGAGACAATAACTGCAAACAAATAAAAAATGTAAACTATCACCATCATACAAAAGTAGAGCTGTGATGGTCAAGAAATCCTTTTGCAAACAACATCCATGATCTGTTCGTTTTTTGTCAACAATAATCCAAATGGGAAGTTTATTTCAGCAGCTAGAATCATGATGGTTTGACATTGTTTGAGCCCGTTTTTGGTGCGCAACACAGTCACAAATTCCCTCGTTAAAGTTAATGTTGCAGACTGTTATGATGCAGACTGTGACTAGACAAATCAATGCTTATGATGTTTTTGCCTGTCACAATTTTCCATATCATTAGCAGGGAATCCAATGCCAATCCCTTGCAAGACGCTGACACCTATGTGAAATAAATGCTTGTGATGTCCAATGAATAATTCTGGCTGCCAAAGGTGCTTGCAACTACAGCTGAGAAGTAATATAGATAATAGATGGTGTTATGTATTCCAAATTTAAATAAATAAATTATTATTATTATTTATCATATACCAAGCCCTGGGTGACAGGAAGGATAAAAGGAGAGAGGATGAGAAGCCTTATCAACCCTTGGGCTGATAACCGTTATCAGCAAGCTAGCAATACCTTCTTAATGTGGTTGCTTGTTCTTTATTTATGACAAAAGGTGTAAAATATCAGCTCTGCTTTAGAATAAGCTTCTGAGTTGCGGGTAAACAAAATAAATTCAGCTTGCTTATGCAATTATATTAGCAATTCCAATGTAGCTCATGATGGTTTTTAAGTTTGATATGCCTGGAACATCAAGACATCTGAAAGTGGAGAGAAAAACCTGACAGTAACTGGCTTGAATAGAAACTGAAATTCTGGGATTAAAGTTGTTGACTTTGGCAGGAATATTATGTGTTGATCAGATGTTAATTCTGTATGGCTAAGGATTTTTGTAATTACCAATATTTAATTTCTAGCTACTGTATGAAACTCTGACTGTTTTGTCTTGTGATGATATCATTTATGAGGCTGTATGGGATTTCCAGTTAATGGGTATGCATTTACAAATACAGGGCTTGTTGTAACATTAATGCTATATTTATTTACCACTAGACTGGTGTAGAAACTTTGCTTGGTTTGCCGCAGATATCTCTGTGATTATCAAGTGGCCACCTACCATCAGATATTTATACTTTGTTGAAACATGACAGCTCAAGAAAGCTCAACAGCTCCTCTTGTATCGTAGTCCACCGCAGGACACCTGTCCTGCTCTATTCGTATCTCTATTGTTTTACGATGTTTGCTTTGCCTTATGTGTAGTATTATATTGTATTATATTGTTCTTCTATGTTGTTTTAACTTGTATTCTTTCATTCTATGGGTTATGCTGTGTTTGCTCATTGTACAGCTGTTTTGAAATGACTGTGAATCGTCAGTGCTAATTGAACTCTTGAGTATACAAATGTAAAACAAATATATGTTTTACCTGTAATGGGACAGCCACACCAAAGTACAATAAATATAACCATACTATAACTATAATGATCACTCTAACTCAAGTGGATGGCAAAATCCACACCACAACAATAATGATGACAGTGGTGAACGAGTATATTTAGTTATAGTGCTTGGTGTGGGCAGCCATTAAGTGTCTATTTTGTTACACTCTCTGCAGTCTCGCGTAATCAGAAGATGAGAGATCTCTGCCTACTACGTCTGGGGAAATCTAAATTCACTTTTTTCAAATGCTTGAACACCGCAGAACTAACAATTACCAAACCTAGGTCCTCCGCTTTGAAAACCAATCCTGATACCTTCTCCATATGAAGGACGGCTCTAAAATCTTCCCATTGGTTCTGCAATGCAGTTATCTCTTTAATTTCCAAATTGTTTCCACCCACTTTTAGTCCATTCGTTGAATTTAGATTAGTCACCGAATTAGGCAGAAATCTTTGATCATCTGGAATATACAAGATTACACTCTGAGTTACAAATGGAGTTATAAACTGGGGATTTTACTGTGTACAGACATTACACCCAGGCTTACATTTCACTCACATTTCACACACAATTGTAATGTAACCCTCAGTTTCAACAATATGCAAAGAAAGTATGGCCTTATTATGAGTTGCTTACTGTAGGCCTATGTCATTATTTGAATATGGGAACACTTGGAGGATTATATTGGGGGTCTTAATGGTTAGTGTTGTGTAATGGTCTTAGTTTTATGATTAATGTTCATATACAATACAGTTTTGTATCTGTTTTGAACACCACCTCTCTAGCTGACATGTGGTAGAGTTGTGTGTGTTTACCACAACAATTGCTGATGCCTTGTTCATACCTGATCATATGGCAGTGTTAAATAGCCAATTACAGGCTCACATGTGTTGTGACCTTGTAGATATTTTGCTTATTTTGCCATAATGACACTGTAGTATAACTAGAACAAGTGCCCTTCTGGGCACAGGTCTCGACCAGGAGGATATAGGAGTGTGAGTGTGATGTTTGGCAAAATGTTTAGGAGCAATATAAACGTGTGTGTGCGTGTGCGCGTGCGTGCAGCGTACATGCATGCATGTGTGTGACGTGGCTTCGCCTGTTGTAGCGCCACCATGAGGCTGATTTGAAAACTGTCAAATGGCATTTCTTCCAAAGCCTAGTGGGAATATGCATGCACAGTTTCACCACAATCGGACGCTGCGTTGAGTAGTTGTGGCGATTTGTACAAAACGGGTACAAAGCGGGCCACTCCTGAAAAGTTTAGAAGCCAATCGTAGCCAATGAGGGTGGATTATGAGAAATCAAACAAACCCGTCTTGATCACATGACTATGGAGAGCATGTGTACCGATTTACGTGAAATTTGGATAAAATCTGAAGGAGTAATATTAGAAAATGTGTTTTACATATGTCGGCCTCCTGGTGGCGCTATAAAGAGCAGATGTGAAAAATTCCAGGCAAAGGTTTTTCCTTGGCCTCTAGGGAGTTGGCATACAAAGTTATCCACAGATCCGTGCAGTTAGAGGTAAAACACTTTTCTGCCAGTTATAGCGCCACCATGAGGCCGAGTTGAAAATGTTCATGTGGCATTTCTTCCTCTGCCTAGTGGGAATGTGCGTGCACAATTTCACGGAAATCACACGATGTGTTCATGATTTGCAGCATTTTGTTTGAAACTGAGCACTCCTGCTTGCTTTGGAAGCCAATCTTAGCCAATCAGGATGGAGTCTGAGAAATCTGAAAGACCCGTTTCGTTGAATGGCTCTAGAGAGACTGTGTACCAATTTGCGTGATGTTTGGACAAAATCTGTAGGTGTACTGTCCAAAAACTTGTTTTGCACAAAGCGGCCTCCTGGTGGCGCTATAACAGGCCGTTCTGGAAATTTTGGGGCAGAGGTTCATCGTTGGCATCCAGGGAGTGTGTCTGCAAAATTAGGCATCGACCGGGTTAACGGTGCCGGAGATTAGCTGATCACGGACGGACGGACGGACGGACACACAGACGGACGGACACACGGACGGATGGATGGAGTGCAAAACATACTCTCTCCCCATGCCTTCAGCCTGGTGGAGACAACAATGGGGCTGAAATGGAGCTTCATTGAAAATAATGATGCCAATCACATTACAGAGTTATTGCCTGAAATCATGGTTGGGTGACAACACTGTACTTGTGATTGGCATAATGTTACAGTAAGACGTCATCAGGTCTGAGCCCAAAAGATCATAACTCTGATATGGTGAAAAAATGGTCTTACCCCACAATTCAGTAAAACAGTAAAGAATGTTCCAGATTTTTTTCATATTTACTACCATGGCTTTTTAAAAATGTAACATGTATCATGTGTTTAGAAATAAATAATTAAATTTTCTTTACAGAGTCTTTAAAGCTAACATCTGGAGTGTGGTCAGGCTCCGCCCAGCCTCTGCCTCTGATGACTTTTTTCCCCCTTCTAATCCAGCTTCAGTGGCTGGCTATCCAACAGACTGAATCAAATGTTAGATTGAGTTTCACCATATTATGAACTATAGCGTCCCTATTCTGGGGCGAAAATAGCAGATCTACAAGCTCACCACGTGTTTCAGATACAGAATAGACCCCTGGGGGACTCTGGTCAATAACGAATAAATTGTAAATGGTGCATTTATATAGCGCTTTCATCCAAAGCACTTTATTGCATTCACCCATTCACACACTCATTCCGCTGTTCTGCCGGCCACTCTACCCCTGACCCACTAGCGCCCTACACCTAGCTGTAGGCTATCCTGGCCAAAGGATAGGAGATTAGGATAGGAGTTTTCTAGACAGCCTGTTTATTACAAGGTACTGAAGGTAGACAAAAAAAAGAGTGCAATAACTTGTCAAATAACTCAGTCATAACCACTTGAACCTCAGCCTCAGCCTTTTCTGGGAATGTCATAATAGGCAAACTGCAAACATTTGGTAATAATAATAGCAGATACGTTGCATTGCACCATATTGAGAGCTTGAGGATCGACTATTTTTTGGCAAAAAGATGTGTCGAGTGAAAAAGGAGTGGGTCATGGATAGAGCCTTGTGGGACCCCGGGCAAGGGTTTAAGTGGTTAAAACAGACATCCAACACCAACACAGAGGCCTGTATTGTGGTTGTTTTACTTGCTATACATTGTCAAGCAAAACATTGATTAGGTAATTTAAAGTCACATCATGATTCAGATATGCTTGGCAGCAGCAAGGTACGGTCTACATTATACATAATGTAGTGGTAGTGTTGTAGTGGTTTATTGTATCAGACATGATAACTTGAACCAATACAGTATAGCTCACATGTAGACACTGGTGTCCCCATTGGGTTTGAGATTTGACAAGACCAGCTTACCAACAGTGAGTGATGAATGAATTACTGAGGAAAGCCATGTGCATGGATGAAATCCTTCTCATTCGCGACATTCTCACTACTGTATATGAGCTATTGTTAAACGTTTAGCTGTGTTAAGGTAAATATTTGTCATCACGACATGTGTGTTCTAATCTGCACACAGTAGTACAGTACAGTCAATGTCAATTAAATTTCACCGTGTAGCCAAATGCTACAATTACTACTTGTGATGAATTCAAAGAGCCTGCCTATACATTTAAGACAGTATACTCTACTGTAGCTGATAACTTGATACTAAAGTAGCTGCTAGTCTGCTAAATCAGAAACACCTTCTCAAATTAAGCCTCATTGGATCGATGTAATATAATAAGCTGTGAAGCTATTTATTTATTATTTATCTAAATGGGGATATTTCATCCTATCCATTGCTGCAGCATCAGCGATGTTGCCTAGCCCCCAAGGAGTGCAGCTTTAAGGGATGCTTCACCAATAAATGAAGATGATATATTAAACACATATAGGCTATCTTATTAGGCCATTTTAAAACTGAACATGACCTGAACCTGATTAAAACTGTTCCAAGTAGACAACAGTTCTGATGTCACCATGTATCTAGATCTATGTACCTATGAAATTATGACTTCATCTTTTTCTACTTTTCCAATTCCTGGTAACAGGAATCATTACTGCCTCTTACAGTCTATTCCAATATTCTGAGATATTTTTCGCTCCTTTTTTCCTCTTCTCACCATGGTTTCACATTATCTCCTTCCCTTATTATGTAAAGGAGACTTTTAGCAAATGTGGGAGGGAGGTGGTAGCAAACAAGGTGTCTTCTCAAGAATGAGAAAACAAACTGAAGGTGGTAAAAGAGGTAGTAAGCATTTTAAAAGTGTAGCTGCACAAAAAAAGAAAACTACATATAATGTCCTATGAGACCTGTTTATTTAGGTGAGTAAGAACGGTCCATGCTGAATGCAATATGATGTGACATTGCTACAGGTGAATGAGAGAATGACACTGTGGTTTGCAGGGGACAGGCATAAGTGCTCAAAATCACCTTCTTGGCGTTTAAAAGTGTAAATATCACACATGCACATGCATGGGTTGCATTTAAATGCTAAACTTTATATTAAGTGAAGTCCATAATTTGGCTGGGGTCTTCTGCGTTAATCACCTTAAAGAGTAGGCCTACTCAGTACCGTACAAGCTCATGCATGACCCATCAGAACAGAGGTCCTGTTGTCTGTCGTCAACCGAGCACTGGCCAACCAGCACTGAATATTAATCGAGCTCTGCTGGATCATCAAGAGACTGCCCTTAATCACAATTCACAATGCTATACCTGCATCTCCACATGCATGTGCTTGTGAAAGCGCATACATGATAGCATCTTGTATGTCAACGTGCACACGCATACTAAAGTGGGTGCACTAAAGTGGGTGCGTGTGTGCATGTGTGTGTGTGTGTGTGTGAGAGAGAGAGAGAGAGAGAGAGAGAGAGAGAGAGAGAGAGAGAGAGAGAGAGAGAGAGAGAGAGCTTTGCATGCAGACTTGCGTGGGCCTATCATCATGTTTGTCATAATTTAGCCTTGGAACAGTGCAGGACTATATTGGCAGTCGGATAGACATTTTAGGCCTAAGTAAAAATATAAGGGGGGGGGGGGGGGGGCATAAACAAGAGTAGCCTACTAATGTCTACTGATGGACAAATTGGGCCACACAGTTGAGCTCAAAACGGCCGATTAGACTGTCCATGGCTATTTGACAGTGGCCATCATGTCCTGCTTCAAATCAAATCGAGTGCGTATGATCTTGCTTCATTAAAAAATAAATGATCGAGATCACTTAAACAGTATTGTTCAGTATTGTTCAGCCACATATCAGCAAACATTAAACAGGTATAGCTTATCAACAGGCGCCTCGCCTCAAACCTATACACCGCCATCCCACAGAAACAGAAAACGTGATATAGCAACAAATTGGCATGAAGGTTTGCCGACTGACATCTCATTCTCCAACTGTGACAGTGCGTCAGAGTCGATATATGCGTGTGCAATGTAGAGACACAAAATCATGGTAGCCTATATAGAGAACATCGAGCCCAGCTTGCGCACACATAAAACACAGGGCATAAATATATCAGGTTTCTAAAGCGGAACATATGACTTACTTACCTAAACGGTTCGATGCGAGTGACAGAATGATGATGGTTCGTCCATAAAACGCTTGTTATTCTATGGCCTGCCCTATTTTCTCTCTCTCTCAGCTGTCTCTCGGTGTATTTTGTACTACGCCATTTCGTCCGTTATCACAATTATTTCTCGTCAAAGTAACGCGTCGCAAGCTTTCGCACATCAATACACCTTCTCCGTGTCCGTCTGTCTCCCCCTTTTCCAAAAAAGAACACCTCATAATGCCCCCCTCCTCCTCTGACAACACCCTTCTCTTTTTCTTATCGACAGATAGGTACCCTCTACAAAAAGAATAATCTTAAAGATGAGCAGAGAACACAAAAATAAAGCAAACTAAACTACAACAATTAATTACATAGCTTCAGAACTCGGCGCAATGGTCTGTCCTCATTTCTCCATTTGTCCATGGTGGTAATCCGTGTTGCCTAGTGCCTACCTCTCAACACACCGTAAAACGGCGTTTTAAAGTAATACAGTAGCCTACACTACACCAACAAAAACACCTGCTCTCTGTTTTTGAGCGCGGGCGTTCGTTTTCCTGTTTTAGTTCGTTGCTATTGCTCTTATCGCCGGCTACAGACTAAAAGAAATGTCAGTAAAACGCGGGGGTCTTCCGTTTCATCGTGGCCTCGTTTTGCAACATGACACATCGCAAATAATTGCAGGATTATGATAGTGTGATTTTTGAAGCCCTGACAGATCCAACATTGCCTACACCGGGCCACCTCTCTCACTCTCTCTCTCTCTCGTCAGCCCCCCCTCCTTCTCTCTCTCTCTCTCTCTCTCTCCCTCTCCCCTGTCAGCCCCCCTCCTTCTCTCTCTCTCTCCCTCTCCCCTGTCAGCCCCCCCCTCTCTCTCTCTCTCTCTCTCTCTCTCCTAATTCCCATAGGCCCATAAATCTCAGATATATTTAAATCTACACTACATGAGAGACATATCTAATTTCCAGCCTACATCATCTGCGAATCTACATCATGATGATATCAGAAAATGTTTGTGTTTGGGCACGTAACAAATAGCATTATGTTAAAGGCTTTAACAACACATTATCATAATTATATAATTTACATATTTTGTTCCGGGTGTCATGGTAATCGAAGGTAAAGGTGTAGGTGACCCTGGGGCTATATGTGACCAGACCACTCATCTACTGGAGGTGAGAGCAGAGAGGGCTTACAGAGGATTGCACCACTGACTGCAGATGTAGCCTATATAGAGACTATCATCTTCTTCCCGAGTCTGTATTATTATTAAATACAACCACAAACGGCTACTCAGAAGCTGTCCAAATTAGCCCTGGGGGTTCTTTACTCCAGATAATAGAACATGGTGTTTATATAATAGATCTACATATATTTCCGGTTTAGAACTGAGGTTGTGCAGTATGTGAACATTTATTGGATTCAGCTTTTAGTCAGGGGATATTAATAAAATCTGGGAATACATTTCTTACCACAAATTTTCTTCACCAATTTGTTTGTGAAGGTGTCTACTAGTAACGTCACATGCTACTTAAAGCATAATGAAATTTAGAACATTTTGCCTTATATTGGTTGTTAATGGTACCCAAACTTTCAGCAGCTGTCAAAAAATCCCCTAGGGTGGCTGAATAGAAACCAATGTGGGATATGTTAGTAGACACCTTTACAAACACATTGGTGAAGACATTTCTTGGTAAGAAATGTATTCCCAGATTTGACATTATTCTGACTATATTCTCAGACAATTTCATCATCACAGTTGTGCTCAGAGATTGGGTGACAAGATAAGTGGGGCACGGGTGTGCAGTATTACTGGCATGACAGACTGACCGTTACAAAATGATATACTTGCTCATAAAATCATAGCGGATTTTCTGAATACTCAAACTCCCTCCGTCTTATGCATATTGTTGTTGTTGGTGGAAACCAGCCTTGCATGTCCCAAACTATTACTTTCCATGTAATGAGAGTGCACAAAATGTAGTAAACAATTTGGCTACATTTGTGTGTGTGTGTGTGCGTGTGTGTGTGTGTGCGCGCGTTTGTGCGTGCGTGCATGTGTGTGTGTGTACAGTATGTGTGTGTGTGTGTGTGTGTGTTTGCGTGTGTGTGTGGAGGGGGGCCCCAGCAGGCCAAATGACGCCATGATGACATTAGGATGACGTCCTCCAATGACGTTCAGGACATTCAGGACTAGGCCAGATCACAGCCCATATGGGGATGATCTTCACACCATTTCCAGGACGTCTTCACCAGTGTAAATAATATAGCTTATTCTGGGCCAGATCTAACTAGTTATGATATGACTTACTGTAAGTTGATCTGGCCTTGATCAGACTCTCTCTGATACATCCAGGGACGTCCGTCTTAGTGGGGAGAATTTATGTTGGTTGAAATCAGGTGATATTCTGGGCCAGATGTGACTAGTCTTGGTTTGACTAGATTTGGCCCAAATAGAGACGTCACTAATTCGTCCAGGTCCTGACCGTGCTTGCTGGGGGTGGGTTTAGCTCTGGGGAAGAAACTGTTCCTCCTCACTCTGGAGGTATGGGCTGCTAGGCATGTATATACAGTACAGTAATCCTGAGGCGCTTATAGGATGGTAGGAGCGAAAACGGGCAATGGCCGTTGGCTGGTTGAGTGGGTTCTCTAGTAATGCTGGTAGCTTTCTGTGTACAGTCAGTGGGGTGCTGTAGATGTCCTCTGTGTCTGGTAGTTGAATTCCAATAATGTAGGCAGTCTTCTTGACAACCACTGCACACTGTAATGCAGTACGTCAGTGTGCCCTCTATGGTGCATTCAATGGTAAATGGTGCATTTATCCAAGGCGCTTTACAAAGATTGTGCATTACATTCACCCATTCACACACCCATTCATACACTGATGGCGGCGGAAAGTCTCTGTTAAAGCGAGTAAAGAAAGATGTTAAGCTAATCTAATAAATATCAGTGCTATCAGCTTTGTGTGATGTAAGCACCTCATTGTTCATAATGGTCTATGGTGTTGTAGTGAAATTGCCCAAACAGCTGTTTATACAATATGGAATAGGACTGTGTCCCAATATCTCAATGTCTATGTGTGAGTTTTGTGTTGCCTGTCTTGCAAATGGGCTCCATGCAATTAGTGCACTCAAAGCAGTCCTGAACTTGTGAGGCAGCCCAATTTGTCCTAACCTTCACTGACCTAAAGATTTTAGCATTGTTGGTGAGTCAGTACTAGGCCGGTGTCAGAAAGAGAGACAGGTGGTCGGACTGTCCCAGGTGGGTGCAGGTGGTCCTTGTATGCAACTATGCATCCATAATGTGGTCAAGACTGGAGTGTTCCAGCACTATGACCTGTAGCCTGTAATTAGGTTTGATAGATTGAAGTCACCAGCTGCAATGAAGAACTATTTTCTTTCAGGGCAGTTGTTTGTCCTTTTATTGCGGTTAAAAAGTATACTGTACTGTAAAGGACTGAATGTGACTGGTGCATCATTTATCAAGCATGGTTGGCTAAAGATAACAATTGATTACATGCAGCTCTCCTCTGAATTTAATTAAGTTAATTTTTAATTAATTAATTAATTAATTAAACATAAACACTTGACAGAAGTTACAGTAGTTAGTCCAGTACGCAATACCATATACACTTTGCTCATGTACTGAAATATTAATAATGCAACTTGGCATTATTCCTAACTTGGCACCTAGACTGGACTGAATAGCTGACTGACATCACGTGGATGAATCTATAAAAGGATTCAAAATTAGACACATTTACAGTATTGATTACACATTCCCTCCCGTTACCATAGACGGTGATCTGGGGCCAGTGCCAACAGAATGCACGAAAAAGGCAGAGAAGAAGAGCCGTGATCCGGGAGTGATAACTTTCGAGCAAAGGTCATGGCTGTGGTCTAGCAATAGAATCACTAATATGCTAACCGGGAGGTCGAATTCATGTTTTATTAAACTGCTAACATCGGCCTTTACCTCATTCTGAGCCCTAAGCCACTAAAGAGTTTTTGGATTTCGGTGACGTCACCACCGTGGAAGCAAGAGGTGGATAGCGATGGGAGCTAAAATACGGTAAAAATATTATTAATTCTGGATTAATACTCGTGTTTGGCAAAGGAGGGTTTAATAGCTAAACACAAGATATATATATATATATATATATATATATATATATCATAAAGGATATATTTGATGGAAGGATGTGGTTTCTTTTTGTGAGGCCACTGTTTTTGAATTACTGTTCTTCTATTTTATTGTGGATGTTTGTAGTACTTATATGTTGAATTTTAATATGCTGTGATTTTATATGGCTGATATCTTGGCCATGTATCAGCTCAGTGGCCTCACGGTTAGAGTGTCCACCCTGAGACTGGGAGTTAGTTTGGGGTTCAATCCCCAGCTGAGTCATATCAAAGACTATAAAAATTGTACCTAACTCCTGCTTTGCATTCGGTATCATGGGTTGGATTGGGGGTAAGTCAGGTCCACTGGGTGTACTGGGTGTACTTGTACATCAAGCTACCTCAGTTCCTCATGCTCTGGAAACAGGAGATTGGCTCTTGACCTATGGGCCATATGGCCCTCGACCGTTGGTTCCCAAGGCTACTTTCCTTAATTCCTTGGCCAAGTGTCTCTTGTAAAATATATGTTTAACGTCACAATACAATATGATACTTAGTTCTTGGTAAAATAAAGGTGAACGTAAAAAAACATCAACTAAAACTACAGAGCTGGACAGTGCTATGTTTAAAAAGACAAGGACAGGACTAATGTAATAATATCATGCTGAAATACCCTCTCCAAATTAAGTAAGAAAATCAGAAAAGAATGAAGACCAGAAATAAACCAGTATAAAGACACTTATATGACAGATGGTAAATGATTATGCTGGAATTGAACACCAGTGATTAGGTTTCAGTTCAGAGCCACTTGTAGAGGAATACAATAGAGTATTGTAGGTTAGAAGGGACAGGGGAACTTAAGATACACGCACGCACGCGTACACACACGCACACGCACACACACACACACACACACACACACACACACACACACACACACACACACACACACACACACACACACACACACACACACACACACACACACACACACACACACACACACACACGGTGTAGGCAGCAGAACAGCATACTCTGCTGGATGAAAGTTGTTACTGCTTCTCAAGGCATTCACAAGTATCAAAGACTATGCAGCAGGATGGGGAAACTACGTTCACAAATGTAATTAATGGCTCGTAGGACTATAGTAAATAATACAAAATAAATCGCTATGAAAGTTTGTAAAAAAATACATATTTACTATTTAGCCCCATGTTCGAATGCCCCCGCCCCCCCTGTAAAAAATAGCCAAAACCGCTAAAACGAAAGAATGCAGCAAATAATTGTATTTGCTTTGTAACCTCAAAAATGGGTAACAAAAATCGTGGGATTAAACATTTTAAGAAAAAAATACATGTTTTATGTAAAGCACATTGAATTGGCCTTGTTGAGATGTGCTATACAAATAAACTTGCCTTGCGTCGCCTTTTCCTACAGATCGCAATGAAGGCGGCCATCGACACGGTGAGCGCGATGCCGATCAACAGCGCCGCCCACCAGTACGTCACAATCCACCTGGCGATGGTTTTCAGCAGCTCGGCGAGGCCGCCCTCCTCCGCGCTAGGAGCGGGAGGAGTGGGACGGCATTCGGGTTTCAGCTTGCACCGTTTGTCCTTGTCCTTGTCTGCGTCGTAGCAGCACGGGTCCTTGCACTGGTCGCTGAAGCCACAGTCGCAGTGTTCGTCCCTCTCCACCAGCCCGTTGCCGCAGACGGGCCGGTGGGACTTGACGAAGCAGGACCTCCTCGTCCTCTTCAGGTTCTCGCCGATGGCTCGGACGCTGCACGGTGATAACCTCTTGTTGTTGGGACTGTTCCCCGACGAGGCCATCGGATACATGATATAGTTCCCCCCGCGCCTCTCACCCGGTGTGCATTCGGGCGTTGTGTCGTGGGGGGTGCCGAGGCTGTGTCCGACCTCGTGGGCGAAGACGAGATGCGACACTTTGGGAGGGACGTGGTTATCGCCATTTCTCACGGTGACCAGGCCTGTGTTCTTGGAGCACTTCGTGCCCTCTTTGCCGCACCAGTGCGTGCCGCAGACAGACGTCTGCCACGCCATACCGAGCACCTTCTCGAAGTTCCTGTTGGTGAAGATGTAGGCCAGGCAGTAGTCGTCGTGGTTCTGCAGCGAGAAGAGGTACAGGAACTCTTCTGGAGTCAGGTTGGGATTGGCGTAAGGGTTGGACTCGTCATCTGCCGCGCTGCTGGTGTTGATGAGGACCGACTTCACCACAAAGTTGACGTTGCGGATGCCGCCGAAGTCCGTGCGCCGGTAGATGGAGTTGAGGGACTTCACGTGGTTGGCGATCTGCTCCATGACCTTCTGCCTCGTGCCGTAGCGTTGGAAGAAGAAGTGGTCTGTCTGGATCAAGAGCTCGCAGGTGCTCGCCTCCTCTGTCAGCAGGGCGGCCGGAACGGGAGCTACGGCCGGCGGCGGCGCATCCCAGTGCTCTGGCACAGGGATGCGTTCGTCGACCGGTTCCTCCCGGGGCGACTGCATCTTCTTTGCCGCCGGCTGGTCGGCGCATCCGCCCTCGTAGGTGTAATGGACGTCGTCCTCGTGATAGATGACAGAGTGGTAGGACACATTCCTCCCTCTGAAGTACCTCTCGGAGGGCTCGACATAGTACGTGCCCTGGCGCGTTTTGATGTAGCCCTCGAAACAGCCGTCGATCACAGAGCCGTGCGCGTAGGTGCCGTTTTCGCCGAACGTTTGCCCGGTGTAAATGAAGTCGATTTCGCCAATGTCCATGGGCAGATCGTCCGACACCTCCACGGTGAGATTCGGAGAGAACTGGGCCGTGTCCCTCCACATCTGCAGGTCGAAGTCCCTCCCGTGGGAGTGGAAGTGCAGCCGCATCATCCCGTCCTTGGCCAGTGACTGCTGTCTGCGCAGGGCTTCCGTGTTGTACGACAGGCCCTCATAGTGGCCAATGTATTGGTTGAGGGGACGCCGTCCTTCAATATTCAGCAGACAGCAAAGCATGAGCAGCAGCCGTACACATAGAATGCTGAATGGATTCATCGTAAAGCTGAAGCTAGCTACGGCCATATGTGGCACACAGATTCCTAAGATAGCTTGCTAGTTTGCTTTGTTTCTTCAAAATGCACAATAGTTATCTGCACAAACTTTCTGGCATGACAATTATTCATTTATTTGACCATTCGTCATATTTTGAGGAAGCAGCCTGTGACGTAAGCCTACTGATGATGTGGTTAGTGTGATTTCAGATCATCCAGATAAAAAAATCACACCCGTGTGAAGTGAGGGGCGCTCTTATCATCTTACAACATCGAGGAGGGAATTCTAACTCATGTTGCTATGATTAGGTGATGATGATGTAAAACAAAACGGTGACAAAACAAACATTAAATTCTCTTTATTGTTAATGGCGTTTTTAAAACAAACATTGAACTAAAAACAAACATTAAACCTGTAGGGGCTATAGCGCCCCTCAAAATCACTGCCTCCCTTCAGATAGGGAGGCATGACGTGGAAGGAGGAAAAAAAGGAGAGGGGTGCCCCTCAAAAACATGAGCACATACAGTACAGTAAAGGCTCATTTGTCTAACGACTTTAAGAACAGAAATGGCGTGGCATGTTTTTCAGTCACGTTTGACATTATAAATGCACCACGTCTGTGTGTACGTACGTACGTACGTACGTACGTACGTACGTACGTACGTACGTACGTACGTACGTACGTCTGTAATCCACTGTTTTCCCCACCGACTTCAAATTTGAGACACATGTTCCACACCACCACAGGGAGTGCAGTTCCCAGTCTGAGGTCGGTGGGATACACCGTTGTCCAGAAACACCACAGGAGGCTCTGGTCAGGCTCAGCCAGTGGACCTAATGAGCCAAGTCCCCTCACCTGTACAATTCTCGGCCTATGCCTCTTCACTCTTCAGACACAGGCAGACAGACAGATACAGAGATCTCCATATACACTATGGGCACAAAAGGGACAGACAGATGGTTAAACCGGGTGCTACGATAACAGGTATTGCACAACAGGTTCACCACTTGCATCGCTACCAAGTAGGCTGATGGCCGACGGGCACAGGTCTAGTTACTACTAATAGGCTATACAGTAGATGCACAAAGGTGACGCAAAGCTTCACCAATCCAGCAGAGGCTGACAACAGCACCTATACATCATACATCAACCCGCCAGCGGCAGCACCGGCAGGGGAGGCCAGTGCACTAATTATCTTGGAGGTTGACGTATGAAAACAATAATAATCATACTGAAGAATGAAATAAACACTTGAGCACACACTTACTGAACAAAACCCAACTGGCTAAGAGCTCTCTTCAGGCTGTACCTTGCTTATACAAGGCCCTGTAGCTCTCCCTCAGGGATGTTACCGGTGTCATTGCCCACTTCTAACTAACTAGCCTGTCACTGCCGCCTCCTTTAAATAGGAGTGGATCCTACCACTGGGCACAGACTCAATTAGCACATTTCTCCTCAAATACTTCACTAATATAAATACTTTGAATAAAAAGTAACCTAAACATTCTCAATAATGTGTTACAATTAAACAAGTATAAATCAGGATGGAAAACTCAATGACAATTACTCAATAACTCAAAGCATAGGAAGAAACACCCCTCTCCTGCATTGCACCTGGCCCCTTCCTCATCAAGGGAAATGCCACCAGCAGTGCAGGAGAGACAACTAACCAATCAGTGATTACCATTTCAATAAAGTTTAAAACAATAGTCCTTGCATGTTATAGGAAACAGTTTCATGTGTGTTTGTATATAGGGCACGGGTTGCCCCGTGACAGGGTGGTTTAACGTAATTAATGCACTTCTGCGTTGCTTTCAGCATCGCAGGCGTGCATTGACACAATCCATGCCAGTACATTACAATATAAACGCAGACCAGGTGCCAGCGTTTCTATTTCAGGCTCAGCCAGTGGACCTAATGAGCCAAGTCCCCTCACCTGTACAATTCTCGGCCTCTGCCTCTTCACTCTTCAGACACAGGCAGACAGACAGATACAGAGATCTCCATATACACTATGGGCACAAAAGGGACAGACAGATGGTTAAAACGGGTGCTACGATAACGTCATTAATGCACTTCTGCGTTGCTTTCAGCATCGCAGGCGTACAATACAATATAAACGCAGACCAGGTGCCAGCGTTTCTATTTCAGGCTCAGCCAGTGGACCTAATGTCTTTTTTTAAGACGTAAAATTACGTCCTGGCACAGGGGGTATAGTGCTTAAAACGTAACCTGTTGTTCCTTGGCTTGGATTGGGTTAATGACGTTAAACCACCCCCTCTTGTGTAATATTGCTTAAACATCACACATGATCAGTTCACTGCCACTCTGGTTCCAGAACAGCCTCACCTCAACGTCAACAAGACCCATGAGCTGATCGTGAACTTCAGGAGGCTGGGGAGAGAGCATGCACCTATTTTCATCGAAATCGGAAATAGTCAGACACCATGCATGTGTGGAAAAAGGCTCAGCAGTGACTATACTGTTTTTTCTTTAATATAATCTATGCTGCCAGCAGTCTGCTGCTGTTCATCTGTTTCCTCTCTGCTCCTAATTGAATGCAGAACCACTGGGACTGTGCCAATAAAGCTTACCTGAACTAACAAATGTCAATAAATTAACATGCAATCTGCTGTTTCTTCCCTATGCTGGAGGGCTGCAGGTGCCTGATGGGGTTATCGTCAGGCCTCTCTCTGAAGATATGTCAGTTTTGGGTCATGTCGGTCATGTTTTCCTCTTCAGAATTCGAAACATAAGAAATCCCCCAAATTCAGAATTTAAGATATTCTTTTTTGGCTTTCGCCTTTTTTCTTTTTATTGATAGAGGGATAGATGAAAGTAGGCTGGCAGGAAATGGGGAGAGAGATGGGGGGTGACAAGCAGTAAAGGCCGTCGGGATCGGGAGTCGAACCCGCGGCACACTGCCAGAATGGATTGGATTACCAGCGAAGGTGCCCAGACAGCTACGCCAGCTGCCCGGGCCCAAATTCTGAATTTATATAAAATAAATCACACCTGTGTGAAGTGAGGGGTGTTACGCAATGCTTGTTACACAATGAAAATTGTCCATTTGTTGCATTTCATGCTTGTGTTGGGACACATTTTAGGTTATACATACACTAAAAGCTGGACATAGCAGGGGCTAGTGCCCCTCCAAAATAGTTAAATCAGCATGGCTTGTATCAATCTTTTGTACAATTGCAGAAATAATTGTTGGTAATGTCTGTACTGCATATTTCTTAGCATTCCTTGTTAGATTGCTTAGTTGTGAGATCATTTATAATGACAAATAATTAACTTTAGTTGTGTATTCCAAACACAGTGCTTTACAAAATAATTGCGAACGAAGTGATTGCGAACGAAGTGATTGCGAACGAAGTGAGCACTAACTATAGAAGCTGGCCAAAACTGTGACTGTGTGTCACGCTGTAACACCACCCGCCCGCCACCAGAAGGCAACTGAAATTGGAACGATACAGAGAAGAAATTGGAACTATACAGAGGTCTCTGTGTGTGTGTGTGTGTGTGTGTGTCAGACTGCCACAACAGCTTCGTTCGCTTCCCGCGTTTACGCGTCTTACGCGTCTTACTTGTATATATAAATGCAGAAAGATACAATAAAGAGATAAAATATCTAATTAAAATCAGACTATAATAACATAAATTAGGCTGAAACAAATAGCTTCAAATCTTACAATAAATGCACAGAAACCTTCCGAGAAGTTCCGACCGACCGACTTCAAACTCTTCGCCAAGCCTCAGTCTCATACATACACTGAGATATGCATAATTAAAGTCCATCTTGGAAGGAGGCAGTGCTACGTAGAACTGACAGAGGGCGCTCTTTACCCATGTAACAAAGCTGCAGGCAATGGGAACTTGATTTAGCTCACTTCTGCAGCCTGTAGAATAATCAGTTGAGCTATCTCACTTAAATAAAGTTTGATGATGGAAGCATTTGTAAATGTATGCATTTGGACGTTTAAACAGCAAAACTCAAACCTGCAGTTAGGTACTTACTTGACTGTCCACTCCAGGGAGAATTCACATTTTAGCTTCCGAAATAAAAACAATATATAGTTCTGATACCTTAGGATTTATGAAAAGGATGGCTGCTTTCTACTACGGATAAATTATGTATCTATAATAAGACATGGATCATTAGATTCTGGCTGATCTCGTCAGTTCGGATGATAATAATAATAATCTTTATTGTCCCGAAGGATATTTGTCTTCACAATCTGTTCAACACCCACATCAAAAACAACACAGAGCACATAACACCAAGACAATACAAAAACAAAAACAAAACATGAGGTCTGATAATCTGAATCAGTGCTACAGAAGCTGTGCCTTGTGCGTATTCAAGCCTATCTCCTGTTGTAGAGAGACATGACACTGGACGAGCAATAAAAGCATAAGCCAGGTAGACCACTGAATGGGAAGGTGACTGTTAACCGTTTCCCTGCCAACAAACATAGCCTGCGCTATTTGTCGGGAAGCGACGCTGCCAAAATACGTAGACTACGTTTATTTAGTTAAACTATAATAAATGTGTTTGATCCGATCTAGTGGAAAGACTACTCACATTATCTTCGGATGGCGATCTGTTGTTAGCTTAGACACTGGACTGCGCCATCTTTGATTGTGCACATGCGTGTGTGCATGCGCACGCACGCTTTCAGTCGCTTTAGTCTCCAAATCCCCCTCCCAGGCAGCATTTCTGGTCAAAACGCTTATTGCACGGAGCCTGGCGGTTGTAGTAATGGCGCCGGCCAGTACTGATCATGCTCCAGGCAGAGAACAACAACCGGGCGAGAGTCAACACACACCATTAAGCTGACAAAACATCCGGTTGCGGTGTTTTGGATCTTCAAAATAAGGGTTGAACGGGGCAATATCATGGCATGATATTAATTAATCCCGGCGGAAATTGTGTTAAGACATCCAAAATAACCAACCACCGTTTTACCCTAGCAACCACCTGTTTTTTGTGGCCTTCGCCTTTATTTTTTTATAGGGACAGGAAATGGGGAGAGAGATAGGGGGGTGACATGCAGTAAAGGATCGGGAGTCGAACGCGCGGCACACTGCCAGACTTGGACTACCGGCCAAGGTGCCTGGACCGCTGAGCCATGGCCCAGGCCGCAACCACCTGTTTTACAGTACTTTCACAGTACTTTCTAGTTGCTATACACTGTTCAGTAACAGGTCTTAAATAGCTCTTTAATAAAGCGAAAATACATTTTCAGGTGGGTTTCCAATTTCATCCAATCAAGAGAACCAAATGATCTGCATTTTATAGTGCTCCAGTTCAAATTTGTCCTGCAAATCTTTCTGCTCATTTGTTTATCCTATATCCTGTATGAGTTCTCTCTCCTGGTGGGATATAATTGGTATCCTGACCTGAAAAGACCTGACCTACAGTATGTAAAGTAAATTCCTTGACTTGGCTGTATGAGTTTTACACTTGACTATATCCACCAGGTATTAATGGCTGGGGGCAGGGGTTACATTATAGCCCGGGTGATTCTGTCTGTCCGTAGCTAATCTCGGACACGGCTGGGCTGGTCGGCATAACACGTTGCACGCACACTCCCCAGTAGGCCAAGGTAGAACCACCACCCCAATTTGTTATAATCAGCCTCATGGTGGTGCTACTATATAACAGGCTACTTCACATTTGAACTGAATGTCATACATTCAATTCCTTGAATATTTTTTTAAGCAGCCACTTAAAAACACTAAAAGTGACTTTGTGTTAGTACTTATATGCTGTATGTGTGTGTGTGTGTGTGTGTGTGTGTGTGTGTGTGTGTGTGTGTGTGTGTGTGTGTGTGTGTGTGTGTGTGTGTGTGTGTGTGTGTGTGTGTGTGTGTGTGTGTGTGTGTGTGTGTGTGTGCGTGCGTGCGTGCGTGCGTGCGTGCGTGCGTGCGTGCGTGCGTGCGTGCGTGCGTGCGTGCGTGCGTGCGTGCGTGCGTGCGTGCGTGCGTGCGTGCGTGCGTGCGTGCGTGCGTGCGTGCGTGCGTGCGTGCGTGCGTGCGTGCGTGCGTGCGTGCGTGCGTGACCGACCCACTAGGCAATGTTAATATAGGATAGATTTGGAACACAGCCCTAGTGTATTTATTCTGCTGGCCAGTTTAGATACCCATTTTATCTGTTGTGTACTGTACCCGTTTCTTGTATCCTCTTCGGTTCCTGTCTGCTTTCTATTCCTAAACTATGGAGGAGGAATGCCAAGAGTAGGCTAAACATTCTGTACCTGTCGTCTCCGTCTGTGAGTATGTGTTCTTTGGTTCCTCCTTACCACCACACTGTCACACACATTATCACTCTTGTTTTTGTGTTCAGATACAGTGTCCCTAAAACTCCCCTAGGATGGCTGGGATGATAAATAAAGCCTCCATACTGCATAGGTGTAAGCCAGGTAAAGAACAGATGAATCCAGTGATCCATCCATTTGTTGTTTTAAAAAACAATCACACCTGTGTGAAGTGAGGGGCTCTCTTATCATCATGCATCATCATACATCATATACAGCAGTGGTTCCCAAACTGTGGTGCGTGCACCCCTTTGTGGTGTGTGGGCGCCTTCTAGGGGGTGTGCGACATGAAAAGGCTAATAGTGGTCCTATGGTTTTATTTTGAAATATATTAACATATTATGCCAATATATGTATATGCAGAATATATACTACGTGCCATATTCAGGTTATATGTGCATATATGTGGATAAATAGGAAATATATTCCATGTGGGGGGTGCATCAGCTAGGTCAGGATGTAACAGGGGGTGCATCAGCTAGGTCAGGATGTAACAGGGGGTGCATCAGCTAGGTCAGGATGTAACAGGAAGTGCATGGTCAAAAAGGTTTGGGAACCGCTGATACATCACATTCCGTGCTCAGCCAAATCAAGTCAGATCACAAATGTCATCCCGGCCAATCACAATTTGCGTCTTCACTTTTCTTTTCTTTTTTAACTTTGTTTTTATTTCAAAAAATGAAACACGAACAATGAAACAGAAATCAAACATAAATGTGAATACAAGAAAACAAAAATACATAACAAAAACAGAGACAATAAAATAAATCAAAGAAAAACAGAAAAACAGCTTGACAAACTTCAAAAATACAGCATTCTTCAGACAGTACAGGACAAGGCAGGGAACAGCAGGAGACATGACTCACAATACAATACAATATACAGCAGATATCCAACATTCGAAGCATTTTTATAGACTCAACAACCCCTACTCAGCACTCTTAGACCTCTACACATACACCGAAACACCCAAGTACAATATTACAGAAGTCCATTTAAGTATGAAACTTTCCATTTTTAATTGTAACCTTGCCGTCATTTCCTCCATTATATAAACCTGCTTCAGTCTCTGTTTCCATTGGGTTATAGTAGGTGGTTTTACCTCCCTCCAATTTACTGTTATCATTTTCTTAGCAATCAGTAAAAGTATCCTTAATATGTAACTCCATCCACGCAACTCCTCGGGTATAATTCCCAGCAGAAATAACTCGGGTCCAGAAGGAATATTCAACCCCAAACATTTTTCAATTTCCTTTTTAACATTTTTCCAGAACCCTGAAATTATTGGACAATCCCAAAAGATGTGTGTATGGTCTCCAACTCCCCCACAATTTCTCCAACATAATTCTATGGATGGTGTTTTCGCGTCTTCACTTTTCTGTCCTAACTTTTGTCTTCAATGTTTGTGCTTACACAAACACGAAAATCTGGGCATAGAAGGGGCTAGCGCGGGGGGACGAACTATTTACCATGCATTGTGCAAAATGCAAAATAACAGAATATCTCACATGTCTCATAGCGACACAACGTCAACTTTCAAAAATAATGGCATAAGTCTTTATGCCTTTATTGATAATAGAAAGTGGAGACAGACAGGAAACGAGGGGAGAGAGACGGGGAGTCGTCAGGAACGGCATTAGGAGCCTATAGGTGCCCGGACCGCTAGGCCAGCCCGGGCCTGTATGATATTCTTTAATACTTTTACACAAAAGTTTTATAACAATAATGACTATTGATATGCAACCTTTTATAAAAAAATATTGTTTTCCTCCAAAGTCACATTGTCTTGTGCTAAATAATATTTCGTCAGTTATATTGTCTTTAGCCTCGGAAACCCAGACGTTTTATTGTCTTTGACTTAGGCAATATAAAATGGCCTAGCCCTATAGGTCAGGGGTTCTCAACCCGTGCGTCGCGACCCCTCGGGGGGTCGCCAAATTATTTTGGGGGGTCCCCAAATATATATATAAAAAAAAAAAAACCTTTTTAATGCAACTGAATGGCTGGAAAAATTAAGAGTTTACATATAGTACACATAGTACATGCATACACCTTCCCTAATGATTATATCTGGTTTCAGTATTTATTCATGGTGTATTGTCTCTATTATTAAGGTTATTGTAGCAGTCAATTTATATTGGGGGTTGGGAGGGGGCGGGGCGGGGGTCCCGAGACGTTGCCAAAGCATTTTCGGGGGTCCAAAACGGCCCAAAACGTTGAGAACCCCTGCTATAGGTTAAACTCTTGACAGCAGAGGAGGCTATTATACTACTGAGGTATAGTAGGAGGAAGTCAGTGGAACACCATGATCTGTTTAAAAAGAATATAGGCAATTTTACCAGTGTCATGAAGAGGTGATTTACAGTAGGCAAAAAAAAATCCTCAAAAAATGACAATTATTTTAGGAAGGTGACAATAATTACCTACTCCAGAATCATAGTTAGAATGTACAATTGTTGGTTCTGTGAATTCCTAGATGACAGGATTAAACAATAGTGAATACGTCCCTTGCGCTCCGTGTAGGTCGAGTCTTAAAGTCCTGGTGAAATGGATTTTTCGGTCGTTTAAAAATGTAAGTATCAGTCTGCCTGCATGT
The DNA here is from genome assembly GCF_951216825.1 of Electrona antarctica. Classification (NCBI taxonomy): domain Eukaryota; kingdom Metazoa; phylum Chordata; class Actinopteri; order Myctophiformes; family Myctophidae; genus Electrona; species Electrona antarctica. The sequence goes on along the minus strand of NC_136789.1, from coordinate 44,129,334 downwards.
TTCTGAACCAGTCAGAAGGTCCCATGATCCCCTTTGGCCAGAGAAGGCTATGTTTGTAACCTGCATCTCATGCAGCCCGAGGGAGAAAGAGAGGGGCAGCTGCACAGATGTGACCACAGAGCCATCCACCTTCCCACAAAGGCATGCAGGAAGTACTTACTTAGCCCCATCGCTCCCAGTGGAGCATAGGCCATCTACGACTCTTCTCCATCCAACACGGTTTTGGGCCGTCCTTTCTGCCTCCCGCCAGCTGATTCCCTGTCTCTTCAGCTCCACCTCAGTGTCACAGGTGTTTTTAGGTCGCCCTCTCTTCCGCTTTCCCTGGGGATTCCAAGTCAGGGCCCGGCGAGTGGTGCTGGTTACTGGTTTTCTCAGTGAGTGTCCTATATCCAACCCCACTTTCGTCTCAGGATCTGCTTCTCTACCGGTTCCTGCCTTCCTCTCAGCCACAGTTCCTCATTCTTGATTTTGTTGGGCCACCTGATCTTAAAGATGCGTCTCAGACAGCTGTTTAGAAAGGTCTGTATCTTCTGTAATGTTCTTTTTGTCATTCTCCAAGTCTCTGAACCGTAGAGAAGGACGGATATTACATTAGAGTTGAAGAGCCGCACTTTAGTTGACGTGGATATGTCCTTGGAGGACCAGATGTTTTTCAGTATGATGAAGGCTGTCCTGGCTTTTCCTTACTCTTGCTATGACATCACTGTCTGTTCCACCCTGCTTGTCTATGATGTTGCCTATAGGTAAGTGAAGGAGTTGACTTCCTGAATGGGTTCACCTCCTACTATGACTGTGTTGTTGGTAGAGGTGTTGATCGTTATTAGGTTGGACTTCTTCCCGTTTATTCTCAACCCAGTCCCAATCTAGTCATCTAGTTGTGTCCATAGGGCCAACCGTATGACATTTTTCATTCCTTTTGTGGTGGTCTTCATAATCCAGTCTATGGCTATGAGGAACAAAAATGGCGATAGGAGGCATCCATGACCTCAAAACTCTCTGACAGTTGGCCTGCATGTAAAACCGCGCATGACGTTCCTTGATAGGTGTTTTGATTCAGGGTGATCTTCCCCCGGGATACCATAATGCCTCAGCAGTTTCCACAGAGTCTCTCTATCCAAACTATCAAAGGCTTTTGATACTCGTTTAGAAAGTATGTGCAGCTCACTCACACACTTAACTTGTCAGAACTGCAAACAGAAAAGCATTCTTCAAAGCAGGTCCCATGCTGCAACGCACCTTCAAGTCTAAGCATGTTAGGACAGTCAACCTTGCCCCAAGGTGGAAAGCCCGCTGGAGGTTGTGTATCTTCTCCACCCTCTGCATAGTCAGTCGTGCCTGCAACGACGCAGAATCTAGGGACATGACAGTGAAGGTGGTCTGTTGCGTTGGAGCAGGTAAAAGAGTAACGTTTGAGCAGACTAACATCAGTCACTTTCCTATTCAATGTAGTAGAAGAGCCGACTGATTACACCGCAGCTATGTGGTCTCCACCTACAGGATGTTTATTGAGGTGAACCACTCCCCCTGTATAATAGTCTGCCGAAATGGAAGGACCTTGAGGCATAAACCCGAGACCCGTCTTTCTTTGGAATGAGAAAGTAGGTTGAGTATAGAACACATCATTCTGTGCCCACCTGCCTGCGGAGGCAAGGATGCAACAAGGACCCTGGCCTCCATGTGCAATGCAGAAGAACTTGGTCTGGTTCACATGACTCCTGTAATAACAAAGCATGCTGTCCCAGCACACAGTGCAGAGTCAGAGAGAGAGACAGTCTCCTGTCAAAGGCCTGTCTAGTGTCTACTAGCTCAGTTCCCCGAGCTCCTGCAACCTAACCTTACCTTCAGAGGTGACTAGATTAAGCCAGACTAAATATAAATATAAGATTTAGAAACTTTTAGTGTTTCTAGTGAGACTAAATCATAATTGCCCAGACTCTTCTTCAACAAAGATGGCGAAAGCAAACATTATTTGTTCTGTACAATAGTATGGTACAAAACACTGAAGTCCTTAAACCAGAAACCTAACTGCACGTGAAGTTAGCCACATAGTCAGAATAATGGGATGTCAGAATTATTGGCAGTCCCCACAAACACTCCATAGTTTAGCTGTCAGGCTAATCCAGCCTACTGTCAGCCCACTCAATTATTTGAGTAGCCAAGTAATATCAGCGAGAACTGTATAATCACAGTCCACAGAACGCATCAGCAATCACAGTGTAGCTAATCAGTCAGGCCGCAGAAGCTTGCTGTTAGCTTATCAGGCCAGGACGCAAACTATAGCCAACAGAGCGCTATAACCAGAACGTCCAGCAGATGTAATATTCACCTTCAACAATTTAGAACAATAGCTAAACAAATGTCAGCTCAAAAGACGAATTACGTGTATTAACTAGGAAATCCCAAGCGAGAACTGTGCGATCACAGAACGCGTCGGGAACCTCCAGTAACTTTAGAGTGCTGTGGTCAACCCGCAGCATGCGACCGACACCCAGAGTGTGGAGGAATTACTAACACAACACTCTGTGTAAGACAGCATGTAGCTGGTGAGTGAGCCAGAACAACACAGGGTGCTCGAAACAATAGTAACAGGCAGGATGTCAACACACCAAACAGCATGTATGTACATGGAAAACGACAGAACCGATGCATGGATTCTCCTGAGCAATATTTACCGATCCATGCCAGGTAGCGAGAAGATCAAAGTGACCACACCAATGGGTTGCCATTGCATGGCGACGCATTGGTGTGGTTTGGGCCATTGAATTGAACCAGTTGAATCACTTGGGTGGACGTGCAACAGGACATATCACAACACTGGCATGAACGCTAAAACCGTCTCGTCCCGTCTCGACCCTTTGATGTGGTTTGGGCTTAAGACCTTGACTTGACCTGTGCGGAGCCGGAGCTTGAGGGGTGTATTCACTATTGTTTACTGCCTACTGGCAGGAATGAAACCGAATTGTCATTTCTTCTATTTATGAAACAGAAACTGAAAACTGACACATCTTTTAAATCCCCCAACATAGGGACACCAGGTCTACATATGGTTATTTTTTTATGAAATTGTTAAATTGTGATATTATCAATATCAAACATATATTTCCCAAATCTTCCAAAAGCAATATACTGTATTTAATTTAGTCTGACCAGAAGCAAACAGACCAGATAAAAACAAAAACAAAACACTGGCTATAAAAAATGAATGACCGAGGGGAGGCAAAGGGAATCCTGGGTAAATCACAGAACCACACAGTGGTCGCAGCACGCCTGCATCACGATGACCAACTTAACTGCTGACCGACAACCTGCTGTGTGTCCACACGTGGTCAGACCTGTGTGTGGGTTGTGTCTGTGGCCAGCAGGGTGTACTGGCTGCCTGCGTTAGAGTCCTACACCCCCCCCCCCCCCCCTCATCTAATCCTATAGCAGCTCTGTTTGTGGAAGATAGTCACGGTGCATGAGTAAGACTATCAGGAGAGGAGAGGAAAACCAGGCTTGGGGGGGGGGATACAGTAAAGGACGGCAGAGGGATATGGTGATACAGTGAGGTGTTCAGGAGGGAGGCAGTGCTAGATCTTGCTTGAGTGTGTCTATATGGGCCTGCGTTTGTGTGTTACATGTCTGTGTATATGGGGAGGGGGGGGGGGTGTGTGTGTGTGTGTGTGTGTGTGTGTGTGTGTGTACACATACTAAGGCTGGGATGGGAGTGTCTTCTGTCTTCCCCTGCTGGCTTTAATCCAGCCTTCTTCTAGTGTTACAACCCTTCTCATGCCCCCCTATGCCCAACTTTCTTCTCTTCTTGACTCAATGTCTCTCTCTCTCTCTCTCTCTCTCGTCAGCCCCCCCTCCTTCTCTCTCTCACTCTCATCAGCCCCCCTCCTTCCCTCTCTCTCCCTCTCCCTCTCTCTCTCTCTCACACACACACACTTCCTTATCCTATTCTCTCCATAAGGGTTGTGTCTCTTGGAGTCGCAGGTACAATTGGAGGGTATCATTTCCCGCAATCAGCAGAATCTGGTCCTCAGCCCCTGCGCCCACGCCCTTCCGCCGCAAAGCCAGCCAAAAAAAAGAAAAACCTCATCCTGGCCCAGGGGGCAGAGGAACACCCGCAGTCTCAGCGGGTTCATGTGAAAGGTCCCCCCCGTTCTCCATTTTGACACAGAGGGTCCTCTTTCATCTTCCGATCACAGAGAACGATAGGATGGGCTGAGAGCAGGCAGCATCATTAGAGAGAAGAGGAGTGCCAATGGCAGACGAAACAGTCACATTAGAGGATAAAGTTGGTATAGTACAGTAGTGTAGCGGGGTGGGGCTCAAACACATGGAAGCTCAGATGAGATTCAGGGAAAGAGGGGAGGAGTACACACACACACACACACACACACACACACACACACACACACACACACACACACACACACACACACACACACACACACACACACACACACACACACACACACACACACACACACACACACACACACACACACACACACACACACACACACACACACACACACACACACACACACACACACACACACACACACAATGCTTTGCATGCCACACTGGACCAATAAATCTGCTATGGATAAGAAGATTATGCCTCGGAGTTTCCTGGAATGTTCTCTGTTATACACCCAAGCCCAACACACGCATGCAATGCATCCACTCACCCACTCACAGCACAGCACATCCCATACAGACATTTCGAAACCACACTGTCGTGGTGGCGGACAGGCTTGGTTGACCGTGTGTCTAGTACCACAGCTCCAGTTATGTAAGCACGGCACCACCACCATCCTCCTTCTGTTCTCCTCCCTCCCCGAAGCTGCCCTGTGGTCACACCATCCCAGACGCTGCTTCACGCAAATACTGTTTCACATGGACAGACATTACATTACACAGGGTAGAGATACCCTGCAGGAGTCTGCCTGTTCACAGTCTACAGTACGGTACAAATACTGTTTCACATGGACAGACATTACATTACACAGGGTAGAGATACCCTGCAGGAGTCTGCCTGTTCACAGTCTAAAGTACAGTACAAATACTGTTTCACATGGACAGACATTACATTACACAGGGTAGAGATACCCTGCAGGAGTCTGCCTGTTCACAGTCTAAAGTACAGTACAAATACTGTTTCACATGGACAGACATTACATTACACAGGGTAGATACCCTGCAGGAGTCTGCCTGTTCACAGTCTATAGTACAGTACAAATACTGTTTCACATGGACAGACATTACATTACACAGGGTAGAGATACCCTGCAGGAGTCTGCCTGTAGTACAGTACAAATACTGTTTCACATGGACAGACATTACATTACACAGGGTAGAGATACCCTGCAGGAGTCTGCCTGTTCACAGTCTAAAGTACAGTACAAATACTGTTTCACATGGACAGACATTACATTACACAGGGTAGTAGAGTCTGCCTGTTCACAGTGTACAGTACAAATACTGTTTCACATGGACAGACATTACATTACACAGGGTAGAGATACCCTGCAGGAGTCTGCCTGTTCACAGTCTAAAGTACAGTACAAATACTGTTTCACATGGACAGACATTACATTACACAGGGTAGTAGAGTCTGCCTGTTCACAGTGTACAGTACAAATACTGTTTCACATGGACAGACATTACATTACACAGGGTAGAGACACCCTGCAGGAGTCTGCCTGTTCAGTCTACAGTAGCAGCGTGCTCATTTGACACGTGTCAGATGTGCAGTGGTGGAAAGTAACTAGGTGCATTTTCTTAAGTAGTAGTTTTGAGGTATTTGTACGTTACTTGAGTATTTCCAATTTCCAGTACTCTTACTCTTACTGGATTATTACTACAAAACCTACAACAACTTCAGTTCTATACATTTCGGCCATTTGAAAATAGCCGATCTACAAGCTCACAATGCGTCGCCTCGCGACGCATTGTGAGCTTGTAGATCGGCTATTTTCAAAAGATTTTTTTACATTTTAAAAAATGTAAAAAAAAGTATTTGTATGTTGCAGTACTGATTCTTTTACTTAAGTAAAACATTCGAGTACTGTTTTTTTTGTGGCTTTCGCCTTTATTTTATATTTTTTATGGAGGGACAGACAGTAGGCTGACAGGAAATGGGGAGAGAGATGGGGGGAAAACATGCAGTAAAGGCCGTCGGGATCGGGAGTCGAACCCGCGGCACACTGCCAGGCTGGATTACCAGCCAAGGTGCCTGGACCATTGATCCATGGCCCAGGCCCATTCGAATACTTCTATCCACCACTGCAGATATGTTTGCGGCCAGCCATTGTCTAAAACATCCAATCCTCATTCATCTCTGCCAGGCCGTAGACAGGTGGCCAGATTATGTTTTCGCCACCTAATAAGTGTCAATAAGCATAAATCTAACTTTGTTAGCCGTAGTATGTTTAACCAAATTATGAACATTCTCTTTAAGAAAATACAACTAAGGCATGACTTTGCATGTAAACGTCCCTAAATGGCTGCTGTGCTCTTTTTGCACTGCGTTATCCTGTCCTGTGTGACATAACACCGAAACACAGAGCATGCAGGGACAATAACGTGTAATTATGAGGAGGACACCTTGCTCGGGGGGAGGGTTTTATATAGACACATCAAGGTGTTTTTCACCTCAGAAGTTACCGTTTTCTTCTCTCCCTAATGCCATCCATCCGTCGTTCACTCTGCCCTTGTTTCTACCAACTCTCATTTTGCCCCCTACCTTCCCTCATGCTGTTTGCCTTTTGCTACGGCACTGCTTGTTGTCCATATCCATTAATCTCCATTAACACAGTGAAAGTATTAATAGTTTCTGGGGCGAAACAGAAGGAGAGACCTGCTGGGGTTTTCGGGGGAGATCATACGAGTGGAGGACAAAAAAGAAAGAAAAAGAGGTGCCGTTCACTGGGTATTTCCTCTGTCTGTCTGTCTGTCTGTCTGTCTGTCTGTCTGTCTGTCTGTCTGTGTGTGTACGCGCACACACGCACGTTTGTGTGTGTGGGCATGCACATACGTGTGTGTGTGTGCGAGCATATGCGTGTCAAACTCCAGTCCAGTTACATTATTATTTTGTGTATTTATAATGTTGAGAGTATATGTATGCACTATTGAAAAATATACAATACAGAAGGTACAAAAGGCACTGGGGAATGAAAGCTTCATTGTTAAGTCAGAGCCGTTTCATACTGGTTCATCTTTTAGGGAAAGGATCTGTCTTTTCTGCTGTTCAAGTTCTTGAGTGTATGTTTGTGAGAATAGCACACATTCAGTCCTGTTCCAATGAACACTGACACAGCTGAGAGATGTATTTTCTGCTTCTGACTTAATATTAATTAGCATTCTCTTTGATTATACTTTTTTCAGTTCCAGAAGGAACTCTTGGATGCAACGTAATTGGCCATGGCTCAAAACCTTTGAAGTGAAATAGCTTGGGTGAAGTCGACTATTGAGAACTGGATTAAGAGTCAAGGGGGTAACAGTAATCAGTCTTTGCACTCTCTCTAATAGTTTCTCTCTCTCTCTCTCTCTCTCCCCCCCCCCCCACCTCTCTCTCTCTCTCTCTCTCTCCCCCCCCCCCCTCTCTCTCTCTCTCTTCCCCCCCCCTCTCTCTCTCTCTCCCCCTTCTCCCCCCCTTCCCACTGCCTCATCTTTTCTTTGCTCCCCTTCTTTACCAGTCCCTCCTACTATTATATTTCTGCTCCATTTCCAGTATTTCTGTCTAAGCAGCTCTGGCAGGCGAATATCACAATCTCGTTACAATACATTGTCTCGCTCTACATTGTTATCTAAAAAGGCAAGAAACAGAAATAGAGGCACATTTAGAGCCCCTCTCACTGCACTTCTGCTCAGCAGTATTGCACTGTTTATGGCAAATGTACATACCAATATTTATTGACCTTTCTTATTGTACAGCTAATTGACTTTCATGTTATGCTTTGAAAGCCTCTGCATGCGCACAACTGAATCAAAATGTCAGTTATATCAGATATAACAGGTTTATGTGACGTCTTGTGAGCTGCTATTTGGGTTTGCAACACCGTTGTACGATGTAGTGCTTGTAGATCCTACATGTAAAGGTTGACCGGACGGCCAAGGCTCCAAGAATCAGACAACTGTCCAAGAATGCATTTTGTTGGTTTGTATTTACCCCAACGTCTCCAAACATCAACCAGGCAGTGAAATATTCACAGTGAAGAACTGTCCAAAAATTAAGCACAAAAAATAACAGGCAAAAGGCTAAAAGAACAGCAACTTCAGGCAACTACCTTAACGGGCCATGAAGGGCCCCAGCAGCTCTCTTCCTCAGCTGCTCAATATAGCTTGCCTAGACCAAACTGAACTCCTGTCTGCAGATTCAGCCACCATTTTATACCAGGTGGGTCATACCAAGAACACTCACAGTAATTAGTATCATTTAACTTAACCCATTTTGACCTGAGATCAGATTCTAAAAATGTCTTCTACATCCTGACAGTTTTCAGTCGTTCTTTGATTTTTCAAAAATAGCAGACCTACAAGCTCGTAGCGCGCCACTCAGTGGCGCGCTATGAGCTTGTAGATCGTTATATACAATTACACTATTACTTAATCCATTTACATTTCATAATTCAGGCACCACTGTACCAACACATTAGGCCTATAATTAGAAAAGCTACAATATAAAACAGGAACACCCCTCTCCTCTACAGCGCTTCCTTGGCACCTCCCAATCAACAGGAGGATTGCCAGCACAGGAGAGGACAGGTGACCAACAATCAATTGAACATCATGTTTAAAACCATTTGTAATGTCCATGCTCAGGAATTCAGATATACTAGAGACATCACACAAATATAAAACGCACCACTCCCCACAGTCACTTCCAAGCTGGCCAGCGATAATGAATTAGAAGAAACTGTATTCAGATGAGTCTGTGTGCATTGCCCCCGTTTGTCTCTATAGGGCACGGGCTGCCCCGTGAGGACACTACAATTTTCCGCTTTTGAGGGGCGCTAGCCCCGCCAACATCTGCCTTTCGGACATGACCTCATGTGGCAGCCAAGTCTATGGACTTTTCTTTTTTTAAAGATATTTTTTTGCGGCTTACGCCTTTTATTGTTTTTTTGAAGGGACAGACAGTAGGCTGACAGGAAACGGGAGAGAGATGGGGGAAGACATGCAGTAAAGGCCGTGTCGGGCTCGGGAGTCGAACCCGCGGCACACTGCGACTGGATTACCAGTCGGGTGCCCAGACGGTTACGCCACCGCCTGGGCAAGTCTATGGACTTTTAATGTTTGCTTTTAGCAGTGACATCCATGTGGCAGCCACAGTGGGCACCCCTCACTTCACACAAGTGTGATTTTATTGTATTTGTAATAAAAATCGTTCATTAATCGTAATCAAGGCAAAAGTTTGAAATAAGTCATGTGAGTCATAAAGAAAATGCAGCTGTTTCGTGATGTACAAACAGGATTACAGTCATAATTGCATTGACTGACAATGCATTTTGTGAATAAGAATGAGCACTGAACCGAGGCACAGACATGGTCCTGGTGGGATTGCAATGCAACTCTCTCAGCTTCATAAAATGTTTATGCTGATTTGTGTGACATTCAATCACACAGTAGCCTAGAAGTATTTGAATTGTTAATGGAGACGGGGAATTATAGATCCCCGAGATGATCAAACATTAGATTACAAGGTTACTGTACTGTATAAACGACTTGAATATCAATTCCTTTCGTGGAAAACTCTTTCTAGTGACACTTGATTTGCTGCAAATGCTCTTTACTGAGATATAACTGGCTTTGAATCGTGGCTGTACTGAACAATTCTGATGCAAGATGTAGCCCAAATGAAGGGTAGGATATTCCATAGGTTCTTTCTACTGGCGACTGTGGCTCAAGAGGTAGAGCAGGTCGTCCAATGATCCATGGGTCGGCGGTTCAAATCCCGGCTCATCCTGTCTACATGTCGAAGTGTCCTTGGGCAAGACACTGAACCCCAAATTGCTCCCGATGTGCTGGTTGGTACCTTGCATGGCTTCCGCCGCAATCGGTGTATGAATGGGTGAATGTATAATGTATCTATGTAAAGCGCCTTGGATAAAGGCGCTATATAAATGCACCATTTTACCATTTACTGAGTACAGCAACCTACAATGAGCAGCATTGTCTTCAAGGTACTCAGGGATCATGCAGTGCCCATGTACCACGTCTGGCACAATACCATGATACCCAATACACTGATATCGTACCAAAATGTGGAACACCCTACCACCAGCTATCAAAGGGTCAAAGGTATGCTCATTCAAAACCACCATAAAGTGCACCTGTCCACAAGTTAGTCCCCTCCCCCCCCTGCCCCGTTTTCGGTATATTTTTTTTTCCTGGAATTAATGATAATTTGTATTGTATTGTATTGTATTGTAATTGTGTGTAAGGGTCTCATCATGTCTCAAATCAAGTGACTAAAGGGTCACCACATTACTGCTCCAGATTCACTTATCTTGACACACAAAAAGGGGAAAAAAGAAAGTATTTGCATCTCAGGAGAACACTTGCTATTGTCTCAAATGACAGCGACAATATCTCTATTCAGAGTGAATGCATTGACAACATGTGCTTTCCCCTGTAAGCTTCCCTCCATTTCCCTTCATCTTCCCACAACTGGAAGGACTGAGAGGTGGTCAGGTGTTCCGATAGCAGCAGCACATCACGCTGCCCCACATTTAACAGAGGCTGTTATTCACTATAGTACCATGGCCACTTCCCCAATGCATATATATATATATATATTGTTCCCAAGGGATCAGTGTGCAATATAGGCTGCTGCCTAGGGCTATCTCCATCATGACATTTTACTTGACAACAAATTGTCACACAAATAATAAAGATTAACAGTTAATTATTTTCCAATTGAACATTGGAACATAAATACAAAATACATTTCTGTTAAAATAGCTTAAATTACAAAGACATGATTATACTTTCATATGTTGTTTTTTTATTTTCATGAATGAATACCCTTCCTCGTGTGACAGTGTTGCGCAAAAGCAGAGAAAATTGCTGATCTATAAGCTGTTCTAACCTGTTCCTTGCAACCTTGCAGATGTGCTATTTGTGGACATACTGTAGTACAATGTTTCTGCCTGGCAGCAACAGTATGCTACTTGGTGTGTTGAGTCTGTGAGTCCATGAAGTATAACGTTCATTTCACTTGCCCTTCTTTCAGCAGCTTCTCAGTGAAGATTATTTCATCAGACCAACCAAGAGGATTTTGAGAGGAAATTCTAGTGTAAAATCAACTGTCATATCTTCTCCACAGACCCATGAGGCTCAGTGGTTCCACAGTAGGATATGAACTGGCTGATATCCTGCCTGGATGGCAGGCTATGGCAGTTTGCATGCATATTGGCAGCATGAGTCAGTATGATTGCTCACTCTGGAATGAGTTATGAAGCATGAAACATCCTCTCCTTCATCTCCCTTTATCTGGTGTTCTAATCTACCTTGTTATCAGGTTAGGTTATGGAGCCTAGTAAATCATAGGGGTGTTATCATTGTTGCGGCAATGATTTTAATCTTTATTTAACCATGTTGTTAGTAGAAGCTCACAGACCATTTCACAGAGAAGTACAATGTTTTAAAAAGTGAAAGCAAGAAAGATTTTTATTCTGCATTTCATGTGATAGTCAGTGTTTGGCAATATTACTTAGGATAGTAATTACTTGGAATCAAGAGTCAAGAGTAATAATAATTATTACATATTACTTTTGCCCCCATGGAAAAAAGGATGTACAACAACACAATCTGTTTAGTCAGCATCCAATTGTTTTGAACATTAATATTAAGAAGAAGAGTCACCAACCAGCCAAAAAGGCTGTAAAATAAAGCAATAATCTCTCGACCTTTTAAATTAAATGTTTTCAAGCCAACAAAACAAAAACAAAAAAGTAATATGTAATATGTGCTGTTTTTACAAAGTAAATAGTAATAATATTACAGTTTTGGCAGAGTAATACCTTACACTACTCGTTACTGGGAAAAGTATTAATAGTACAGACTTTACAGTAATATTACTGCCCAACACTGGTACATTCAAAGAATCTCTTCAGTTACACGGAAACCTCAGAACCCCTCATGACTAAATTGTTGCATTTCTGCTTGTTTATTTATTTGAAATGCATTAAAAGTTAACATATACCATCTTGTGATTTGAGTGAGTTTTTTCCAACTAAAAACTTTAAGACATTATACTGTACCAATCAGAACTTTGAGGCTTATACTTGCATGGCTTTGGTGTTATGCTAAAGTAGTGGTTTTCAACCTTTTTCATATCAATAATTTATTAGGTATTTGAGCCACAGAGTCACAGACCACCATTTCATGAGATTTAGCCTCTCTTTGTCGTCATTGGATAAGATTTTGTCCACAATTTCAAGCAGGCAAATGTAAAAAATAGCAATTTTTCTACAAATTGTGTAGACCAAATGGACCCTTCATTGTGCAGTCTCAAGAGTTAAAGATGGAACGCCCTCAAGGACCACTGTTGGTCCCCGGACCACTGGTTGAAAAGCACTGTGCTAAAGGAAGTGACTGCTCTGTTTAGCTTCCACTTGTCCTCACCGTGAACCACGTGAGCATGGAGGGAGGTGGCCGACACATCCAGTCACATCATTGTCACATATAGAGCAGCAAGAAGGTGACAAAGTGGGACACAACAAACCCTCAACCCAAAGTGACACCGTCGTGCACCGAAGTATAAATGAAGGCTTCACTCCTCCTACCTCACAGTCACACTGCTGCAGTAGTCTCCTCTACAGTAGAAGTAAGCTAGCACCCACATGTGCTGCGTGTGTGTGTGTGTGTGTGTGTGTGTGTGTGTGTGTGTGTGTGTGTGTGTGTGTGTGTGTGTGTGTGTGTGTGTGTGTGTACGTGTGTGTGTGTGTGTGTGTGTGTGTGTGTGTGTGTGTGTGTATTCCAGTCTGTTGGCACGATATTTGTGTGCGTGTGTGTGTGTGTGGTGGGGGGGGGGGGTCTTGTGCATCTGTGAGTATTTCTAATAGTGAGATTAGAGTATCATGTTAATATTTTAATTTTAATTGCAGGCAGTGCCAGGGCTGCTGTTGAGGCTTAACGGGGTGACAGATGAGCACTAGGGGTGAACATGGGGTTGGCTGTCCTCTATGGGAATTAAGGGGACAGGGATGGTGAACGGATTATGCCGCAGTTTTGGGTGCAGAGTGCCTAGCCTCAAGTTGCATACCAAATGGCTGGTAGGGGACCTACTGTACTGTAAATAGTAGATGATTCAGTTCTTGGTATCACCTGTTAAGCTGCATCCAGAACTTATGTTAATGAATCAAACATCATTTTAACAAATCTGTGTGGTACAGTATGTTACAATATAACTAGCACAACTATGTGTGTGTGTGTGTGTGTGTGTGTGTGTGTGTGTGTGTGTGTGTGTGTGTGTGTGTGTGTGTGTGTGTGTGTGTGTGTGTGTGTGTGTGTGTGTGTGTGTGTGTGTGTGTGTGCTCCAGTACACAGCTTTGACATCAAAACCACAAGGACACACTTGTCCAAGTGGTATTGGACTGTAACGTCTGACCTACAATGCGTAACAGTGTAATTCAGATACATAGATAGATAGATAGATAGATAGATAGATAGATAGATAGATAGATATTCAGCTATCTAACACAATAATGTGACCTAATTTCTGTAGCAGCACTAGATAATGTACATCCTATTTCTGTATTTGCTCCTCCTGAGTTCCACGATCACATACACATGCAACATGCATGGGTGAATACATGCATATGCAACGCATACAAACACATGCCCGTGCACATGCACACAGATGTGTCCTCGGGGCTTCTTTGCCTTCTGTTCTGTTTGTGTTTACGGAGAACGTTTTTGGAGGGATGATGAGAATCTGTTCTGGGTAGATTAATTCTCAAATCAGAAGTCATTCTTTGCCTCCCAGCATTAAAATCCTCTCCTAATCCGCAGGATTATAGGTCATATTAATCTCTCATATTTCTGTACTCATTCATTCTTGGAGACATGAGGGAGGAAGACGGAAAAAAGAGAGAGACTGGAAATTGGATAGCACAGATCAGCTTGGTCTGTAGTAATCAGATCAAAACAAAACTGTCTCATATGGACATGCAATCTGTGAACTCTTTTGGTAAAAAAGAATGAAAACTGGAAAAACAATCTGTCTTGAGAGATTATGGACATGTGACACAGTTAAACATTCTCTCCAAGTTAAAGTGGCAGTGCCACAATCATATTTCCTCCTATAATGATTATTGGTTATTATTATTACAATATTATTATTATTATTATTATTATTATACAAATCGCTTGTTTTAACTGCAAGGTAGTGGGGTGGGGGTGTCATACTGTATTGCAGTGGTATATTTTGTAAATAATTTCTAATATCTAAATAAATTGTTGATAATATCTACAGGACAGTCCCATATACTGTAGGTACTGTAGGTTATGGACACCAACAATGGCTTTGCTTTGATGAAGCTGGGTAGGATGAACAAATGTATTTTCACTGTCAGTGTCAACCTTACTTGACATTTAGATGTTTGGATGAAAAAAATCTCTCACATTAAAAAGAAAATCACACCCGTGTGAACGGAGTGGTGTAAGGTCTTATATAGACTGATCAGCTGTGGTCTGACGTAATGTCTGACGTAATGAAATCACACCCGTGTGAACTGGGTGACCATAGCAACCATGCTCATTTTTTGGTACGAACAGACAGACAGACACGTAAACTAACAAAGCCAGTTGTAGGAGTGGTTTACACCTCTCAAAAATGAGCATGGTTGCTATGGTCACCCAGTTCACACGGGTGTGATTTCATTACGTCAGACATTATTGAGTGGTGTAAACCACTCCTACAACTGGCTTTGTTAGTCTACGTGTCTGTTCGTACCAAAAAATGAGCATGGTGCATTGTGATTGGCCGGAATGAGACATTACGTCACTGACATTACGTCAGTGAGCACAGCTGATCAGGCTATATAAGACCTTGCACCACTCAGTTCACACGGGTGTGATCTTTTTTGGTACGAACAGACACGGGTACATTTGTTTTGGTACGAACAGACACGGGTAAATTTGTTTTGGTACGAACAGACACGGGTACAAAGCCAGTTGTTGGAGTGGTTTACACCACTCAAAAACACTTTCTCTCGTAAAACAGAAGAAGAGACCTTGACCTTGAAGAGCTTTTGCTGGAAAATGAGTATAGCCGTCTCCAAATAAAACGTTCTTTACCCATTCCCCGCTTTTGACGTAGATCTGCGTAATTTCAAAGCCATTGGCTTAGATCTATGGCAAATGGTCCTTTATAGTGGTTATGATCAATCGAGTAGTAATGTTACATACACTAGCATTGGGTTTCTAGGTGATCATTCAACAGAAAAAAAAGCATCCATCATGATCAGCGGGCGAATCTGTTTCTGTTCCTTTCAAACGCTTATATCTCAGATTCCTTGTCCCAGATTTCTGGTAGAAACAAGCTTTATTCGACGGTCTATAGTCAAAGTAGTGATTGCCGCGGTGGGACTGTATGGTCTCCGAGCGATAGAAGGATATCCGATCCGTCACAACACACATCGTAAGCAACATAAGTAACATCCGGTTACGGTTTTTGGGTCCTTCAAAATAAGGGTTGCACAGGGAAAATACTGGCTGGTACGGGTGAATCAATGAATTAGAAGGTTAACTAAATATTATCAATAGCAATATAAGTATTATTGTATATAAGATGATACAATAATCCAATACAATCATTTTTTGATGATACAATCATCAAACCCTGTACTCAACACACCGCCCCCGCTGCCACCCTTAGATCTCCATATATGGAGCTGACCTGTTCTGAAATTCCATATGTTGATCTGACCTCATCAACCCCTGTACACTCAAGACACACTCCATATATGGCCAGTACAGAATGCATTCCATATGTTGATCTGACCCCCCATGCCAAAGCGCCAGCGCTCGCCCAGCAGTCTGCTGTCAGGCGGATGTGTGCATGCGCCCTCGCCCTTTAGGTCGCTTCTCGCCCTCAGGCGTCTTACTGGTAATAAATATAGCACCTGTCTCCTTAAGAGCCATGGTGTTAAATTAGATAGCTGGGGTACCCACATTGCCAGGGCAGTATGCTAGTAACTAAACGAATACAAAATGATCACCATTGCTCCAAGCCAGGGTTAAACCCATATTTGGGCTGGGCTGGTGATGTCACAGCGTTATGGACATAAATATCCTTACATATCCTTTATAGGGCTCACTGCAGACAAACTAGGTGAGTAGAGGGAATGTAATGAGAGATCTTACCTTTTGAAGAGAGTATACTAACTAAAATGTCTTTTGGTACAGCAAAGCCAAGGTCCCTAGTTACTGTCCTTGAAACTCAAGTTTTTAAGGAGGAGATCAGGAAAGAGCGAAAATGGAAGGCAATCCACAGAGATTTCAATAATGAATTAAGGAGGAAATTATGTGAGATTAAAGCGCCCCTGTCAGTAAAGGACTCGGAGAAGGAGGACCCTAAATTCGCTGCAGCCCCTAAATTCACTGCAGCCCCTAAATACACCGGAGCCCCCAAATTCAACGGAACCCCCACATACACTGGAGCCCACAATGGGGGTCACATAGAGCCTAGTCAGAAATACACCAACAGAATAGTAATAGGAGGAGGTCCAATGACTACAAGTCAGGAGATAGGATGGTTATCCGCCACACCACTGATGGAATCGAAAACGGACCGCAGACTGAACTACCGTAGAAAGTGCACAGATGTCACCAGAATGATGGAGACCCCGGGCGCCTGGTGCCGCCTCCACGACTTCCATCTCAGCCAGAAGAATGTTGGAATACGTTGGAAGTGACCACTCTGCTCATACTGCCAGTGTTGTGAAGCTACTTTAAAAATGTAGGTAGCTAATCCAGCTAGCAGGGAATGGCAACATTGGCCAACATTACATGCAAGTTCTAATCTAATGTTCAAAGAACATTTTAGGGATGTTTATAATTTCAAATAATTGTAAATGTGCATTCATATAGTGCCCAGTATCCAAAGAGCTTTACAATGTCCATTACATTCACCCATTCACACAACGACGGCAGAGGAAACCATACAAGGCACCAACCTCCTCATCGGGAGCAGTTAGGGGTTGCGTGTCTTGCTCAAGGACCCTTCAACACTAACAAGAGGGGGGGCTAGGAATCAAACCGGGATTCCTATGTGGATGCTCTACCTTCCGAGCCACTGCAACCCCAATAATGTTCCTATAACATTATAATACACTAGGAAGAACATTTTACGTGCAATGTTTTGAGGATGTTTTGGGCACATTGTTTAAGTAACAGATTGTACACTATCGGTATTTACTATTTTAGCATTATGTCTAAACAACATGCATCTGTGGTCAAGGAAAATACTAGCATCTATCGAGCAAGGATGACAAGAAGGGAAACGAGGAGAGAGAAGTGAAAGGGATGAGGTGGAGCCTGAAAAGGTGATCTTACTACGGCGGAGAAGAGTCTGCAGTTCTGACTGCAATGAGGGGTTTATTCCATAGGAGCTAGGAGCGAGAAGAGTCTAGGATGTGTGAAGTGTTGTCCTGGATGTTTTAGGGAAGGCTCGGGCAGCATTCGCTGTGTTAGCTGATCTGGGTTGGATCATGTCTTTAAGGTACAGTATGGGGGGTGCCATACTGGGGAGCCAAGAAAGAAAGAAGATTAAGGAGCTTTTACCCCAGGTGAAGGAGTTTAAGTATCTCTTTGTCTTGTTCACGAGTGAGGGGAGGACGGAGAAGGAGATCAGATGGAGAATCGGAGCGGCAGGGGTGGTATTGCAGTCGCTGTACCGCACTGTTGTGACAAAAAGAGAGTTGAGCCAGAAGGCAAAGCTCTCCGTCTACCGAGCAATCTTTGTCCCTACTCTCACCTATGGTCATGAAGTGTGGGTCATGACTGAAAGAATAAGGTCGTGGATACAAGCGGCCGAAATGAGTTCTCCGACGGGTGGCTGGCATCTCCCTTAGAGATAGAATGAGAAGTTCAGTCACGCGAGAGAAACTCAGAGTAGAGTCACTGCTTCTTCGTAGGATGCCTCTCGAGCGTCGCGCGTCCCACTGGGAGGAGACCCCGGGGAAGACCAAGGACCAGATGGAGGGAGTACATCGCCACACTGGCCTTGGAACGCTTCGGGATCTCCCAGGAGGAGGTTACTAATGTTGCTCTAAAGAAGTCTGGAGGTCTCTGGTGGAGCTGTTGCCCCTGCGACCAGACTACGGATAAGCGGTTGAAGATGGATGGATGGATGTTCCGCAAAGAATATTTTAACACAATACAATATGACAAGATACTAATATTATTACTAAAACTAATACTAATACTACCACCACCACCACCACTACTACTACAAATATGAATAATAATGATGATGATGATAACAAGGAATGTAATGAAGTCAAATTAAAAATTGAAGACAATTATAGGTAAAAATGAAGTTAAAAGTACAGGTAAAATATCTCTTACGGCAGGTATGTTAGAATCTCTAGCAGCATTGGGAAATGTGCAGAATAAGGAGAGGTTAGGATTGTTAGAAAATATTTGCTTAGAAGGCTTATACTGTATCAATTTCACTTGTCTATGTACAATTGTAATACGATTTAATGCCGCTTTTTGTTTTGTTTTAATTTAGTTTTAGTTTTTTGTTAAGTTTTTCATTTAATTCGTTATTGACTCTTTCTGAGCCTTGAGCCCGGGGTTCAAGTTAGTTTTCTGGATGTTATTTAGGCCTCAGATTACAGGATGGTTTTATAGTGTGGCTATGCAGGAGACTAGCCGTCTCAGGTCAGTCTGTTTGTCTGTCTGTATCGAACTAAACTTCGAAAAGCGCTGAGCTTATCAGCACCAACTTTCACTCACACACTGCAAGTAGGCCACGGGTACATACCTCCACAATTTTTTTGCATGTATGCTTGATACCTTTTTAAATACTTAACTTTGATTGTATAATGGAAGTGAGTGGGGCTCGGATCAGGGCTCTTGCCTGAATCTGGAGTCATAATTATGTTTATGTTTTTAACCTAGGAAAAAGATCCGGCGGAAAACCTGTTCTCCGCAATACAGCTACTATAGAGTCACTGTACTGATATGTTTAATAACACAAGGACAACTTGTTTTTTTTCCTCAGTGCAAATCTCAATCGATCTATAATCTATGACATACAGTACTTTGGGCAGAAGGCAATACAGGCCTCAGTGTGTAGATGATTACATCTACACACTGAGCATTTAGAGTAATCAGTGTGTGTGTGTGTGTGTGTGTGTGTGTGTGTGTGTGTGTGTGTGTGTGTGTGTGTGTGTCAGTCATCCTTTTTTTACAATTATTAGTGCTACTACACTCAAAATACATTTAATCGTATGTACTTGTACACAAGATGTACTCTAACAATAAAATAAACCGTGACCATGTTGATCAGACCCATGTCTCAACCCAACCACCGCTAGAGAGAGAGATTTCGTCACTAGCGGACTCCCATTGTAAGAATGGAATGCAGAAGTTCTCATTCTATCT
Source organism: Electrona antarctica (assembly GCF_951216825.1). NCBI lineage: Eukaryota > Metazoa > Chordata > Actinopteri > Myctophiformes > Myctophidae > Electrona > Electrona antarctica. The sequence continues at coordinate 44,109,720 of NC_136789.1, read as the reverse complement.
CAATGAGGAAGTAACAATGTTTGGAGATGTCTACAGTCCATAGCACCCCGCTTTGTGGCGAGATCAAAGCGTGACGCAACTCTCTCTATGGGTCTGGGCAGTCCCTGCTTTCAGCCCTCAGCTCCAGTTGGTCATAGCCAAAATATCAAAAGGTGACCAGGTGGTGCTCCAAGGTGACCACAGTCTCTCTATAAGAACGCAGTCGTACACAGTCCTGACTTTTGAGAAACCTTTCATTTTGAGAGGGGGATTGACTGTCTGAGGTGGCCATGTCATTAGTCCGATGTCTCAACGTTTTGGCGGTGTGTTGGTCCGACTCACGCATTACTAACCCTAACTCCAACTCTAAACCTAACCACACGTGGAAGCCATGGGTTAGTCTTAACCGCCCACAGGTTAGTTTAACTGGCCACGGGTTAGTCTTAACTGGCCACGTATGTCGAAGCCACGGGTTACTCTTAACCGGCCACGGGTTAGTCTTAACCGGCCACGTATGTTGGAGTTATGGGAAGTCCCCGTGGCTTTTTCTGCCAAACAAGAGAATATAGCAACAGACTGGACTTCTTGGAAATGTTCTTCGGCAGGGTCCATCAGAGAACCAACATCCCCTGGTGTTCATCAGCTACAAGCTGGAGCCAAGACGGTGGAGTAAGAAGCTCTGGCAATCAAGTGGGCCCTCGACTCACACAAGCCTACCTCCTATAGGGAGGGAATTCACTTTACAGACTGATCACATAGCCCTCCATTGGATATATGAAGGACACCAGTGGCCGCTTCACAGTACAGCACACACACGGCAGGCTCAGTGTGACCTCGAACTACCTCTGGCTGTTTCAGTGAGAGCTCTGAAGGGGGTATGTGATGGCCACACATTGAGCGAACAACGCATGGTGGCCCTGGCGAGTTGTTGCTGAAGGTGACTGGCTGGCCAATAAATGGGGGACCAGCTGCATTAGATCTGCTTAAATGAACCTCAATGGAAACTGGACTGTATAGGAATGACTGAGGTGGTTGTCCCCTTTAGGCAAATGAACATATAGCAACCTTTATAAATGATGCATCTCTACAAACAAAACATGCATATACCAATCTTGTATGGTTTTAGTTTGTAACCCCTGACAGAATGACAAGCAGGGTGAAGTGTGTGAAGTAAAGGCAATGTTAAGATTTATTATCTTGCTTGTGTATTTTTACTTTTCCATTGTGAGCTGCAAGTTTTATCTAGCAAACAGGGGAATAGCAACAGACTGGACTTCTGATGTTTCGATTTATCTGTCACATCCTTCATCAGGTTATCATGACCTGATGAAGATGTGACAGATACATTGAAACGTTGATCATTTAATTTCTTGCACCCTGTTGAATAAAAATCACACCTGACCTGTGTGAACTAAGTGGTGCAACTCTGTGTGGGGGTCCCCGGGGTGTCCCCGGAACTTCCAGACCCACAGGAATGCACCCAGGGGGCCGGCCCGGTTCCGGCGAGCCGCCCGGCGTCCAAAACGGTTGAGAAATGACAGAGTTACCACACGTGGGGGAATTAGCAGACAACACTCTCTCTCTCACAAGTAATAGTGTGGTATTCTCTCTCCCTCACTCCCTCTCTCTCTCTCTCCCCCTCTCTGTGTCTCTCACACATGCTCCACATTGTAATTAGCACAACAGTGCAACACACTCTCTCTCTCTCTGTTTCTAGCTCAGCAGCGCCACCTTCGCACCTGTTGGTATCCTAAACATACATACATACATACATAGGGACGGACGGACATTGCTGATCCTTGAAGTGGTTGCACCACTTAAAAGGTTCAACCTGTCTGAGATGCTACAGTGCCTTCCTTCTACCTGCTACCAGTCCTGCTTCTGAGATGCACCAGACCAGCCCACCACAGGCTTGAGGCACGGTGGAACCGCGCCTCAAGGTACCTCCCATCACACTGGCTTAATATGGAATTGTCTCTCAAAATCATAATCTGTACAATGTGAATGCACCAGGAAATGTGACAGAGGTCAAGAGAAAGTGGTATGCCTGATCCTCGGTGTAATCCAATGTAAAAAGCATTTTTTTTGCAGATCTTTTTGAATGAGCTGTTGGATGTGTCCACAGTAATAGTTTCTTGACACTTAAATGCACAGTTTTTGGGAAACTAAACAGGATATAATAATAATGACCATTATCTGGGAGGAAATAGGCCTACAGTACAAGCTATAACAAATGGTAGGGATGCCACCTGTAAAAATTCGACGTATAAAACTCAACAAGTTGTTACTTAAGAACTAATGTATTCACTATGTCATAATGGTAAATGGTGCATTTATATAGGGTTTTTATCCAAAGCGCTTTACACAGATGCGCATTACATTCACCCATTCGTACACCGAAAGCGGAGGAAACCATGCAAGGCACCGACCTGAACATCGGGAGCAATTAGGGGTTCAGAGTCTTTTGATACTAGCTCTGGGGGAGCCCGGGATCAAATTGGGAACCTCATGGTTCCCATCAGACTGCTCTACCCCTGAGCCACTCCCACCCACAGTGACAGCTAGAAAATACCTTCTTCATCAGTAAGTCTACTAGATTGATCAACATAAAGGATTCAGTTCATACAGCGCGTTACTGAAACACATCACCTTCTGTTTAGCCGTTTATAAAATCATGTTAAGTGCACTAATAGGCTCATCAGCCTGATCAACATCAATTGCTCCTCTGCCTTCATACTTCTCAATCAACACCCTGCCACAGATTCAACCAGCTTGCATACAGCTCTCGTTTTTGTGTGAGGGTTGTTGTGATTGTTCGTCTTCCTTGTCCTTTTTGCCACCCATAATTTAGGCCACACAAGGACTTCTTCTAAAGTTGCTTCAAATCACAAACCCTGATTGACTGCTTCAGAAATGGTCACAATGTAATGATGTAGACTAAAGTAGGCTACTACACTAAACCAATAACCATGTGTGTTCTATATCTTAAACTATTTTCCAATTACCATACTGTGTAACTTTTTCAATAAAGCAACAGTTATTTTTGAGTGGTGTAAACCACTCCTACGACTGGCTTTGTTAGTTTACGTGTCTGTCTGTCTGTCTGTCTGTCTGTCTGTCTGTTCGTAAAAAATGAGCACGGTTGCTATGGTCACCCAGTTCACACGGGTGTGATTTCATTACGTCAGACCACAGCTGATCAGTCTATATAAGACCTTACACCACTCAGTTCACACGGGTGTGATTTTTTATATAATCTTTCACTGACACAAATACATGTTTCTGACAATGTATTGTTGTGTTCTAAAATAACATCAGGCGCTAAGACCCTGAAGCATTCCTTTCAGAGCAGCACTTTTATATAGACAACCACTTTAAAGCTATATTATGTAATGTTTTACTAAATCAAATGTTACAATACAATCTACAAAATTGGATCACCCTGATCATCTACCTCTATTCAGACATTGAAATGCTGTGTAGTGTGTAGGTTAATTGGACACAACCTTTGACACAATCCTGTTTCTGGTTTGACTGGTTCTGGGTTTGACCTGAAGGTCAAAATTCTATTTCTCTGCAGAGCAAGCAAGCAGCCTCTAGTAAATCCGTGGTAAAACAGGAATGTACACAGTGCCACTTTAAATAAAGCAATACTAATGTATGTCTGACCAAGCAATACTAGGTATGGGACTCTCTCTAAAAAGAGAGAGACCCAAAATCAGGCTGTAAATTTTGTTCTAACTTAACTCCCACATGCAAGACTGTGGTTGGTTTAGAGTTGGCTTGTCTCTAAAAATCCTTCACCTCGCGTACGAAACAAACAATGTCACTATGTCAGCATAAAGACAAGGAAATTGTGTTTGGCTTTTGAGACCCAACTTATGGTACTAAAGTGCTGGAATCCGCAAAGTATAGTAATCTCACCACAAAAAGCCATCTGAAGCTTGAATAAAGGTATATAACCTTTATAACAATTTTACTGCCTGCATTTAGTAGCCTACATACACATTCTGTAGGTTGATTCACAGAGCCGAGGACAAATTATGAGGCATTGGTCTGACTGGGACCATGAACTATGAGGCATTGGTCTGACTGGGACGTTAAGACTAGTGTAGAAAATGATATATACAGTAATGCTCAGACCTAATGAGCAGCTCACCTGTGGGTCATGGATATTAGAATATGATTTATGTATGCAAGAAAGGTGCCTGAGATGGGAAACAATAGAAACGTGTCAGCAGTAATGTTAAGTATATGTCTTCAATAGGCTACAAAATGAAACACAAGAATTATTGTTATTATGTGTGTGGGGGGGGGGGGGTATTTTTTCAGGCTTTTCTGCCTCTATTGACAGTGCAATGGAGATCGATAGACAGGAAACAAGGAGCGAGATTAGGGGAGTGACATACAGCAACTGTAAGTGAGTGAGTCGTACCAGTTAACTTAGGTCTGCATTTATATATACAATCATTGTTTTTTTGTGGATTAAACAACGTCCGTGCATGTTGGTTAGACATATCGTACACTAGTCATGAGTCCGACAACACCGTCACTCCAGACATGTATTGCCGGTTACAAATAAATCACCCTGTTTAGGGTTAGTTTAGTTTGGGGTAGGGTGTCGGACTCATGACTGTAGGACTGTTGGTATTGTTTAGTTTGGGGTAGGGTGTCGGACTCATGACATTCCTAACCAAACACCCTTTTTGTGCTTTGCACTTTGAACATCTTCTCTGGCGACCAGGCTGCATTTATAAGATTGATGTTCTATCTACTATAGTAAGGAACACGAGTGGATGGTTGGCTAAGAATAATAGATGGAGCAGAGAAACCGATCCTGTAAAGGGGAAAACATATTCTGTTTCCTTGTCAATGCTAACAGCATTGTCTCTGCTGTCTTTACCGTCTCTTTCTCACCCCCCCTGTGGAAGCCAAACATCTGCTGTCACCTGTCAATCAATGCCTGACTGACTGTGACCTTGCTGGGCCTTGTTAGAAATAATGTAAATTGACCTTGCATTTTCAAGATGCTTCCGCTGCTGGTTTCCTTGGCAATTGCCTTGTAAAAGAGGTGCCATGCCAAATAAAATGGGATTGATCAGCCCTCAGAAAAGTTGATTTATCGGGGTGGAGTCTCCAGGGTACGACAGGAGAATTACTAAGAGGGTTTTTCTGCTCAGCTGCACAGCTGATTCAAGCTAAAGAATGACATGATAGCAATTATCCGTTCATTTAGCAGCAAATAACTTGGAAACAATCTAATCTTGATCATAAGATACTATATACATTATATGACTGGACAAATGCTCTTCTGAATGACATAATTTAGAAATTAATAAAAACAAACAAGGATTATTATTTCATTGTTACAAACAAATTACAGTATATAACTTTCCTCTTCCTTCATCTCATGAGTTGAACTTGAGAACTGGACTTTTTTTTCCTCTCTTTTTTTACAGTAAAGTGCTTCAGAGGAGGATAGTCATTAACTACTTCACACACACACACACACACACACACACACACACACACACACACACACACACACACACACACACACACACACACACACACACACACACACACACACACACACACACACACACACACACAAATAAATGCGTCACCAAATTACGTGGCTATATGTCACGTCACAGTCACGTTGGTTGTATGAGGTTGGACTCTAAAACCTCTGTGAAGGGCTGTGATTGAATGTGTGAAGTGATATCAAAGCAAACGGGTGTTGTTTTTATAAAGCATCGTTCTTGTTTTTATTTCAGTTAACTAAAATATTTGTTTCCCAAATCTAGTTTTTGTTAACCTTGGGTGATGTGGGGGTGGCTCATTTTGTAGCTCATGTTTCTGTCAGGGATAGTGTATCCTAGCCTGTGTCTATGATGTTAGACACTACAGTAAATGCCTGTGGAGCATCCGAAAGACTGACATAGCAAAATGGATAGAATAAAGAAACAAAATAAATGGCAGCATTTAGTGATGATATTGCAAATTGAAAATTCCTGGGTTACAATTACATAAAACAGCTTCTATTCTCCACCATGCTACAAAAGGTTTGTGTGTGTGCGACTGTGTGTGCGTGCGTGCGTGCATGCGTGCGTGCATGCAATAGCCCACAGTGTTGCTGTTCCTCCTGAAGAGACAGAGAACTGTCACAATCTGCACCTTAAGCACTCTTCTCTCTCTCTCACACACACTTCTCTCACCTCCCCTCGCCCGTTGCGCTATCTTTCTGCTTCAGCAGGGCAGTCAAATGGATGAGTGAATGTACAACGTAGAAATTGTAGCTTCTCAGAGCGTTAATTCTGAGAAGTGGCTGCTGCCTGTACCCCCCCCCCCAGCCCTTGTTTCCAGTCAAGCTCAATTCCCTCACATCACCACCTCTCCTTCCCTCCCCCTACCCTCACTCTCACTCTCTCTTTTCTCTCTCTCTCTCTCTCTCTCTCTCTCTCTCTCTCTCTCACTCTCTCTTTTCTCTCTCTCTCTCTCTCTCACTCTCTCTTTTCTCTCTCTCACTCTCTCTATCTCTTTTCTCTCTCACTCTCTCTCTATCTCCTCTCTCCCTCTCTCCCTCTCTCTTTCATGAATGTCACCCCTACTGATGGTGGCTGCTGGAATTCGCGCACACATACTCTCACACTCACTCGCTGACTTTGGAAGGGAGGGAGGGAGGGAGGGAGGGGGTGGGCTGGTGAGGGCTGTGGGATAGAGAGCATGCCATCGGAGGTAGAGGAGAGATCTCTCTGTCCATCCCTCTGCACTGTTCCTGTCTCCATCCCTCTGCACTGTTCCTGTCTTCATTCCTGCAAGACCGTCTGCCGCGTCTGTGTGTGTCCCACGCGCAGTTCTACTACCTCTGGATCTAAATCTGCTGGATTACTGCTCAGAATCTCATTTTATTATTGTTCCCTGCATGCACATTTAAATGGGGGGAAAAGTTGGACCTCCGTGGACTACACAGGCGGTAACAGCCAGCTTGGCTGCTCTCGCATTTTTATGCGTTTCATAGCATCACGATGATGCCACTTTTCATTGGACGAGGTGTTATTTTTATACGTAAAAGAATATAATCTCTCTATTTAGGAATTTAGTTACTTTTGCAGTATTGTGAACTAGTTTTTTTTTGTTTTTTATTTTTTTGGTAGGTATATTTTAAATGTGTGGACAAGATGAGCGGGGAAGCGGGTAAAGTCCATACGTTATTATTTTTAGTAGTTATAGTCACTGAATAATCTATGTTTTACAGAAAATGTGACCAGAGCACTCAGCACTTTTGACTGCGATCTTTTGATATTGGCGTGACACATTTTCATTTTTTCTTTTTAGAAAGAGTAGAGTAGTTTTCCATCAGATTGTAGGTGGACTCGCATCTTACACAATAATTGTCCGCCTTCCTCTGGAAGCTTGACACTAAACTAGTGTTTGTTAGCGCCTTTCTTAGCCTACATCCTTAGCTCCCCCAGGAGGGGGGTCTCTCCTCCAGAACCCCTCATCCCACCTCGGTGCTCGAGGAGAGTTAACAGCCCTACCAGAAGAGGGGTTGTTGGGAAAGAAGACACCCCCCTCCCAAAGGTGAGAGGGGGGGGAAGATGGCAGCTCTTGCCAGCTCTCTCATCAGACAGAAACGGGCTGTCAAGGACGACCAAGCCAACCGACCGGTAGCAAACAAGCGCAGGCCCTGTCCCAAAAGCAACAAGTCCCTATGTCAGAAGCAGATCCTACTTCTGATATCCAAAGTACGACTATGTGGGGGTCGAAAAGGTCGAAACGAAAAAAAACCAGGTCAGTAGCAGCTATGGGCCATTTATACTTCTCCTGGGCTTTACTTGCTGTTCCTTACTGGGGGGTTCTGTCACCAGACATGATGTGGTTTGTATGTAATGTATATAAATTATATTTTCCAAAATGTGCATTTTTGTAATACACTCAAATTAACCAAATAATTCAAGATATAAACCTTGGCTATTCAACTATTGAACAAAAGAAAAACTATATCCAGTTTAATGTTTTGATCACATACAACTCTGTGTGTGTGTGTGTGTGTGTGTGTGTGTGTGTGTGTGTGTGTGTGTGTGTGTGTGTGTGTGTGTGTGTGTGTGTGTGTGTGTGTGTGTGTGTGTGTGTGTGTGTGTGTGTGTGTGTGTGTACTGTAGTATATGCACCAATGTATTCCAGCTGCTTTTGAAGCAGGTCTGAACCAGGAGATTCTCAAGCATGGCAGCCAGAGTAACATGCCTAAATAACTAAACTGCCTACCGAGCAGAGTCTGTTTTGCAAAGTTGTATGTCTGTAGAAGCCTGACGGCTAGACAAGCTAATATCATCACTTGGGTTGACAGCTATGCTGAGGAACAGTGCTAGAGAACCTGTACCACTTGTTTTGTGTGGAGTGCTATTAAATTGTGCACAGTTGCTCTTGATGGAGGACAGTCTGTAAAACATGGTTTATCATGATGCACTTCTCGTGCATTTGTGTTCCCCTGGATGAATCCTATTCCCAACCGTTTGAGTGACCCCAAGACCTTTCCTCAAGCACCACCCTCAGTCCAAAATATAAAGTTTAAGAAGCATGTGCTTAGTGCACTAACTATGCAAAGTCAATCAGGCACCCCATATACTATCCTACAGTATTATCCAAGTTTTCTTTTTAAGCGCTGAATTATTTTCTGACGTTGACTAGGGTTCATGCCATTTACTCTGATCTTGCACTTTGTACTCAACCTTTTCGGGCCTTGACAACAATTTAGGCATTTAATTGGCAGACACTCATAATCCAGAGCAATTTACAGTAAGCAAGAACAAAAAACTTGGAAATACATCAAATACATAAAAATAGTCATCATGAGTCATACGTTAGCTAAGGAAGCTTAGTAAGTAAGTAAGCTTGACCCCCCCAAAAGTCATATTTGAACATAGTCGTACTTTGGATATCAGAAGTAGGATCTCCACTCTGAAAAGCACTTGAATTAGGAGTTGTTTGTGGAAAATAGCAGAACGATTCACAATGCAAGTTGTGAGCTTTTTCCAAAATGTTGCCTCATATTATTTGACAATAATGTTTGACAATTTTTATAGTATCATTAGTTAATTACTTTTGACGCAGTAATTGGCTTTCTATTTTATTTCTGTCTTTCTTGGGGGTTTTTTAGGTCTTAAAAAGACCTGAAATTGCACTGTCATCTGGGGACCCCGCCCCCAAAAAAATCAGGTTGAGGTATGCTGTGATCAGGGCGTCCTTGAAAAAGAGGGCTGGCTCTCAATGGACTTCCTTGAATAAATAAAGGAAAAAGAAAAGGGGAAAAAAAGAGAACCACTGTTCTAGGGCTGGCGGACCAAATGTGGCCTCATCAGGGAGAGGGTGAAAACGTGCTGACCTGCAGCTGCCCGTGTGCACCTTGTGCACCTTGTGCACCTTGCGGTTGCTGTTGTCTTGTCCTCTGGCCTTGTTCACGCTAACCTTTAAGAGCTGCCTTTCATGTCGCTCATATAGCTGGTCATCCGGCGGCCACACACTTTACATGAGAGCGCAAATACATCTATGGACAAAAGTCTACCTAAAAGACCCACAGCAACTGAAATTGGTGTGTAAATATGAAATCATGCATAATATCAAGTTAGGGTTGTCAATGTGTCGGATCAATTCAAATATATAAATACAAAGCAGGGATTATTTTTCCAAAGTAGTCCAATTTCAAAGAAGCAAGCATGAAAATCCAAACTTTGAAGCCTGATATCTCTAATCTTCAGGAAAACCATACTTCTGCTGTAGTTCCAAAAATGTTGGGTCAATAAGTGTGACATCAAACCCTGTAGCTCTGATCCCCTACTTTCATTTGATATGAAAATGATTCCTCACATTAGCCATTCAATGTTTACTACTTGAGATCTCCAAAATAGTTGTTTAAAAGTTGTGTCAGATGTTCTGATGTTGTGTTAAAGATTGATGGCGGAGTAGAAACATTTAACCTTTGCATGACATTCTTTTGGTGTTTGTAAGAATGTGTAGTGATAATTCAATACTCATGTATCGAAGTGTGTGTGTGTGTGTATGTGCGTGCGTGCGTGCGTGCGTGCGTGCGTGCGTGCGTGCGTGCGTGCAGAGCCCCTGTCAAACCGAGTCAGCCTTCCTCATCATTATCTCCCTCATCCTCTTCCAGTCTACCTTCCTCCTCCTCCTCTCCCCCTGTGTGGTCATTTTTAAGATGGCTGCCTGCATTTCCCTGATAAAAGCACTCTGTCTCTATCAGTAATCTGTGGTGCCTCCCCCTTTTGAGATCAATTCAGCTCATTAATGTATACTGATTAATCAATAATCACCCTCTTAGAGTGTTCAAGGTGGAAGCTGACTTGAAAGGTGTAGGATATTGGACATTGACCCCTTGCTTGCCTCTGTGTATCTCCTTCACTACCGCTCTAAAGAACAGCTTCACCCACACATTATCGTCATTATACTATAACAGACATGCAATCATAAAAACAGAACTAATAATAATAACGCTACAGACTGGTGTCCACTCGATTGTTTCTGTAACGGCAGAAATGTTTGAATAAAATTAAAAGACGGCATTTGTTGCAGGGCATTTGTTGATCTGTTCGGATGAATTGACGGGAGGCGGTGAAGTCCCAGACATCTTCTGGCAAGGAGTGGGCTCTAGCATGGTGTAGGAGTAAGAATCCAACCAGTCAATGAGTCAAGGAGTGGGCTCTAGCATGGTGTAGGAGTAAGAATCCAACCAGTCAATGAGTCAAGGAGTGGGCTCTAGCATGGTGTAGGAGTAAGAATCCAACCAGTCAATGAGTCAAGGAGTGGGCTCTAGCATGGTGTAGGAGTAAGAATCCAACCAGTCAAGGAGTGGGCTCTAGCATGGTGTAGGAGTAAGGAGTGGGCTCTAGCATGGTGTAGGAGTAAGTAAGAATCCAACCAGTCAAGGAGTGGGCTCTAGCATGGTGTAGGAGTAAGAATCCAACCAAGGAGTGGGCTCTAGCATGGTGTAGGAGTAAGAATCCAACCAGTCAATCGACTGTTGGGTCACAAATCTGGGGCCCCTTTTGTCAAGCAGCAGACAGGGTTACAAGGAGACATCCAGTAGAGGATAGCATTAAGCTGACCGCAAGAGATCAGGGCCACAAACTCGCTTACTCGACAACACCTGATCAGACAATGCAGTGTTAGGTAGCTTCTCATCCGAACTTTACTGACAGCGACAGGGGTCAGACCGAAAGAGGGAGAGACTGTGGGGAGGGGGAGGGGGGTGCGGCTAGTAAGAGGCAAAAAGAGATGGCCTTAAAGATATCAAATATGTAAGAAGAAAGTGTGTCAGGGTGGATGGGGAAGATGCAGGTGGAGATAGATAAAGAACTAATCAAAATGGAGTAACTGAGGAGGGGAGAGATGGGTGTGCAGATAAAAAGGGAAGGTGGACAAGACATGCAGGGAGTGAAACAGACTGTTTAAGACACAGCATGTGGGGATAGAAGATGAGATAGTAAGATAGGAATAATTTGACTATTAAAGTAAAGTGATATTTTATTGCATATACCTGTAGGTTTAAAGCAATGCCCGATGGCACACAATCCATTTTTGATGCACTAGCTGGATTTCTGTACTGATTCATTGACAATTATTTGTCACCCTCTTACATTTCTACTACTTCCGTACTGCAAAACAGAGCTGATTATGAACTGAGAATTGAAAACTGAGGATTCGATGTGATAACCAGAGCGTCCTTACTCAGTGAAGTGTTAATTGAGGCAATGCCAATTCATTAGGTCATGTTGAACAGCTGGATCACTGGAAATGGATCGTATGGCTTGTTATTGCTTAGATGTCATGTTGTACTTCATGCTGTAGTTATTGCTATTTGCTACACTAATCAATCTTTATCTCAGATGTATCTTAAGGCTGGGAAGCAGAGATCATGTTTTCACCTCTGTCCGTGTGTCCTCGTGTGTGTCCATGTGCACAGGGCAGAAGTATGCATTAGTAAAATCCTTTTGTTTTCTCTTGCCCTAAAGATAACAAATGACAGAATGCCACCTTAACCTCGCACACATGGCTGCTAAATTGAATCTGTGGATACTTTGATTAAACCTGACAAGGACAGATTGACTTTAACCTCTAACAAGAGAAAGAGTGAGGATAGAGGACACCCTCAGCGATATTGATAAGAATAGTGTGAGAGAGTGAAGACTAGTAGGTTTGGGTAAGAACATGAATAGACATAACACTTCTTCTTAACCACTTTCAACCTGGAGATCCTATTTTGGGCATCTCATTATAAGTGAAATATAATGTCAAAAATGTACACAAATTGTGAAAATAGCAAATCTACAAATATACAGTGTGATGCATTGTGAGCTTGTAGTTTGGCTATTTTCACTGTTCATCGTAAAACGAAGCATAAAGGGCGAGGACCAAAAGGGGTCTTAAAATGCATATGCATATCCATATGCAAATTTTATTCATCTGTGTTACTGTGACCTATACAAAGGATGGTTGGAATATGTAAAGTAAGCTCTTCTCTTAAAGCTTACATTTTGCCATATGGTACGATAAAATGGTGTGTGTAAATCTAGGTGAAAAGATTATTTAATAAATCATGTATTTTTTATAAATACTTGGGTATTCCCAGGTGGGTAAAATGTGATTGTGAAACATAACAAATGTTGGCTCTAAACAATGTCTGCTATAGTTGTACAGTATAGTAAAGGTTATATCAAATAATTGACTTTTTTTTTTTTTTTAAATACTGTTTTTATTAGGCATTTTGTATTATGACATAACTTCAGAATATCATTGACAGATAATGAGTAATTACGTGACATACAATACATAATAAAAAAGGTACATAAATGTGATAAACAAGAAAAAACAAAAAACAGTTAAACAGTGAACAGACAAACAAAATAAAAACAACAGGACAGACACTCTTGCTCTCAAACTTTCCAAACACCGACATTTTTCTCAAATAATTGACTTTTATTCCAATAAATAGATTCTGAGTACTTCAACACGCAAAGTCAAATATGCGTTTCAGAATTCCGCGCAAGGTCAATGTCAACGGGCAAGGTCATTGCTCCTATAGATCCGAAGTCCTGTTAGTCCGAACATGCATTAAGGTTGGGGAACCTGCACTGCTCCCGTGCTTGCGGTTATGTTTAGGTTAGGGTTAGAGATAGGGATAGTAATTTCGGAACAATGAACCTTCTGACTAATGACACGGCACCATAAAACTTAATTTGGGGTCTGATTTGAATAGGTTCAGTGCCAACATACCATGAACGGATTTGTAAGAGCATTCTGTGCCCAAAATGGTCACGCTCAATATTGCCTTAGTTTATACGTCACCTACAGTGTTTGTATTGAAATAACGGACTCTGCTTATTGTTACCGTCTGGGCTGATTTCTGTGTTTCTATAGGAATAATATTACAACATGTGCACATGTTTATGCTTTGCAATTGTGACAATGATTTTCATATGCATAAGTGTGTGTAAACGTGTATGCATTTGTGGGCATGTGTGCTGTGCACATAAAGTGTACATGGGTGAGTGTGCATCCTAATGTGTGTCATTTGGAGCCTTGCGTAGCCACCATTTGCCTTTGCAATGCATATTGCCCCAGGCAGATTTAGTCTGGCCAGTCTCCATTGTGGGAGGACTTCACGGCCGAAATGGTGACGGCCAACCAGATTCGTCTGGAACCAGGCTATAATCGACCAGAGCCCAGTATTCAAATATCTGGTGGGATATTGCGGGGAAAAGAATCTAACACTGAGAGGGACGAGACTAATATCCACGCAGTGATATTAGTATCGCTATGCGAGGCTATGTTATTTGTGTCTTTGTTTGAAGCGGTCTGTCAACTAAGCAAAGCAGCATAGATTGCATTTGAGTGTGTTTTGTCTGAGCTTGACATATAGCCGTGTATGACAGTAGAGACCAGTGTAATTACAAATGTTGATGTCAATTTATGGCATGGTGCCAAGTTCTTACAGTACTTCCCCTCACGAAGGACTCGCAAAGAACAAGTTACATTTCACATTGCAGCCTTACAGTTTGTAAATAAATCAAAGATGTGATTATAATCCATCTGTAATGGATAAGGCCTTGGCCTGGAAAAGAGGTCAGGTGGTCCCCGACCTTCTTAAAGTGTTTCAACCCTTAACCACCAACACTCTCCAGTTGGCGGGTCAGCAGTGATTGGCCAAATCACTGCCCCTCTCATCCAGGCTTCCAGCTATTGTCCTTTCTCTCATGCCAGAGCCAACAGGAGGCTCTCTCTGCCTTGTGTGTTCGTGGGGGATTGCAGGCACTGAGAGGTCTCTATATGGTTTGCTTCCTGCCTACTAAAGGGTCTTCCTATGTCTCACCAGACGATAAGTCTGTGCGGTCGTGTGCATGCATCCGTCCTTGTCCACACTTGGCCTTACCCTGGTGTTTTTGAGTCAAGGTGATTTGTTTGAGCCTTCTCTGCATCTGTGTCATTGTCGTTTAATCTGTCCTATAGCGAGTCTCTCTTCCTCCCCTCCTCTCGGGAGACTCTGGGAGAATTGCTCATTTTGTACGATCTGTAGCTTGCTTGCTGCTCTCTTGCGAGTGCTGCAACAGGGGTTGCTGGCCCATGTTACCCCAATATATGTTTAATTTGTTAACGTTTCTGTTGGTTGCTATTTATGCCGTAGTTGGTGACCTACCAAAATAAATGTGGGGTAAACAACAGGCTGGTTTAATTGTACATGCACTGTTACTGTATCAGATCAATCTCCACAATTAGAACAGCAGCCGCTGCAGGATCAAATGTTTAAATAGGTCACCTCACCAGTCATGGTGTAACTATTGCAGCAATATGATTTGTTGACATTATGACACAATCGCTTTTGTTATTAAAAAAAAAAAATCACTACTGCATAAAATAAGTTTAAACAATGTATTATTAGTGTTCACTTGTTTTATGGTCCAGTGTATTATTGTCATCTGGGACATTCATAAATGCATTATTTTGTCCTATTAAATCACTACTTTGCGCTATATTAGGTTAGTCCTTGAATTGTGCACTTTAGTTACATAGTCATCATCATCATCATCATATTTATTTATTTCATTTCAGTTATAGTTTTACATGATTATAATAATTTTACTTTGTACTTATTTTTTACATATTCCATACCAGAAAAGAAAAGGAGCAGGAAGAAGATAATTATTATTTATACCTGCCCCTACCATAGTCAAAGTCCTACACTTTAGCGCTACTGGTTTTCTCTCACTGCAAACCTGGCAACTTTGGCCTTGATTGGCAATGCAGTGACGTCATCAAATCAAACATGGCTCAAATGGCTTACATTCCATAGACAGACTGCTGGTTGACAACTTGACATGCTTTGGTTGCATTCTCTTACTACTTTATTAGTTTTATGCCAATGTAGACCGATATGGAGGTGCCTGTCCCGGGCCCGGCTGGTATGTGTTCCTATAGTCTGCCCCGGCAACATAATTGACAGAAGGAATTAACAAACAGAATAGCCCTGTAGCTTTTCATACGAGCACACAACCCCAAAACTCTGTCACACACACACACACACACACACACACACACACACACACACACACACACACACACACACACACACACACACACACACACACACACACACACACACACACACACACACACACACACACACACACACACACACACAGTAAAAGCATGCCTCCCATCTGTGATTGGCGCTCTACTGAGTGCTCCTTTCTAGTTAATATTGATTTTGTGTCACCTACGCTTTATCTCAAAAAAGGTTTGATTGAAATGTGCACAAGAATCCCTCCACCAATAGTACCCCAATTCATGTATCCCTATGCAGCATTGCTACTGGCAGGCAAAACACTTCCTCTGAGGAGCATGTAATTGACTCAAAGAAGTGTTTCAACATCAATCAGATCAGGTTCAAGTTCTGCAGATTAATTGTGCATCATTAACCATGCAGCTTAGATTAGTTGTTTGTTTACTACAGTGTGTGATCGTCACGCAGTCAAGTCCAGGTCTAGACCTGAGTGGGCATGTAGGAGCCTTTGTTCTTTTAGCAGATTCACAGGCCTATTTCTGCATCAACTGGAGGGTTCATGGGAAAGGGAACGGGCGAGCCGTTTTATCAGGATCATACAAAGTGCGTGCGTGCGTGCGTGCGTGCGTGCGTGCGTGCGTGCGTGCGTGCGTGCGTGCGTATGCGTGTGTGTGAGATAGAGAGTTTGTGAGTTGTCAGAGAGAGATGCTGCATAGACTAGCACACGCACTGAACTGCGTTCATTGCTCCCGCTTCGAATGCCAACAATGCATTGAAGGTGACAAAATCCCGTTTAATCAGAGCATTGAATGCTCTCAGTAGCCGTCTACTGACCTACAGTTGGAGGCCATCGATATTGTCCTTTTCTTTTTGCTGAGGTTTGCGTGATCTGCGCAAAACCCCTTTTGGTGTTTTAAACATTATGTTATAATTTAGCTATTGAAAAATAGCAGATCTACAAGCTCATAGCACGCCACCGAGTGGCGCGCTACGAGCTTGTAGGTCTGCTATTTTTGAAAAATCGTGAAAATATTTATTTCAGAAAACTGGAGGATTTAGAAGGATTTTTTTAAATTTTGAGGTCAGGCCTAAATGGGTCAAATGATAAGGGACAATATCGGTGGCACCCAACTGTACCAAGATCTGCAGTAGGCTGCATTTTGTGCGTTGATCACGGCTATACTGTTTTGACAGCGACGACACGCGTTGTCAACTGACTTCTGTGGCCGGTTAAGAGTGATATGAGGTTAGGGGATTTACGTGGCAGGTTAAAACTGATATGAGTTTAGGGGACTTAAGTTATGTGGCCGGTTAAGACTGAGGTTAGGGTGAGGGTGAAGGTTCTGTGCAGTAGGCTGCACAGAATGCAGCCTACTGATACCGATGTGTCCCGGGCTGAATGTAGCCGACCTACAAGCTCACAGCATGTGTGAACAGGGCATACATCTTCTTTACCATCCTACATCTTGTCTTGCCATGTCACTGTAAACCACAAGAACATGAATTTATGTCTACAAGTCATAATAATAATAATAATAATCATGCATAAAGGAAGCAAAGACAATGAGACATCACATCAATAATGTGTCATGTTGAATCTCCTGCAGTCTGCAGGATGGCTCTCTTCAAAAATGTCACGGGTGGTGTATCTGTCCAAATGTCAATGGAGCACAATATTAAATGTGTGAATATTTAATGTGTGAAAGGGAACCAGCGTGCTGTCCTATTTCACATGGCGTGTGTTTGACACGTCCTTGTCAGCAGTGTTAATTGGCAGTAATAACTCTGGCTCGTCAACGTGGTCTGCTGTGGGTATCATGTGGAGCGGTCTGAGACAGAGAGGCCCTTCATTGAAATTAAGAAGGTGTTGTTTAATCTGCGAATGAGGAGGTCATACAAAGCCTCAATTATGCTTATACGACTTCCTCTCCTCTCCTCTCCTCATGTTCTGCAGTTGCCATGCGTACTGATAGATACATCCTCATTTGCAACCTATACCCTTTCCTGTCTCCTTCCCTGACCTCTCCTTCTCTATCTCTTTCATTCTCCTTTTCCTCTCACTCTTGTCTCGTCTCCATCCTTTTTACTCCACTACGTCTGGAGGTTTATATTTATTCCATTCCTCCTCAGCATTGCCCCAATATTGTTAACTGGCTTTAACGATTAGCCCCCCACCCCCACTCCTTTATAGCTTTTCATAAGGTTGATAATTACTAGCAGTACTCCAGAGCTTATGGCCCAGTTTTGAGAGGAAAAAAAGAGAAAGAACCCTGTTCTCATTTTATTAGAAGCAGAATCAAACACTACACTGGAGACAGAATGCTCTCTCTTTCTCACACGCACACAGAGACAGAGACAGAGACAGAGAGAGAGAGAGAGAGAGAGAGAGAGAGAGAGAGAATCTTGCAAACTGGTGGAAAATAGAGGGTAGAGAGGAGTTGAAAGGGAGAGTGATGTTGAAGGGAGAGAAGAGAGACAGGGAGTCCTTAAAATGAAAGCAGAGGAAAACCCCTGTAGTTTGGTCTGGCTTCAGTCAGAGCAATATGAGAAATGCCCTTGGCTGCTCAGTCAAGCAAACCCCCCCAGTAATTACCTCCAAACCAATCAAGAGGACCTCAGCTAGAGGGGCAACAGCAACTCACAGAACAGCTCACATTGAGCTAAAGACTAACAAATCATGCCAGATACAAAATGCATTAGCATAACGATAAGCAACGTCGAGCTGGGTATACACCACACAGATTACAGATAAACCTCTACCACTGCTTGGTTTGCAGAGCAATTAAATTGCTACAAGGGATTCTTAAGTGTGTGTGTGTGTGTGTGTGTGTGTGTGTGTGTGTGTGTGTGTGTGTGTGTGTGTGTGAGTGAGCGTGTGTGCATGCGTGCGTGCGTGCATATTAACTGCATTCACTGAAATCATATAATGCACATGCACTGCTCTTAACCTTTTTCATATCAAGGACTCCCGGTGTGTGTGTGTGTGTGTGTGTGTGTGTGTGTGTGTGTGTGTGTGTGTGTGTGTGTGTGTGTGTGTGTGTGTGTGTGCATGCGTGCGTGCGTGCGTGCATATTAACTGCATTCACTGAAATCATATAATGCACATGCACTGGTCTTAACCTTTTTCATATCAAGGACTCCCGGTGTGTGTGTGTGTGTGTGTGTGTGTGTGTGTGTGTGTGTGTGTGTGTGTGTGTGTGTGTGTGTGTGTGTGTTACAGTTAGGTCACAGGCCCCCGTTTTCTTTCTTCTTCTTTTTTTATCTCTTTATCCACAATCGACATGGATGACTTTACTGTATAGATTGGGGTCCTAAAACCCCCTAAGAAACAACAAGTATCAAATGGGTGTCCTCTGTGTTATCCTCAGTGTTAAATTAACACAGTGTACAAATGGGTCCCTACGTTGAGAACGAGGGACATAAAGGATAGCAGATATATATTTTCCTGAGGCTAAACCCCATAGTCTTTCCCCAGATTCCTTTGATCACAGCGGACTCCAGTCCATTATGGCGCATTAGTGAAGTAGGAAATGAAATAGGATGTAAACAAACTCATCTTTCCCCTTGCAAGATAAATACTAAATGTATAGACATTATTCACTATACCATCCCATTCTCGCGCTTATGAAACGTACTTAAGTTTGTTTACCGTTGCATATGAAGATGAAGATTATCTTGCAAATACTGTACATTTTCAGTTCAGAGGGATTTGTAGCAGCATGTCTATTGACTAAGCCCATGAGGGTGAGGGACACAAAGGCGTGACAATTTTGGGGGAAATTTGATTCTAAATTAGGAATTAAGTCAGTATATAGTGTGGCTGCAGTAACAAAGGAACTTCAGGAACTTAGTTATTTAACTAGAGTTCGGGCCGCACATACTGTATGTCGACTCGCACCTCCGATCTGACCAATATGAACATACTGTATATGGAGATCTCTGTATCTCTATCCCTTTAATGCCCATACACTGCATACAGTATATGGAGATCACTGATGTCATCAGTATACTATATGCCCATGGGCATGCCCCCTGATCATTTTTTCCTCGCACAGATAGGCTATATTTGTAATCTTTAGTCCCTGGCCAAGGTGTTAAAGTATGTCAGTGCAAAAAACAAAACAGTTATAACAGACTAGTTATAGTCGAACAGAGGCTTAACTGACGTTTTCTCTGGCAAAACCAAGACTTTTGATCAAACCCTCCGTCACTGGAAATGACGTAAGCTGCTGGACCTGACCATGTGAGATTATCGTTTGTGCACTGACTCAAATGGTTTCAGGCCTCATACACACATATAAAACACATGTTCTGTGTCTTGTCTGTGTTTAATGGCCGCTACAATTCTTTTCCAATGGGAGTCACATGGTTTGACCAAACATTTTTGTTTGATGAGCAGAACACAGCCGGCTTTATGAAAGCAGTGACGCACAATGAATTAAGCAGCCTATAATAAAAAAGTGAAACATCCGACAGTAACAAATCAGCAATTCTTAAACAGCGCCTGACACAGGCATTACCTCTCCATCAAATAAAAAAATCAGAGCGGCCTGGGAGAAATGCGAGGCCCTGTGCTTTAATAATTAATTAATTCATATCCAAAACTATACAAAAATGATCACATTTCTATATCTATAAGGACAAACCTTATTAGAAAAAATATGAATAGTATATGAAAGCCTTTGGAAATGTGTATAGGTTACTATTGGAATTGCAGGTGCTGCCAAATAAGTAATTACTATAGGCTACCTCATGGGTGTTCATCATCGCGTCGTATTCCCATCAAAGTAGCCTATACCACACTAACTTTACAAAGTAGCCTATACCACACTAACTTTACAAAGTAGCCTATACCACACTAACTTTACAAAGTAGCCTATACCACACTAACTTTGTGATCAACCTTCTTCATTTGCTTATTTATTTGTAAAAAGCAACACTGTATTAAGACATGGCAGTATAATATTGGTGCAAAATGGAAATATGTAATTAAATACCGGTAGTTAATATCTCAATTCTCTCTCTCTCTCAAAGAGAGAGAGAAATTGCTTTGGCAATGTAAACGTATGTTTTCTCATGCCAATAAAACCCTTTGAATTGAATTGAATTGAATTGAATTGAATTGAGAGAGAGAGAGAGAGAGAGAGAGAGAGAGAGAGAGAGAGAGAGAGAGAGAGAGAGAGAGGCCTCGCAGGCGCGACTCCGCGAGGCCCATGTGCGGCCGCACCGTTCGCACAACCTAAAAAGCGGCTCTGAGTGCAATATTATAGTTACCGTACAAATATTAGTGCAGAAAAGAGACAATAAATCCCGCTTTGGAGAAGATGCGCTCCGACAGGGTTGTAGTGGCAGCGGCAGGGAATCAGGGATGGATAGAATCCTTTTCGCTACAGGTGCCAACTTTGGATAACGTGGCACATAACATGGACTTCTTTGCATATTTTAAAATGCAACCATGTCACTTTTGACTTCATTTTCTGCGTGGACGGCATGACTGTAGCTGCACTTGTTGACTTCCTTGTTAACACGTTAGGACGGAGGAGGCGTTGCGAGGCGCAAGCATGACTCGCGGACCAAAATGGACCGCTTTTTTTTTATAGAATAGTCGATTTTTTATTTCCAGATCGATTCCCGTGCTTATCGAACGAATGTCGATTAATCGTTTTTTTTTGGGTCAGCCCTAATTCATACACCAATGGCAGCGGAAACCATGCAAGGCACCAACCAGCTTATCAGGAGCAATTAGGGGTTCAGCGTCTTGCTCAAGGACACTTCGACACCAACTCTGGGTGTGTCATACACACATATCAAATGCATTTTGGGGAGGGGGGGCAATCAGCAATCAAACAAATGTTTGGTCAAACCAAGACTCCCATTGGAAAAGCATTGAGGCGGCCAACCAACAGAATATGTTTGATAAGTGTGTATGAGGCCTCAGATGAATGGCCAGTGACCAGCAGTAATCCAAACACCTGTGCACTGACACACATAATGGACAGGGATAACACATAATGGACAGGCATATTTTTTGCACTCTAATGAACTGACTCAGGCTGCGTACACACCTAAAGAACAAATGTTTGGTCCGTGTGCGATGCCTGATTGCTATTTGATTGCTGCTCCAATTCATTTTCAATGGGAGTCACGTTGTTTGATCGGACAAACCTGTCCGATGTGGGGGCGGAGGGCACAACAAACACATCGGACACCTTGTAGTCAAAACAGCCAACGAACAGGGTGGGACTTCAGATCGGACAGAAGGGTGGTTTTTAACCGCCAACTAATAGGAGAGAACTTCCGTTCTTGACAGCACTGGGTGGGGTTTAGGCTGTAGTCTTCTGAGTTACGTGACACAGTACACAGACTATTATATCGCTTG
Organism: Electrona antarctica; assembly: GCF_951216825.1. Taxonomy (NCBI): domain Eukaryota; kingdom Metazoa; phylum Chordata; class Actinopteri; order Myctophiformes; family Myctophidae; genus Electrona; species Electrona antarctica. The sequence continues at coordinate 44,087,788 of NC_136789.1, read as the reverse complement.
TTTGTATGTCTTCTTTTGGCTACGGCCGTGCGTAACTTGGAGAGTCCAAGTTGCGCACGGCTGTCTCTGCAGTGAGTGAGTCCAGTCTGGTACTAAGTTCTATTCTATATACAGAAATACAGGACGATAGCCAAAATAGCCGTCGGGCCTCGGCAGTTGTGAGGCTGCATTAATAATTAGTTCTAAAAGCATGTCTTTTTTACGGGGATCACTATTGATTTTAATAGTAGACGCATATATGTCTATGAGTAGCCTAGAGTAGAAATGTAATGGCAGCGTACGAGGTTCACATGCGCAAATATAACAGATGTACAAGTTATCGACACGAATGGTACTTACGGTATGGTACACGATGTAAGCTTGTAGATCTGTTTATTTTAAGCATGCGCCACCGCCACCACGCAAAGTTATGACGCGCGCACATGTGGGGGGAGAGACCCGATATATTGTATAGCTCTATGGGAGAGACGCAGACAGAGAAATATTTGAAATCATCCTGTCTCGCTCTAGCGCACGGCCGCACGCATAAAGAGCCAATGGAGCAAATGTTAAATAAGCTACACAGGTGGTCCTAAATTATTAATTGATTAGGCCTACATCACTATAGAAAAAGACGTGATATAGGTCAACTGCAGCGGAGCTGTTCTGACTTGAAGCTTAACTGACCAGCACGGCTTCAAGTTTAACATGGAAATGCCCGTCGATTTGATGCGCAGAAATAACATAGGCCTATCGAATCAGGTTAAGGTGCACACATGGAAGAAAAGTCCTTTTTATCGGGATTCGGGGATACTTTGTTGTAGGCTATACGTCTCCGGTGAATTGTATGCACCAGCAGCAAGCACATTATTGTTCAAACACCTGCTCCTCTGTTCATCTGTTGTCTTATTTGGCTAATAAAATAATTATTAAGAATTAATGCAATTTCAAGTTGTTGCTGCAATCATATTCATGTTGCTGTTCTCTTCTCTCTGTGTGACTGAAGGTTGCGCCCAAAAATTGTAGACAGTGATTTCCCGCACCCCCTCATGTTATTTTTTCCCTCCGTCGTAAAATGACCTCTTTTCTTTTTTTCACTATTTGGTTCGCTTAACATGTCCACAGTCCACGTGTCATTTGTTTACATATTTGGTACGCTTTACAAAGTCCAGTGTGAACACCAAACGGACCAAAATCAAAATGCAAATATTAGAAGGTCCTTGATCCGGACCTTCTAAGTGAACTTTGAGTGTGAAAAACGGCCTCGACAAACTACCGCTAGCTGCTGCTGCAGTCAAGAAAACTACACTGAACATATGTGCATCTATTTCCGCGTGTCGTAGCACCGCCCAAATCGCGCAAAGCATTGTGGGACATGGAGGCATCAAATCATACAAATGTAATCAGTGGTCGGTCGGACAGATCTGTGTGTCCGAAAGGTGTGTACGAAGCCTCAGGATGTTCGCTACAGCACTGTTTCCCAAATTTTTATGGGTCCCTTTTCAAAAAACATTCCCAAAAAAGCTAAACAAATCATGAATTAAAAACAAAATTCAATGTATTTTTCAGCAATTTCAAGGGGAAATCAAAGAAGAATTTCATAAATTAGGAAACAAATGTTTAAGCCGATTTACAAGCTCACAACGCACCGCAAAGCGACATGGTGTGAGCTTATAGATCTGCTATTTTTAGTAGTTGTAAGTGATGTAAATAGGTTTTCAATGTAATGGGTCCCGGGATGCACAGGTGGTCATTCAAATGAGTCCCAAAAAATTCTTATGAGTCCCAAAAAAATCACACCTGTGTGAAGTGAGTGGTGCAACTCCGTGTGGGGGTTCGCGGGGGGAGGGGGATGTTCTAGACCCCCAGGAACGCGCCCAGGGGGCCGGGCCGGTTCCGGCGTGCTGCGCCGCGTACGAAACGGTTGAGAAATGACAGAGTTACCGTGTGGCGGCCCCTCTACTGTACCCTCTACTGTACTGTAATGTACTGGCACCCCCGAAAGCATACAGTTAATACGTGCGTGTGTGTTTGTGTGTGCATTAGGTTGCGCACAGATGAAAAACAACCATGCTGTTTTCGTGCTCATACCCAGACACCCAGACACCCAGCCACCCACCCACACACATAGCTCCGTAAGGGAGTGGTTGCACCACTCAAAAATAATAATAATTAAAAAATATATATTTTATTTTATTAAAAAAAACATAAAAATATCAAATAGGCCTATACAGTATATTTTTAATGTAGGCTAGTAGTATTAGCAAGCACAACTCAGTAAGAAATACTAATAGTGGGCAACAGTGGATTTAACATAGCTTAATATACCAACCAAAAGTTGTTTGCAGTTGCAATTATTATACTTAGTCAAAATATCGGCGTGTGTTATTACACAATGTGTGTTGAATCGGGTCTGCTTGTCACGCTAAAACATGTTCCCCTAAATATTTCTGTCGGAGGCAGTGCCGTTTAGTAGAGAGAGTTGCGACATCTCCGTTCACTGCTTATTCGTGGGGCTGCATGCGTCACTGATCACTCCATTGTCGTCACTCTCTGTCTCTAAACAGCTCTAGTCTAGAGACTGCGCTCCCCGGTCAGAGCAACATGGCGGCGCACAGCGCTCTGTGTTGTTACAGACTAGTGGTTCTACAACGATTCCTACGTGGATTTTATTTTTTATAACATAGGATGAGGTCGGATGCGGGCATGCAAAATGATCGTGTCCGTAGATTATTGTTTTAACGCATTTTCTTTCCCACGATTTTTTACTGTTTTATTATTATTATGTATTATTATTACTGTGTATGCTGAGTACAGTAGTGCATCCCGTGGACGCAGAGGTTGTTGGTGTATTGCGGCCCAAAACTATAAAGTGTGTTTTGGGACGCAAAACGCACCCTATTTACATCACTGGTAGTTTGTGTCCCGGGGAGACATGAAATGCCTCTTTTTGGGTCACGGGCTAAAACGTTTGGGAACCACTGCCCTACAGTATGTCCCCTCACAACCAGGACAACGGCCTCCTAAAGTAAACTGTTGGCAGCTGACCCACAAGACACCTAACAGATCTCAGAACAGCAAGTTTGGTGCAAATCAATGACGCTTGGGTTAGGGTTATAGGGGTGCCCAAAAGAACGTTAAACATGAAGTGAGGACTGAAGTGAAAACAAAATGGCCCGTAAACTGTTGCCAGTTGACTCAAAGGACATCTCACGAATCTCACAACACAAGCATACATTTGATGTTACATAGTCACACAGTTATGACATCAGCACAAAGCACTGAATTCCCCTGAAGTAAATGCCTAATTTACATACGGTGTGAGGCAAGCCATGGCTCACAGGTCCAATAGTATCTAGACAGACCAACCTATGAGCCATGAGCCACGGCTTCACTCACACAGTAGTAGGCTTAACTCCTCACGCATGCACGCACGCACGCACGCACGCACGCACGCACGCACGCAACCACGCAAAACTTCTATCGTGTCACCTTGTGTGACGTGACCACACATATTACTTTTGTTCAAGCATAGTGGGTCACATGGACTTTGATGGCAGGCATGTTTTATAAACATCAGCGCATGCATTATACTGTTCCAAATTGTATATGGCCTAGAATGACACAACTTGGTAAAGACCTGGATATGTCATGAATCCCATTCTGTCATACTGCTACTATACTGTAACTGTATGTAAAAAAAAAAAGAATCACACCCGTGTGAAGTGAGGGGCGCTCTTATCATCATACATCATCTCATTCCGGCCAATCACAATTTGCGTCCTCACTATTCTATTCTGTCACTAATCGCTATGATTCACACAAACACACAAAGCTGGGCATAGGAGGGGCTAGTGCCCCTCAAAAACTGTGTGTGTGTGTGTGTGTGTGTGTGTGTGTGTGTGTGTGTGTGTGTGTGTGTGTGTGTGTGTGTGTCAAAGTGTATGCTGGTGTATTATGTTTATGTGTCCATTTTGTCCTGTTATTATGATGAGCATAACCCAGTGACTCTGGTTACAGTGTGACAAGTCTCTTGCAATGTGTAGAATGTGTTTGTCCGTAATGCCACACACGGCAACATCAGTCAGAGCATACAGTAGCATATGTACGTCCCAGGCATGCAGGCACAGAGAGACGTGTTGACAGAATACACGTGTGCACCGTAATGTAATACATTCATGTGATGTTGTGACCTTGAGTGGAGCGAGGGACACGGCAAGTCAGTGTTTATGCACTAAGTTGTCTGCTGTTTGGCACCCAACGTCATTATCACAGTATAGGTTTAACCAGTAAGACGCCTGGGGGCGACTGAGGTCATGTGCGATGGCACGAGACCTGGGCACCATATATGGGGCTTTCCCCAAATATGGGGCTTTCCCCATGTATGGGGATTTTGAGTGATACACTGACTGACTGACTGACGGGAAATGCATGATTCCATAGTTAACTGTGCCTTTGTGGCAACCACAGTGGTTATCATGACTGTCACAATATGATATATTGGCATTCCCATATATGGGCTTAATATTGATCACAGTCAAGGATCTCCATGTATGGGCATAACAGGTATTGTATTAGGGTATCAGCTAGGAATGCCCATGTATGGAACTTTTTTAAATTCACGTTTTCACATATATATATATATATATTTATTTTTGTTTGTTTGTTTGTTCAAGTTTTCGGGCAAGTTTTCGGGCAAGTTTTCGGGCGTAAAATGTGTGCCAAGCGGGGCTTCGGGCCACAAAAATGGGGTCCAGGTAGAGCCAGACCTTAATTTCCAGCCCTGTTGAGATCTCTATCCTCTGGTTGGATTTCTATTTCCATGGTCTCCAGCTTGACTTTGTTTATGAAGACATGCCTGGTGGAGATTACTTTTTGAAAGCCGTTATTTCACCTAGAGCTCCATATACAGTAGGGTGTGTAGGATGGGTGACAAATTCCAAATGTACTTTGTCAATGAATTTAGCTTTCTCTCTCCATTCTGTCATAAACTGTAGTAAAACCAAAGGAAAACAGGGCGGCGGTGGCTCAGGGGGTAGAGTGGCTGGATGGTAACTGCAAGGTTGCCAGTTCGAACCCGGGCTCCCCCAGAGTTGGTGTCGAAGTGTCCTTGCACTATATATTTCTAAAACTATGAAACATTTCAAAGATTTCTTTTCAGGCAAACATGTCCACCGTAAGATGAACCTAAATAGGTTTGAATGGGGTTTCTAGGTGTAAGTATGTAGGACTAGTAGCATGCCAAAGTTTGTGCTATTGCCATTGAGAATGCATTGGGCGTTTAAGTTAAATAACTCCGAAACTACAAATCATTTCAAAGTAAAAAGTTCCAGCATGTGTCTCCACAGTAAGCTGAATTATAAAATGTGTGAATAGTTTCTATGTGAAAGTAATGTTTTGACGTGCCATAGAGCTGCCATTGAGCCCCATTATACATTTCTCAAATTTGAAAGCACTATATTTCTAAAACTATGAAACATTTCAAAGATTTCTTTTCAGGCAAACATGACCACCGTAAGATGAACCTAAATAGGTTTGAATGGGGTTTCTAGGTGTAAGTATGTAGGACTAGTAGCATGCCAAAGTTTGTGCTATTGCCATTGAGAATGCATTGGGCGTTTAAGTTAAATAACTCCGAAACTACAAATCATTTCAAAGTAAAAAGTTCCAGCATGTGTCTCCACAGTAAGCTGAATTATAAAATGTGTGAATAGAGTTTCTATGTGAAAGTAATGTTTTGACGTGCCATAGAGCTGCCATTGAGCCCCATTATAAATGTCTCAAATTTGAAAGCACTATATTTCTAAAACTATGAAACATTTCAAAGATTTCTTTTCAGGCAAACATGTCCACCGTAAGATGAACCTAAATAGGTTTGAATGGGGTTTCTAGGTGTAAGTATGTAGGACTAGTAGCATGCCAAAGTTTGTGCTATTGCCATTGAGAATGCATTGGGCGTTTAAGTTAAATAACTCCGAAACTACAAATCATTTCAAAGTAAAAAGTTCCAGCATGTGTCTCCACAGTAAGCTGAATTATAAAAAGTGTGAATGGAGTTTCTAGGTGAAAGTGCTTTTTTGACGTGCCAATATCTGCCATTGAGCCCCATTGTGAATTTCTCAAATTTGAAAGCACTATATTTCTAAAACTATAAAACATTTCAAAGATTTATTTTCAGTCCACCGTAAGATGAACCTAAATAGGTTTGAATGGGGTTTCTAGGTGTAAGTATGTAGGACTAGTAGCATGGAAAGGTTTGTGCTATTGCCATTGAGAATGCATTGGGCGTTTAAGTTAAATATGGGGGGGGGCATATTTTGACAGCGGAAACTGTCATAATTTCTCCCCCCTCCCTATTCCAAAGCCCCCCCAGGTACATTATATATTTAAACTATTTTCAGCAATGGTACACTTGTTTTTTCAGTGGGTAGATCTTGTTGAGCTGGTCATTTTGAAAGTAGATCTCACGTCATAAATGTGTGGGCACCCCTGATGTAGGACTAGTAGCATGCCAAAGTTTGTGCTATAGTTTAAAAAAAGAAAGATATTTTTCATATTCCATCCTGATTGACTAAGATATGCATCTAAAGTTTGCAGGAGTGGTTCGCTTTGATCAAAATGTCTGAAATCATGAACACAGCGTCCGATTTCCATCAGACTTCACACATGCTTGTTTTAGCGCCGGTGCATTCCGACCATTTCTGGCCCACAATAACCTACAGTACCTGACCTGGTGGAAACCTGTGCCCCGAGGAGCTCTTTATCTACTTCCTAAATGTTCACGCGCGTGCACGCACGCACGCACGCAACGCACGCACGCACGCACGCACGCACGCACGCACGCACGCACACACGCACACACGCACACACACACACACACACACACTTAGTGTGTTGGTGTAATATAAGTTGGGTCCCATTAAGTGAAACATCACTTTTAGTGCCCCTGACGTCAAGCTTTTGATTGCCGCTTACCCCCCATAATGCTCAGGCTTTCTAATAAATGTCAGCCTAAATGTACTGCTTCTACACCAATATACAGTTGTCACTCTTAATGGCACAGTGTCACCTCACTCCTTTCACTAATCCTCCAATCCTCCTTTCCTTCTTTTTCCCTGTCTTCCGGCTTCTCACCTCTCTCTTGTGTCTGTGGGGACAAGTAATGAACGGCTTCCCTGCTCTGATTGGGTGATGTATGGTGTTATTAGGCAGGATGAAAGCACACATAACTCACAGGATATGAAACAGAGGTAAAGAGAGAAAGACAGCACGAATAGAGAAAGAGGGATGGAGTGGGAAAGTGAAATGGAGGAAGGAGGTGTTTGGCAAGGTGCCTTAAAGGATGGAGATGCCAAGGCAGAAGGAGAGAATGTGTGTGAAGGGGTGAGGGATGACGGTGCAGCCGTTGTAGACACAAGTATACTTAGTTGTAAATATGGTGGCAATTTTACTGATAACTTGACCTTGGCACTCATCCTATGGGGAAATAATGCCTCCCACGTCTGTCTGTCTGTCTGTCTGTCTGTCTGTCTGTCTGTCTGTCTTCCAGTCATTCACCACTCACACTCCTCTTTCGCTCTATAGCATCAGTGTGCGATTGAAGACAAGCAGATTCCGCAGTGCCCTAGCTTGCTCTGTGCATGCGTCTCTCTCTCTCTCCCTGCGTGCATGTGTACGTACGTACGTGTGCGTGAGAGAGAGCAAGGGCATAGGTGGCATTTTATAGGGAGGGGAGCTCCCAAATGATCGTCAGTCCTCCAGAGTCTCTTTCCATAAACTGTTCCTTCATCCATGTTTCATCCTCCTCATTAAAGCTGCATGGGAGTCCGCTGGGTCCACCTGGGCTGTTTTCTCTAAGTGAAAGTGACTGAGAAGCCAAGTTAAGGCAGGGGATGTGCAGAGTTCGCCTCGTCTTCGCCACTAAAGGTGCCTGACCTAGGGAGAAGAGACTCGGCCCAGGAAACAACTTATAGGTCGCCTAAACATCACACAATTGAGGGCTGGGGGGCCTGGGAACTGACCACAGAGCCACTGCTAGAATTCTGATTATGTTGCTTTTTTTTTTAACATAAGTTTATTGATATTTCTTTACAACATAGTATTTTCAAAGCAATTATTCACATATATTTTTTCCCCCCATAAATACAAAGCCGTTTCTTAAATGAACACAAAGAAGGCTACACTGGGACGGGTCTCATCAAAAATTCAACCTTTGTATTCATCCTCCCTCTTCTACTGTCCTGTTCCGTTGCTTATGTATATTTCATGACGTTGGGGATAGACTAGCTCTCTTAACATGACTTTGTCCTCCAATGACCCAAACTGTTTGCAAAAAAATACCATTGCTTACAAGTGGGGTTGACATTAGGTATATGTTCAGATCAGGGGCAATCAACCGCTTAAAACCTCAGTTCCTGTATATTTCTCAAATTTTCTCAAATTATATATATATATATATATATATATATATATTTTTTTTTTAATATATATATTTAATCATGGCAGAGGTTTGCCATGGATTCACTGTGGATTTTTTTATCGCAAACAAACAAAAATCTGCGACTTTTATAGGTTTTTGCAGGTCTGTGAATACCCTAACAATACTTTTGTGAGTCTTTGTGCTCAGCAGCACTTGTATAATAAAGCACCGTTTTTCCCATTGCTCCACAGATCCGCAGCTGAAAGGTATTGTCACCAGGCTGTACAGTTCATTTGGATACTACCTGCAGATGAAGCCAGATGGCACCATGGACGGCACAAAGGACGAAGGCAGCTCCTTCTGTAAGTGTGTGTGTGTGTGTGTGTGTGTGTGTGTGTGTGTGTGTGTGTGTGTGTGTGTGTGTGTGTGTGTGTGTGTGTGCGCACAACTGTGAATAAAGCGTACAGAGTCGAAAGGACACAGCTCTCAATTCACCATCACCATCTGTGTGTTTGCGCTGTAACTTCTTCTCTGTAAAATAAACACCCTCTAGCGGGGAAAAAGGCAGAGGCATAGCCGTAGTATAGAACCCTGGGGGAATCCAGTCAATGAAGTAAGTGTTTAAGGACTGCTGTATGAAGGAGTCATGTGTTAAAAGGTCGCTGGACAACTCATATTTTCTTATTTTCATCTCTGTACGTCGTATCTCGAGAACCGTCCGACTGACCAACTTCGACAGTAACCCACCCAGAGGGAGTGGGGAATCCAACAGGGAACATTCTAATTCCCCTGCTGTCCTGAGCCACTGTCATTAAATACTCCCTTAATTATTTATAGGGGAAACACTGGGTCCAAAAAAATATTCATATTACTCGTGCAGATGGCATAGTAGAGCGCAATATAGTTAACTATTACATAAAACATACAGCGATGCCTACATGGACGGTATGCCTTCATAACCCATTAAAACCAGGAAAGCATCTGTGTCATTGTAGATGTTTGAGTTGGCTATTCAAAAATAGCAAGCTTACATCTGCTATTATTGAAAGATCTTGAAATAACTACTGGTTTAGAAGGCGTCTGTAGAATCGGCCTCAGGTCTTAATGGGACAAATAAGCTAAAGCAACTGGAAGAGCACGCACGCACGCACGCACGCACGCACACACGCACGCACACACGCGCACACACACACACACACACACACCCACACACACACACACAAAATGGGCCCTACAATGTGTGACAAAGGTATCCACTTCCATTACATCAACAATGAGTCCCGACACATAATATGAAAATATATAATATGAATATGAATATAAATAATAGAAGAAAAACAATACTTGTAACGCATACCTCACAACAGATCCCTGCTGCTTAAGATATGTCAGTCTTGTAAATGACATCATGTTCCAGAATCATCCACCCACTGTGCAAGATTCAAACTGTATCCTCAGATAACACCGGACCACAATGGAAATAAGCTCTTGAGCTTGATTGTGTTTTATGCCTTTGACAGATATAAATATATTTTTAGTTAGTATAGTTTACGCATATGCATTTTGTCAATGTCAATCCATAAAAAAGTTGAATATGATCAGAGTCATATTCAATGAAACGCACAACATGGCCAGACCTTTAAACAACATTCGTATCATTAAATATGTTAACAACAAGAGCGGTAGTAAAATGTATCATATTGACAGATCTATTGGGCTGACATTTACTCTCGGGCAGGATATTCATGCATTTGCCTGTGTGCGTGCGTGCGTGCGTGCGTGCGTGCGTGCGTGTACATGCGTGAACACACGTCTAGCTCATTTGGCCTATAGGCTTCATATTTCTTGTGCATGCTCCCAGCAGGCCAAGGACCTCAATATCCCATGCACTTTTCTCAAATATGTCAATGACAACAATGTCTGTTTTTGCAAATCACAGAGCAATTGTCCCTCCAGGCTATAGCATGTGTGTCCCGCACGGCTATCGACCAGAACTAGCCAAATTAGGCATCTGTCCTAAGGGATCTATACTATCTAGCCAATTACAATGCCCCTGGGTGGGAGCTCGCTGTTGGGTGGAGGAAGTGAGAGGAGGAAGGTGAGGGCTAGTGGACGGTAATGCCCCATGCATGGTCATAATTCACTCATGGCCTGTCAACCTGTCAAGGGGTCATAAATCACTGGCCTGTCAATCAGATACACATGCATGTGCAGGAACTCATTCACGCAGCCTGTACATATAACATATATGTATTAAATTATAGGCATATGCTATTTTCAGTGGCAGAATGGAAGCATGTCTGGGAGTTAATTTCATAAAAGAGGATAGATACATCTCTAATGAGAAAGACACCATTATGGGAAAATCCTAATATTCCTTATCCCATAGCTGATGGAGTATTGCAGAGATGGGTTAATAATGGAATCAGGACTGTGGGTGATTTATACAGCAACAATGTAGTATCAAACTTTCAACAATTGTCAGCCAAATTTAATTTACGTAACCATGACCTCTTTAAATATCTTCAAATTAGACATTGGATTCAAGCAAAATCTATAGATTTCCCGAATATTCCGGAAAAATCCCCCCTGGAGGATCACATGTTTTGTACTCTTATCACCTCAACTAAAGGATTAACTTCCTCCATATATAGTATTCTAAACAATAATTTACCAATTTACAATACATTGAACATTAAACATAAATGGGAGACAGACTTGGGATGCACTTATGATGATGTGGATTGGGAAATCCTTTTAGAGAGAGCTCAGAGGGTTCTGATTTCCACCAAACATAGACAGATGCAATTTAAAAATGTTCACAGGACTTACTTTACCCCGCTCAGGTTACACAAGATTGATAGGAGCATTTCCCCTATGTGCCAAAGATGTAAAATAACAGAAGGCTGCCTATTACATATGTTATGGAGCTGCCCACTTCTGATTGATTACTGGAAGTTCATCATGTCTACTGTCTCTGATATCATAGAGGTTGAAATACCACATGATCCAAGAATTTGGTTACTGGGTGACGTTACATTGATCAACACAAATTTTAATTAAGAGTATTTTGTGTTACTCGCCAGTACAGCTGCGAAGAAAATCATCTTGGTTAATTGGAAATCTGAAAACTCACCTTCACAGAGACACTGGCTGAATGAGCTTTCATCATACTGTACAATGTAAGGAGAAAGCCTGCTACTTTTGAAAAGTATATGGGGTAGGTTCTTTGAGGTTCTACCTTCAATATCTCCTCTGGGTTGATTTTGTTTTCGTTTTATTTGTATTGTTATTTTTATTTATTTATCCGAGTTGATGCTGTCAAGTGGTGTTGTGTACAATACAGAGTAATGAGAGCTGTGTAGTTTACCTTTCTGGGGTTGGGGTGGGGGGTGGGTGGGGGGGGTTTGTTTTTGCTGTTTGTGTTCTTTTTTTTTTTGTTTGTCTTGTCTTGTTTAAAAAAAAGGAAATCATGATTCTGTAATTAATTGTTTTAAATGATGTCTGCATTATCAATAAATAAATCTTAAAAAAATAAAAAAGAATGGAAGCATGTCTGATATGAATGAGTGAATACAAAATACAACATGAATGAAGATGCATGTGGAATGCATGTATGTCTGCGCGTAAGTGTGCGTGTCTGCATAAAGCCACCATGCAACTCCTTGGGTCCAAACGGTTGCAAGGAGTCAACGCTAAAACCGTCTCGACCCTTTGGTGTGGTTTGGGCCATTGAATTCCATGCGTTGAATCACTAGGGTCAACGTAGGTCAACGTGGGTCAACGTGCAACAATACATATCACACCGCAGGGACAACGCTAAAACCGCCTTGACCCTTCGGTGTGGTTAGGGCTTGAGAGAGAGAAGGCATTGTGTGAGGTTATACTGAAGTCATTTGTACTGATTGAGTACAAATGACCACAATGGAAACAAGCCCCCGAGGCCTTTTGTGTTATTCTTTTAGCATAACTTGTAATATTAATAAGCATAAAGTATTCAATCAATCAAAAACGTAATTGTCCATGTCCACCACAACAGAAGTCTATGGCTTCCAATCCGCTGTGATGCATCCAGCTTACTGAGCATCTCTACATCATTGGTTCCAAAACTCAGACCCATTTGTGGGGCACGGACACATTGTTAGGAGTCCCTTAATTCTCCTGATCTTTGTCACTGTGCCAGTGACTTCTGTCTGGGCCAGCGCCTGTCAGCATTAGTTGTTCCGATACTGATACTGGTATCGGGTATTCGGGCCGATACCACCCGATACCTAAACATTCAATTGACACTAGGCTGAACGATCAATGCAACGGGAGCAAGTCTGACCCAACACTGCAGCAAATCGCCCAAAACAGCCAATCTACAAGCATAAATGACAACTGACAAGTGTAGATCGGAGATCCATCTGCATCTATGTTTATATTCGGCGGGAGACACTATCAGATGAATAAATTAACATTTTGATTAGCTTATAGTTATAGTTGTCCTTTCTACTCGTAGCAGGAGCACATTAAAAAGGTACTTACGGTATATCAGACCACCAGGTCCAAAAAAGTCTAGATTTATGTCTATATTCAGTGGGCAATATTATTAGATTAATAAATGAGCATTAATTAACCTACGTTGTGACGTTCTCTCCACTTGATGCAGCCACATTAAAAGTCATTAACAGTTATTTCCATCAGACAAGTTCCAACAAAGTAATCCATGACTACAGATAGAGAATCTTCTTGTAAGCGTTATAAGCACAACGTCCTTAAATCCTTAAAGGTTTAAGGTTAAAGTTTACTTTGCCGTAAAACAAACTTTGATGCGTTGTTTTTCTTTGCGACAGTGCTCCTACCCCCGCACATGTGCAAGCATCGTGACATAGGTGATTATTTTTTGCCTCGAGCATAATGAAAGAAATATAGTATATATAATATATAATAGCTATACAAGGTCAACATTTTATGAAAGGTAGATAATAAAGAATGTGTCTGAAAAGAACAAAATGTTTTATTGCTATTAAGCTAAATAAAAAACATTTTGGCGTTTCAGGCCATTATTATTGTGGTAATTGACCATTACAGTATCACTACAAGTACAAGGCATGACAATGAAATAAATTGTAGAAAAGGGGGTAAAAGAAGTGGTTACTCGACAAAAATAAAAAGTACTCTAATCGGTACTCAGTATCGGCAATTACTAAAAATTACAACTCTACAGCATACCAGGGGTCTTGAATGGGAGGAGTGGGATGGAGGTGCTAGTCCAGGTACAACAGCAGTGGCAACTGTCTAAATTGAGAAGAAATAAAAACATCTCTTGCACACTATTTGGTCAAAATATAGGCTAACTGGGTAGCCCCCACCATCAAAATGTTATCATTTTAGAGAAATATTTGCCATCATCCCAAATGTAATGCTTTGAACTCATTGCTTAATGAGGAAGAAACAACAGACGATCTGGGCACTCAGGAGGAAAAGCCTTTATTTATTAAAGGCAACTGCCAACATGTTTCAACCTTGGAAGGGCTTCATCGGAGAAATAATATACAGACATCTCATTAAATAGTACTAGAACACGTGAGAATAGCTATGCAATTAATATAAAGTGTCCAAGAAGTGCGGGTGGGTACCTATCAATTGATAGATGGTAATTACATATAGGCAGTAAAATCAATCAACAACTTTAAAGGTGCACGTGCTGCTGGGTACCAAATGGTCTGTAATGGCCTCTGTGATTGTTACTACACCCCATGTGAACCTAAAGGATGTGGAGATGTGTTGTACAATGTTCTGGTTAGTTTAAAGTTACCCTTGTGCAGAATAAGGTACTTCTTGAAAAACAAAGAAAGACAATGTATTAAGGTTTGGCTGCCCCTTGTCCGTTATTTGAGTAGAAGCACTTAATGGACAGGATACCACTGATGTGGTCGACTGTATCATCTTCATTTCAGATGTTGTTTTCCACCATGGGTAATTCATCATCTTACTATTTTAGTCTATGCGGTGTCACTGAGCAGTACGGGTGGGAGGGATTGAGGGTTTTCTTTTTGTCTGTGTTTTTTTTCTCTTTCCTTTCTTCTTTTGTTTTTCATTAAAAAAAAAGGGGGAAAAAAGTATACTGTACCAATTATATAATGTATTGTATAACCTGTTCTTAATAAAAAGTTCCCCTTGTGCAATGGTGAGGAGACCAACGAGGCCAAGGACAAGGTGCAACAGCTGAGATGTTTTAATTAAATACAAGTTACAGTATGGGCTCACTTTTCTTAGTTCCCATTGACACCCAGCAACAGTGTTTTGTACAAAGCCCTGGAGTGAAATTTGAGTGAAATAAAACAATTTATTACGCTGAATCTGTCTTGAGAGATTACATATGCAGTGAGTCTAATCATCAAGCGTATGAGCTCCACCTGTGTGAGACAGAGAGACAAGAGAGCAAAGAGAGAGAGAGATAGATTGATGCATGTATTCAGAATCCTACCCATTAGTACAAAATTGAGGCTTTTCTAGGCTAGGCTATATTTTGCAGTCTATATACTCTCTTCTTCTCTCTCTCTCTCCCCCACACACTTGTTTTCTCAACACAGCACAGTTCAACTTGATTCCTGTGGGACTACGGATTGTGGCAATCCAGGGGGCGAAGACAGGGATGTACCTAGCCATGAACCACGAGGGATACCTCTATACCTCTGTAAGTAGCTACTCTCTAGTCTCTACACACACACACACACACACACAGTCATGATGAGCAACTGGGCTCTATGCATACACGCCCTTTTCTTTCCCTTCTTTCTTCCTTCAGGTGTTACTGCTGATACTAATGAAGGCTCTGTTCCATTCTGGTCAAACAAAGTCTGGGTGCTGCTATTGTGCGTGTTGGCTCAGTGGAAACACTCTGCTACACCAGTGAGTCTCAAATCCTTGAGTGGGTTCCAAATGACCCTGTACGGGTGTGAAACTCTGAGAGGGTTCCATTTGTACACTCTCAGAGTTATAGGGGTCCTTGAAATAAAAAATCTTGAGAACAACGGCACACTAAATGGAACAGAGCGAAGATACAAGACTATGTAGTGTGTACACTACATACGTATTTTAAGAATGAAGGAACTACTTCTCCCATGAGCCATTGCACATACACAATGCTTTAAATTTCATCCAAAATTATTTTTCAACTATTTTTAAAGACTATTTTTAATAAAAATTAAAAAGAGAGCAAGATCTTTTTAATTTTTATTAAAAATAGTCTTTAGAAATAGTTGATGGTGTTATATAATATTGTCGTTGAGTGGTAGTGATTTTCAGAGACAATTTACGATCGTGTTCCGGGGTATGGGATATATAACAAGTATAATAAGTAGAAACTCACGTGACATTCACAGGGGAGGCAGGTAACATTGCCATAGTAACACAATCTCGACCAATCAGACATGATGTTGCTAGTGCTACACATTACAAATGAAACATCGTTTTACAACCATGAGCCTCGTGGTAAGTCGACATTAGATTGTTGTTACATGTATGATCTAACATATAATTAAGGGAACGGCCATCTTACTTCGGGGCTACAGTACAGTATGTTTAATGGCAGCTCAAACAAAAACAGTCATAACTCGCTCAAATCTTTACGGATTTACAAACGGGTTGGTTTATTACAAACGTTGTCAACGTGGCTATGATTCAGGGCGCTTATCTGCTTAATTTTGTTTTTTTATATGAACGTCATATAAAAGCATATAAGTATGTGGACGTCTCTGACGTTTATAACAAACCAAACCGTTTGAAAATCAGTTGAAAATTGAGCAAGTTGTGGTTATTTAAAAGTACATGCCCCATATAGAGTTAGACACAATGTTATGTGACCCCGAGGTAAGATGGCCGCCACGTAGCAACGTCGCTCTCCATTGGCCAGAGCGCGGGTGAGCCATCTAGCATTCTTATATATATCTATGGACGACACAGTTTCAGGTACGTCGCAAATCACTCCATACGTTACACCACAGTTGGTTGCCTATCAAATTCAGTCACAGATTCCCACAACTTCATACAGCTGCGTAACACGCAGAGCTGCGGCCCACACCGCCCACAGAAGTATTAGCAGCTCTACGAGCAGCGCTGGCTCGTGCGAACGTGCGTGCCGCGCCGACGGGACATATGTTAGCTATTGAGATGCTAATCACGTTATGATTACTAATGAACGACCTCTTGAGAACGAGGCGAGCCTCTCTCTCTCTCTCACTCAATGATCTGGTGTGTGTGTGTATGTATGTATGTATGTATGTATGTATGTATGTATGTATGTATGTATGTATGTATGTATGTATGTATGTATGTATGTATGTATGTGTGTGTGTGTGTGTGTGTGAGAGAGAGAGAAAGAAAGACAGACAGAGACAGTGCTTTGCTTTCTTGGGGGTCTGCTTGGGGGTCCGCGGACCACCTGCCTCAAAATGCATGTATCAGTATCAATGATGGCTATGATCTATCTATGGTTAAGGACTAGTAGCTGATAATACACTTCTGTATGGGACGCTTTATTAATGTCTGTAAGGCTGAGCTCTGTATACTAGAGGAAGCTTGTAACTGTCCATGGTACTGAATTGGGTTTGACTGAGAACAAATAGCAATCAGGCCCTAATCCTTTGCCATAGCAGTAAACACGGGTTTATGTGCTGATTCTCTACTCTATCAAACACTAAAAGCCCAGAATAAAACCTGGAACTAGCCACGGGAATATGAGCAATTACCCACATTGTGTTTGGTGCTGTTATTATAAGTAACTGAGATTAATAGCATCGGTGGAGACTGTAAATTGTGTGTACTCTCTTTGCATGGTTGCACACATAAATCCCTGTGTTTTTGAAAGAGGGGGGCATGAAAAACAGAGCTCGGGGAAGTGTTGGAGTCAACAAAGTTGAGATATCTTTGGTACATACAGCTAAACAGGCCATGAGTTATGAGTGTGGACTTGCATTGTAGACAAATTCATCCATTGAGACCTGGAACGCATCCATGTCACGTTAGCGTTTAACCACATTAACCATTAAGTAGAGAGGAGGGGCTGAAGATGTGCCGTGGTGGGTGGAGTATGTTCATCAATATGGTACGGCAGGCCAATTCATCAGAACAGTTTTACTTATAAACACAGGTGTAGAGCAGGGGTTCTCAACCCGTGGGTCGCGACCCCTCGGGGGGTCGCCAAATTATTTTGGGGGGGTCCCCAAAATTAAAAAAAATATATATATATATATTCTTTTTAAAAATTTATTTTCACGATTCTTTAAAAATAGCAGACCTACAAGTTCATAGCGCGCCACTCGGTGGCGCGCTATGAGCTTGTAGATCTGCTATTTTTCAATAGCTAAATTATAATAATGCTTAAAACACCAAAAGGGGTTCCCGCCCAAAATGGTTTAAGGTTATTGTAGCAGTCAATTTATATTGGGGGTCGGGAGGGGGCGGGGCGGGGGTCCCGAGACATTGCCAAAGCATTTCCGGGGGTCCCCGGCCAAAAACATTGAGAACCCCTGGTGTAGAGGCAGAAAACAGAGGTCCTCTGATCTATGAGGCCTGCTTGTGCTATAGATGAATGTAAAAGGATAGCGGCTCGTTCGGTGATGTGGGAAGATGGCTGACCGAAGTGTCAAACGTTGGTGGAGTTTGTATATTTTGTTGGTTTGACCACTAAAACCTCAATCTGGGAACCCATCGGAAAAAAAGGAAAAACGGCGCCCTCTGCTGTTTGTTTCTTGGAATTCGTTCTTGAGAGATACTAAAACCTAGATATAGTAATATACATTTGCTCTGTACTTTCTGTCTACACCAATCTCTTGGCCAAAAAGCCGATCTACAAGTTCACAACGCATCGCATCTGCTATTTCTTTGCCTTTACAGTACAGTACAGTACAGTAGACAGGAAATAGGTGGAGAGAGATGGTCACATGGGGAGTGACACGCAGCAAAGGTCGTCATGGTCGTCTAGTCGTCATGAGGAACAATTCTGCCATTGTAACCCAAGAGCACCGCCCTTTCTGCAATATTGAGTAGTTTGAAAAACTAACTATTAATCCTTAAATTCTCCTGGGATTTTTGAGCAATCTGCACAAAGGTTCCTCCATACAATCTACAGACCATTATCTAAACAAAACCAGTGTCAGAGACGTTTGAATCACATTACTAGTACAGACAACAATAGAACAGCAGCTTTAATTTTATATACACAGCATACAACACAAGCAGCAGCCAGAAAGAAAGAAAGAAAGAAAGAAGAAGAGGATGGAATAATCCTCCATAGTTTTGCCATCAAGCCAGCCATGAACCAATACAGCAACGCCACCCTGTCACTCACAACTCACAACCTCCAACAGCAGCCACAACACAAAACACATACTGCTCCACATCAGTGTTGGCTGTTAAGTCAAAGCCCAACACATGCAGGTTGAACTTAGGACATAGCAAACTCACACAGGATAATTGCAGTGACACAATTCACTACCTTCAACATCAGAAACAACAACATACACACTGTAGATAAACATCAGCATTCAAGTCCTTGCTTGAATCACATTAGTATTCACACACAGCATACAACACAAGCAGCAGCAGGGGATGAAAATAACAAAATAAAAGGTTCGTACCTTGAGCAGTCAGCTACTTGACTTCATCAGTTGAGTAAGTGATGGCCAGGGTCAAACTTTGGAAGACATATTAGATACTGTAGAGCCCCAGCTCTCTCTAGTTTGTCCTAAGACAAGCCCTCCGTGCAGTCTCCAGTCATCTCCATCCTTCATAATTATGTATCTGTGTAGCTTCGCCAATACTTTCCTCCCCTGCTGGGAAATCCCAGTGCCAATGGCAGTGACCGTCCAGCCTCATTCTCCTGACTAGTGCCATCTTCTCACTTAATCTTAAATCTTCTCTTGTTAGCCACCCATCCCATACAGATGCTTGTTGGTAACATGTTCATCCTGGTTGATGTTTAGTATTGGACTTCTGTAGGGCAGGCTTCAGGGTCCAGCACTCACAGCCGTAGGGTCATTGGTCAGACAACAGGCAGTAGTGAAGCCAAGATCTTGCTCCCCTCCACTGATAGCCTGCATCCCGGACTATAGTGAAGAGGAAGGGGGCGAGGGTTCCCTTCTGTAACACCCCTGCCAGGATGTCAAACTCTGCAATGTTGTCGTCTGGGCTCAT
Source organism: Electrona antarctica (assembly GCF_951216825.1). NCBI lineage: Eukaryota > Metazoa > Chordata > Actinopteri > Myctophiformes > Myctophidae > Electrona > Electrona antarctica. The sequence goes on along the minus strand of NC_136789.1, from coordinate 44,068,209 downwards.
CTCTACCTCACTCACACACACACACACACACACACACACACACACACACACACACACACACACACACACACACACACACACACACACACACACACACACACACACACACACACACACACACACACACACACACACACACACACACACACACACACACACACACACACACACACACACACACACACACACACACACACACACACACACACACACACACACACACACACACACACACACACACACACACACACACACACACACACACACACACACACACACACACACACACACACACACACACACACACACACACACACACACACACACACACACACACACACACAATTATATTACTTTATCATGAATATTTTTTGTTGAGTAAATTATTAAAAGTGAATTAAACTACACACACTTCAGCCCTATTTTAAAGTTAATGCTAAGCAACATGCTAACTCAGCTGCTAACTGACTGAGTTACGGCCAAGCAACACCAGGCTTTTCAGTGCGCGTTTACGCGCGCACGAAAAGCCTGGGGTGTAGCTCGGCCGTTAGGTAGCTAAGCATACAGGAGTAGCTAACTCACCTGGTGGAGAATCCAATCAGTTGGAGTCGGAGAGTAAACTTCCAAAGCAGTTTGTCATGACGATATAACTAACTTCTCTTTCTACTGTCACAAATGTCTTTTAGCAGTTTTAACTCCTTGGCAAGTGGCAATATACAGTCAACTCTACTGAACTTCTATGTGGTGTAATGTTAGCTGTTTAATTTACTAGTCTTACTTTACAATTTGTACAATCCGAAAGGTTATGGAGCTGTAGAAGTGTCAAACGAAAACGAAAAGCCTGCGGTGTCAAACAGACCTGTCTGTCTCCTGCAGGGGGAGGTGGGCGGGGTCCCCATTATTTTAGGACCGCGAAGTGGAAATTTCACAGGATTTGTTCGAACTTAAAAAAATATTTAAAATATTGTTAAAAAATATAAGAAAGAGGCGCTGTGAGCTTCATCAGTATATCAGAGCTTCATCAGTTTATCTGTGGAACAGTGAAACAAATAACGCCTCAACTTTCTAGCCTAGGCAAGGCCGATGTGTTTCTCAGGTGGGGGGGTCCCATCTCCCATGCAGTTCAAATAGGATTATTTTGGGGGGTCCCCACTCCCAAATTCAAATATGATTATTTTAGGGTTCACAGTGAGCCTGAAAAGGTTGAGAACCACTGCGATAGGAAGTGTCTATAATATAGAAAATTATTTGTATTCAGTGTATACACCTTCTAATCTAAGGAGCTCTGTCAGGGCTTCTGTGTTTCAAATTCAGTCTATTCTGTTTCTATATTTTATTGTGTATATTTATTGCATTTTGCAATTTAGTTGTTTGTTTTCTCTTGTGCAGAGGTTTACTGTATGGTGTCAGCCTTTGGCACAGATAAAAATAGAATAGATAAAATCCTCTTCGGAATGTGTTAGACAAGGCATGCTACAAAGGTCATATTTCAGAATGTTCCACATTGTTGTCAGGGACAACCTGAGGTTCCATTGCATAACAGGCAAATAATTAGGACTCATAATGAGCTGCCAGATGCTTTTAGGCTAACACAGCTCGCTTGCTAGAGCTCCTGCAGTGAGCTATTAATTGATAGTGCTTAAGTTCAGAATCACGTTCATTGACTGCAGTGAAACAAAAGGAGGTAATGATCAGTTGCAGAATAAATAAATAAAAAGTGTCCTGGTGGCTAAAGAAGGCATACCACAGAGGCATACAGTTGGGTGCCACCGATATTGTCCCTTATCATTTGACCCATTTAGGCCTGACCTCAAAATTAAAAAAAATCCTTCTAAATCCTCCAGTTTTCTGAAATAAATATTTTCACGATTTAAAAAAAATAGCAGACCTACAAGCCACCGAGTGGCGCGCTATGAGCTTGTAGATCTGCTATTTTTCAATAGCTAAATTATAACATAATGTTTAAAACACCAAAAGGGGTTCCCGCCCAAAATGGGTTAACTGTCCTTTTGCGCAGATCACGCAAACCTCAGCAAAAAGAAAAGGACAATATCGATGGCCTCCAACTGTACATATGATGTGAACAGTAATACAAGGTGTAGGCCTATATGTAGCCCTATAACTATAGCCTCTATTAAATGAGGCAACATTAACTGATCCAAAGGAGTGTTGGTGATGAGATGAGTTTGTCAGACTGCAGTGGAGGAGTGAGTCTGCAATCTTACTGATGATAGGTGAGGTCATTCCACCACAGAGGGAGAAGAGTCCAGAACACTTGGGATGGTTGGCCAGGGTATCGTAAGGAAGGGAAGGTCCTGTGTTAGCTATAATCTAATTGTGTGAGAAGGGGTCTGGGTGTAGGGATCATGTGCTTAAAGGGAAACTTCACCCTTTTTGTAAAAAAAGATGTTAATGACGTTTAGAATTGACATGGACACTGTGCTCACTTATTTCCTGAACTACATCTAGGACTACATGTTGTCTCAGTAAGACAGCCTCACAGCCCTCCCCCTATCCACAAGGAGGAGCAGTGCACCAAAGCATTATGGGAATTGTAGTCCAGGAAGGAAGTGAGCCCAGTGTCCATGACATCAGAGACACTGGGCTCACTGCTAAAGTCTAAAATATCTAAAACCACATATTACACACATAAAGACCCCCAGGAAAGTGTTCTAAATCTTCTAAACGTCATTAACATATATTTTCTTTGCATAAAGGGTGAAGTGTAAGGTAGTAGTAGGGGTTAATGCCCTTAATTGCAGTATAGGTCATCACAAATGATTTCAATTGGATGCGGGCAGCATTCGGAGACCAGTGAAGGGAGCACAGAAGAGACAAGTCTTCTATCGGGAAGACTTGAGAAACTCAGTCTTGTCTGCACTGAGTATGGTGGGAAGATATCCAATGTGAGATGTGGACCTGGCATGCAGCAATGCACTCGTCACCCTGTGTGGCAGCGGGAGGGACGGAGAAAAACAGCTCAGTGTCATCAGTATAACAGTGATAGCAAAGCTTGTGAGCTGGGGCCAAGTACAGACCTCATGAGGGATAAGATGTCAAGAGGGGACAGGGAGATGAAAACAAACCTTGTTATCATTACACCTGGTGAGTGTGTTCCTACAGGAAGCTGTAGTTTATTTACAGGACTGGAAACAAACAAAAGAACATGTGACAGTGCGTCTAGTTTTCATTGGTGTCAACTATAGGGTCCTAGAAGAAATGGAGCCTCATTAGAGGCCTTTATTGGAGTCTTCCCATAGGCTCTTTATTCCAGTGATACCAACTACCAAGATCAGATGTTGTGCTCTACGTGGAACTGTGTTTAAGTTTGCATTTAGAGCAGATGGATAGAGCATGTGCATGTTCAAGAAGAACTGCAGTAAAATGTATGATAGAGAAATGATCTGATAGGTAAGCTCACCATTAGACAAAAGTGAAGTGAGTGGTGGTGAATTGAGAGCTATCTCATTTCACCTTTTGGCCCTGTACGCTTTATTCAGTTATAACCCACGCACGTGCATGTGCATGTGCGTGCGCGCGCGTACACACACACACACACACACACACACACACACACACACACACACACACACACACACACACACACACACACACACACACACACACACACACACACAGATGCTTGCATGCACGCAACACATTACAGGTTGTAGGGGAGGGATCCCAGTGAGAGAGATAGCAGGTGCAGGGGGAAGTCTGTGTCACTCTTCCCTTGTCTCAGGCAGGAGTCTCAGCCTCACTACCTGTGGCGGGCACGAGGAAATGGCTGATCCTAATGTAAAAATAGAGCTCAGCGCAGTCCTGCCCCATTTCATCATCTACTGATTGTGTTCTGGAAACCCCTCCTGGGCCAAGAGAAAAGGGGAAGGGAGAGTGGAGAGAACAAAGGGAAAATAAAGCGGAACACAGAGCATTTGAGCAAAAGAGAGAGAGAGAGAGAGAAGTTAACACATACATTTGAGCATGCATGCGCAATGTGCATGCATCTGTAGGAGAGAGAGGAGGAGAGGGGCAGAGAGAGAGAGAGAGAGAGAGAGAGAGAGAGAGAGAGAGCACTGTGGGTATAGCTGATTTTATTAAGAAAGTTTAACATAATATTTCAATGCTGTAATTGACACATCAGTTTTTGTGCCAATCACAAGTATATGAATGGCAATTGCTTTATTTACGCGTATTTTTTATCGTGTCGTGTCAATATTTAGGTCTACCTCATTGGTGTGTATTGATGAGAGAGAGGGAGGGAGGGAAGGCTCTGTGGATAAGTGGCCCTGTCCATTCTTTACCTGTGCAGATTGCATTGAAATGCAGGACAGCACAGGCAGCAAGATAGCATCACTCTTATCACAGGACAGGAGAGGTCGATAGAACAGATGAATGAACCAAGGAAGCAATGAAAGTAGCAAAAGAAAAGAAATGCAGTGTGTGTGTTTTTGGGAGGGAGGGATGAACATTCTGCGAAAGCAGCCGATCTACAAGCTCACTATGTGTTGTGAGCGTCTACATTTCATAACAGATTACTAGATTAGGCAGATCTACAGGTTTATGATATTGTGACGAACACATAATCACAATGTCTGCATGGTTCGATTCTGCCTGGAGACCTGTGTTGTGTGTTGTACGTTGCCCTTCTCCCCTTCTATCTCTGCCCTTGGATTCCTTTGTCTCTACTAGCTTATGAAACAAAAGCTACCTGTCAGTGTGGGGGGTCAGGAAGGGCCATCAGCAGACACGCCCTTTTCAGATCCATCACATTGACGGGAGGCCTTTCCAGATGTCAATCAGTATAACACAGGCATGAGTCCATAACCCTCCACCTCAGCCCACCTCCCCCGGCATCCTTATCATCCATTCACACTGAGCATGTCACTCAATCACGCCAAGCCACGCTTCGCCAGGCCCTGCCGTGCTAAACCAAGCTGGGCCAGGCCATGCCATGCCATCATAAAACATCACAGACAGCCCATAAATCTTTGTACCAGACGGTATTATCTCCCACTTGCATCCATGGTAAACTGCTATTAATAAGTGCATCCATGCCTTATTAACTTATGTAATGTGGCATGTCATAGAACATCTGCATCTGGATGTAAATCAACGTAAAAATGCACACGCACACACACGCACGCACACGCACACACACACACACACACACACACACACACACACACACACACACACACACAGTGTGGGCAACCACACACACTACTGTATGAGAGGGATGGGAGGAGGGGCTTTATTAAGGAGCTTTACATTTGAAGTTCTGATTTGAGTGGGACAAATAATGCGGCACTATGAAAATATGGAAGGATTACTGCAGCTAGGCAGATTTCATGGCTTCCCTTTAGATTAACCAGAGAGCTCATGGGATGGTCAATAGATGCAGGCAGCATATGCATGCACATGACACTATGACCCCTGCTGTCTAGATGGGGGACTGCGGGCCTTTACCATAATGACATCAAGAGCAACATGTTCATGCAGATTGCATACTCATGTGCACTGTTGCTTTACTAAGTTTACTTGGAAATAGAATATATACAACACGATGGAGGACACTAGTTCTGTTTCATTCTTAAACCACACTGTTATTGCCCCTCCTGTATAAAGAATTAAAGATATGTAAATTTGACAAATTCATGGAACTTTAGATCTATAAGATCGTGTTTGGCTGCACTGCAAACTCATGAGTGTTAAAAATGGACTGAGTCCATTTTTATACTCTCAAAATTAGATTAACACTCAACAGTAGGTACTTCATTGTCCTTGCCATGTTATTAGTGCAATCCTAGTGTATGGTGGCAACGAGAGTTAAGCTTCTTCAAGCAGTTAGAATAGATGTAATCTGACACACGGGATGAAGAAGGAGGTGGAGGGTGGGTGGAGGAAAGGAGAGGCAGAGGGGAAGGTCGGGAGACTGCTCTGCATGATAAAAAGGTTCTTTCCATCCTCTGGATTCTCAGCACTGACACTAGATATTACCTCTCTCGTCTGCTTTCATTAGAACTCATTCTGGCTTGATAGGCAATGGAAAGGAGACTGGCCAAGTCTGTCAGTATGAGCTACGTGAAGGATATGATTCTTTAATTTCATACACTGCTCTCAGCTCTTACCATTTAAATGTGCACATTTACCATTTACCATTTAAAAGTGCTCAACCCCCACCCATGCTAAAAACAATATATACAAACTTTAACACTAATATCCCCAGCCATTAGGTATCCCAAAGAAGTGAAGTGGTTTCTCTTCTACGGTTCTGAGCATATAGCTTTGAGCTGTGGGGCTGCAGGTGTTTTTGAGGTGAACAGAGATGGAGAAAAACTACAATTATTCATTTGTATCAAATTACGATGAACTGGCACACTGGCATTGCGGTTTATCCTGAAGAGCACATTTGACCATTTGAGATATGTGCACAGCAATGCAATTATTCTGTCTGCTCTCTCACTGTACTGTATTTCCTTCCCTCTCTCATGTGAAGTGGTTCATACCTTTGGAGATGGCCGATTAATGAAACAAAGAATGTGGGTTCTATCATTAGGCTGATTTCACGGGACTGATTATAGAGGGTAATTACTGGAGGGCCTCAAGGTTTTCATTAGTGATATTTCAGAGCGCTAGTTGAAGGGTGTTTTCCTGGCGGTCATGAGTGCTCTTATCAGTGAAAGAGGTGAGCGTCGCTGCGTCAGAGCTGACTAAAGAGCCTGTGTGAGCCTATAGTGTCCCTCCTCTGGTGCCACAAGGGACCCAAAGTACCATGAGGTCTCCCTCGCCCTTATACACCCACCCACCAGTGTCCTCCCCATTGATCTCCTCCTCTTTCCTTCTACCATTCTCCTCCTATCTCCCCTCTCTCCTGCACCCCCTCGTGCTCTCTGGCCTGATTAATAATGAATGAAGGGGATCATCTATCGATCCTATCCTCTTTGTGTTAGCACAGCAGAAGATATCAAACCTGTCAGTGGATCTTTAAATAGCCCTGCCTGTGATGGTGCTCCTGGAGGTGGTGGTAGTAGTAGTCGGTAGGAGGGTAGCAGGGTTTGTTTTTGCAGGGTGCACAGAAGGGTGGTTAAATGGGCACAGCCAGGGGTGCAAGCGGACACAGAGATGGGGACATCACATGCATAATTGCAGTCACCCAAAGCATAGCGTCTCCCTGTGAAGGTCATAGGTGATGATCTGTGATGAGCGTGACACCAGAGGTCACTTAGACCCTCTCAATCTACATTTGAGTCTTTATTAAAGCCCCTCCGTGGTGGGTGCTGTCATCGTTTGGCCCTGCTCTGTCTTCCAGAGGAAATTCTCCAGTCAGCCATTTCTGCCCTGCTGCTCTAGCTAAATCAATCCTGCAGATTGGCTTTGCTCTTTGACAGTGGAAGGACCCTGATGGTGACTAAGAGAGATGTATATCTGTCAAAGTTGGTTATAATCACTGGTAAACATTACACAGGGTTCAGTAGTCTGTCGGGGACACAATTACTGGTGTGTGGAGACATGATAATTGTCCAGCAACCAGTTACCACTTACCAGACCTGTAATATGTGTTCAGATTCAATGTATCTGAAATAGTCCCGACAGTTTGATGTCATCACTCTTCATACGGTATTCATGCATGCATGTATTTGCGGGTGTGTTATTGGTGTGGGAGTGAAGACTCCCAGTGCTTTACATGTGCTCTGTATACTTTTCCTACGGGGACTGCGTTAAGTTCACCAGAGATGCTAATGCAATCACATCACACGTGCAACTGTTTCGTGCTCCTCCCATGGGTCAGATTTGTGCATACTATCAAAGAAACTGGAAAATAGATAGAATTTTAGCTTTCCTTTACCTTTCCTGAGGCAATGCTCACCTAATTAATGTGTGTGTGTGTCATTGTGTGTGTGTGTCATTGTGTGTGTGTGTGTGTGTGTGTGTGTGTGTGTGTGTGTGTGTGTGTGTGTGTGTGTGTGTGTGTGTGTGTGTGTGTGTGTGTTTGTGTGTCTGTGTGTGTGTGTGTGCGTGCGTGTGTGTGTGCGTGCGTGCGTGCGTGCGTGCGTGCGTGCGTGCGTGCGTACAATTTGTATTGGCATTCAGACACAAAAACTCATGTTTCCTTTTGTCTTTGTTTTCTCTTTTTGAGCGGTGCAAACCACTCCAACAACTGGCTTTGTACCCGTGTACCCGTGTTTGTTCGTACCAAAAAAACGAGCATGGTTGCTATGGTTAGCAACCAAAAAAACGAGCATGTTTGCTATGGTTAGCAACCAAAAAAACGAGCATGGTTGCTATGGTTAGTATGTGACGTCACTGACATCACAGATATCACGTCAGAGTGAATCAATGTGTAGTTGCACCACTCAGTTCACACGGGAGTGATTTTTTTTGTTACTAATAACAAACTTGCCCTTTTTGCCCTGCCCCATCTCTCCCCATAGGATCATTTCACTCCGGAGTGCAAGTTCAAGGAGAGCGTGTTTGAGAACTACTACGTCACATACTCCTCACTGCTCTACCGCCAGATACATTCAGGTCGCGCCTGGTATATTGGTATCAATAAAGACGGCCAGGTCATGAAGGGTAACCGGGTAAAGAAGAACAAAGCAACCGCACACTTCCTGCCTAAAGTTATCGAGGGTATGTGACACTTTTGTATTCTGGGATCTCACGAGCCTTCACATAATGCAAACTCCAGCTCAGTGGAACATGTATCTCCGCCAGCAATAACTGTATGGCTCCATATTTGGGTGCGGTTTCAGCCCGATCCGATTGCCGTTGAATTCCATTATAAAACTAGAAAAAGTGCCAGGTCAGATTAGGTCAGGTTATTGTGGCCTCCTGGAGGCGTTCTAATAGAGCGTCGCAGTCCCGCCTCCTACCCTGGACCAGGAAATGAAACCCAATGCATTTTTCCCATAGACATTTCTTAAAGTATTTATTTAAAGACGGTTACTCCGCGGACAAAGCCAACTCGAGTCGTGACAACTCATGACAACACAAACAATATTTTGGACCAAACAAATAATTACAAAGAAGAAAAACAACAAAAAAAGTGTTGTAACCTGCCGTTTTTCTTCTTCTTTCTAATTATTTGTTCGGCCCAAAAAATTGTGTTTGTTGTCATGATTTGTCACGACTCGAGTTGGCTTTGTCCGTGGCGTAAACGTCTTTAAATAAATACTTTCTGAAATGTCTATCAGGAAAATGAACGGAGAATCATTTCCTGGTCCAGGGTAGGAGGCGGGACTGCGACGCTCTATAGGCCAATGTGAAAAGGGTGTCATTCATGATTTGAGGCATTTTGTTCCAAAAATGTGTTTTGTAAAAATCTTCCTCAGCCTAGTGGGAATGTGCGTTGCACGCTGTGTTCATGATTTGACGCATTTTGTTCGAAACAGACCAATCCTGCAAACCTTGGAAGCCAGTCTTAGACAATCAAGATGGAATATGGAAAATCAAAAAGATCTGTGTGGATCACATGACTATAGAGATGCTGTGTACCAAATTGCATGATTTTTGGACAAAATCAGTAGTAATATAAAAGAGTGTGTTTTTGCAGCCTCATGGGTGGCGCTATTACAGGCCGTTCGGAATTGGCATCCAGGGAGTGTGTGTGCACGTAGCGACCGGACCAACAGTGCCGGAGATTATCTGGTAGCAGACAGATAGACACATGGACGGACGGATGGACAGGGTGCAAAACATAGTCTCTCCAATGTGCCTTCGGCCTGGAGACAATTATACACAGTATTTGAGAAAGAAAATGCAAGGAGGTACTTCTTTTGCCTTCTGGCAGCATGCATAAAGAATACTGGTGCTGACCGGCTCAGTTGCAAGATTAGCCTCGTGTAGACAGAAAGAGGTGAAAACATAATCACCCCCCCCCCCCTCTCACCTTTGGACTGGCAGAGATAATGATGGTTCTGCATCATTGGATGCTATTCATCACTGCTCATCAGCATTATTGCATTGCTGTCGGGCAGAAAACCTTCCAATGTTTTACTTTTCAGGAAATGGAAAAAAGAGGGAGGACCCATACCGGGCCGCTACCGCAGGGCAGGCAGGTGAACCACGTCGTCGAAATACAAGGTTTCTGCCCGACAGTGACAATATTCTTTTTTTTTTTTTATGTTTTTTTTTAATGGAGGGACAGACAGTAGGCTGACAGGAAATGGGGAGAGAGATGGGGGGAAGACATGCCGTAAAGGCCGCCGGGATCGGGAGTCGAACCCGCGGCACACTGCCAGACTGGATTGCCAGCTAAGGTGCCTGGACCGCTGAGCCACGGCCCAGGCCCAGTGACGATATTCTAATATTAACTAATACTTTATCTTTCCCCACAGTTGCCATGTATAAGGAGCCATCGTTACACGACCTAGCCAGTGAAGAGTGTGCTCCTCCTCCTCCTCCAGTGAAGACGTCAGAATCCGTGAAGAATGGCAGGAAAGAGGCCCCAAAGGCTGATGCCTCATAGCACAGGAGCCCTGAGGGTGGGGCAAGGTCAGCAGTGACACTGGGAACTCAGTCCGGACCCTCAAGCACTGGGGTTGGCTGAAAGAATGCCCCCCCCCCCCCCCCCCCCCCCCCTGTGGGCCACCATACCCCAGAAGTGCACTGCTACATGCTGAGGGATGAGAGCAGCCCGTCAGCAGCCAGCCAGGCCTGAGAGAGGACTTCCCCCTCTTCACCTGTCACCAGAGAGAGAAGGACCAGATCCCGAGTCAGCACTACTACCATGCCCCTCCTCACTGCTCTGTCGTCACTCCACACTCTGCATCCTCTGACAACCAGTGGCATACATTTTCTTTTTCATCTTTTTCGTTCAAGTATTCAGTTACCTCTCGCTCCTGTTGATTTCATTTAACCCTCTCAGAGTTACAAATGGATAGCTCCCTTACGCCTCACTATACTGTCTTTTCAATTTGTCGTAATTTGTTTTACGTGGCGAGAGAGTGACGGCAGCGCCAGCTCACTTGTCATCATAGTCGCTCTGTCAAAGCTCACACAGACTGTTGCCCTCTGCCCACCAGCCAATCACCAAGACTAATGTAGTTCAATTAAGTACTTTCTTTTTTAAATCAGCTATAATATCTGCCTCCGAAACTATCTGAAATCAAAATCAAAATTATTTTATTATTATTATAATTATTATTATAATAATTCACTATAATTATCATTATAATTATTATTATAATAATTATTATTATCATTAATAATATTTGTTCCATCAGTTCTTTAATCCGTGTGAAGGGTGTGAAAAGGGTGTGAAAATCCACCAGAATTTACTGGGTCCAGATAAAAATATGGAATATGAATATGATGGTAATAGTGATGACCAATAACAATATAATGACTTAAAATAATAGGACCATGATTATTATCAGAACTAAGATGATGCTGATGATCAGTATATTATATAATGCAATATAGTGTTTGTTAGGCTCACAGCAGAAGATAGACAGATGCTCTAGTCGAAACTGTACCTGTGTGGTGCACAGACCAAGGGGCTCCATACACACCCCACTGTGTGGTGCACAGACCAAGGGGCTCCATACACACCCCACTGTGTGGTGCACAGACCAAGGGGCTCCATACACACCCCACTGTGTGGTGCACAGACCAAGGGGCTCCATACACACCCCACTGTGTGGTGCACAGACCAAGGGGCTCCGTACACACCCCACTGCCTCCAGAAATGGGAGGACATAACGGAGTCAAACATAAAAAATCATGAAGAAGGGCGAAGAGCCATTGAAAAAAATAACTAACCCTAACACTAATGAAACGATATTTGGACAAGCTTGACTATAGACAAGCACTGAAACCCAGAATGCTGTTTTGAACAGGCGACGGCTTCTTGCCAGCCTTTCTCACCACCATGGTGGTGGTGGTAATTATGTATGTCTGAACCCAGTTCAGAGAACCAGTAAGGCAATGGGCACCTTAGACAGCGTGGTGGAGATCTCTTTTGTGTATAGTTTGCTTGGAAAGTGTTGTCGACATAAAGCTGGGTTTGAAGTGAACATCAAAGCCGAAGTGGGCTGTGAGCTGGAGCCCCTACTTACTATTCCGAAGATGTCTCACTGCTTATCCACTCACCAACCTTATCCAATCACCTTGGAGGATTCGCCCACCAAAATGTATTTCTTTCTTTCTTTCTTTCTTTCTTTCTTTCTTTCTTTCTTTCTTTCTTTCTTCGTATGGATGTTTAAAACAAGTATGCGTGTGGCTTTAGAGTCTACTGTGTGATGTGTGTGGATAGAGAGGAACGCGTTGTCCATGCCCTTCAGCAGGAGGCTGAGACGTCTCCCTGTGAGTAGTAGGTGATATTTGGGACACATACTTTTTTATATAGGTTTGCTACAGACCTTATAAAGGACATAACCTGGTAAAAGGTGGTTGCTCACAGCCATACAGCGTGGGAGCAGTCCCTTTGGTTGACCTTGAATCGCATGCAGTAGTAGCATGTTGTCATGGCAATGGTGCTGTCAGAGTTGGGGGGGGGGGGGGGGGGGGGGGGTCTACTGAGCATGTGTGACCTGGGTGCTGTCTAGTCTAGTCAGTCACACAGAGAGGAGATGTCACCACAAGTGGTCTATGTATGTTATGTCACAATGGATGCAGTGAAGAACATTGACATATTTTTAGTGACTTCCTTGTTGTCTCAAGACGAGCACTAAAATATCTTTGTTTAGGAGTGTCCAGTTTAATCAGGCTAATGTTGAAAATACCCTTAATGTATATCCCTGTGGGTTCCCGGTGCATGGCACAAATATTCTCCTTTGTCATTAAGAATTGTCAAAGAATGTGAAGAGGAGGTTGTATTAATGTTTTATAGTGAGGATGAAAGTATGTCAGGAATTGTATGGGGAATTGGAGAATAATCCAGGAGGTACGAGCATGTAGGCAAAAGAAAAGGAAGACATAGTATGTTCTTAATGTACGTTCATGGGAAATGGGCATTAAGGTAAGCTGGATTCTTTGCAGGGTTTTTAAACAGCATGTGGAAATACAGAATGTAAGACAAATAGACAACATATGCATTTATGACAGGGCGTTCAATAATGACAGTAGAGGAAAGTTAAAGTCTTTCAAAAATATGAAGGCACAACTAAAGTAAATATATTTTTGTTATTTTGGCTTCCTGAATGTGATCTGATTATAAAATGATGATTGAACAAACACATGCACAGATACCTTCCAAATCACAAGTGCCTGAAAATGGAAAGGAATATACAATAGGGACATATTTTCACTTGTGTGCCACACAATAACTCAAACTCTGTGCATACAAGCTGGTAATTTAATTCTTTCATGCTATTGACCTTTCGTTAAATGGAAGCCTCATGGAGGCATTCATTGACTGACAGCAAGTAAGCATTGTACATTTAAGGCAAAGAAGCCTTCCTTGACTAAATGTTTTCTGTTTTTAGCTGCTCACTAAAATTATTTCAGCTAAATATTAAAACATCATATCATAAATGCAATGCAGTTATTGACAAATTGTCTAACACTCTGTTATTATTGTAAAGTTGAAATGTTGAAAGTCTGAGTAAGTTGTACAGTAAGTTGTACAGTAAGTTGTACAGTAAGTTGTACAGTCCTGATACCGAATGTAGGCAGCAAGGAACATAGAATGTTGTTGCACAGGAAGGAAAAAGAAAGTGAGATAGAGTTTTATTCACGTTGAGTGTGACAAACTGGATTTTAAGCAAATCTGAGATGGATAAAGTATGTGATGTATGTTATGTAGCAAGTTGAGTGGTAAAGACTTTAATTAAGAAAGTGTCATGAAGGCTGTCGTGAGTTGGAATCACTGACTGTAGCAGTGAATAGTATAGACTAATTAGTCTTCTTACTAATGTCATTTCTACGGTCCTCAAATAAGCCAGATGAGGCATTAAAAGATGTCACTTCCACTGTTTGAAGTGTGATGCAAAAGCAAAAGGAACAGATCTGCTTCCATAACGAGAGTGAATTCATGGGAGAGCAGGTCTCCGGGGGCCACGTGGAGGTAGTGACATGGAAAACAAGGACAGTTGTGGTTCACACGTGGCCTCTCATGTGTGCTTTGAAGTTATAATCCATTTCCTGCACAGTCTTGCTAGAGCGTGTCGCCGTGTCCTACGTGTCTACTGTCCATTAACCTTCTGTCCACTATCCGGCCCATATGTGTGTAGTTCTAACACGTGTGCATGTGTGGGTGTAAGAGTGAAGTGTGTATAATGACCTAATTTTGTGTTCAAGATTTGTGTGGGTGAGTGACTGTGTGTGCGTGAAAAGCAGAAAAAGGTAAAGGGGCAGAGAAGCAGCTAGTGAAAAGAGCTGCATGGGAGCGTGATAGTGATCGACAGACCCAATAAAAGACAATCTGACAGGGATAGCCTGGTGATAAGTGCAATAGCTTCCATTATAGGTGCACAAGGGAGCACAGAACGATGTTTCTTGATAATGAACTCAGAGGGCTGTTGTTTGACTTCTACCTATAGAAATGGGCTTGAAGAAGAAGGCTGCACACTACATCAAAAGTGGGGGATGTAGTTCCCTCATTTCCTCAGGGGTATATACTGTACCTTTCCATATAGAGAGACACACACACACACACACACACACACACACACACACACACGCACACGCACACGCACACGCACACGCACACGCACACGCACACACACACACACACACACACTAGGCTGAATTTCTACATGTCTAGCAGCAAACAGAAACTAACAGCATCAGCTGCGAGTCAGAAATCAGCGATTCCTCTCTTTACATAAACATCGTGGGAGTAATTGGAAACAACAATAATGATTAATAATAATAATAACTCTATCTCAGTCATCATGGATAGTTTACGGTGTGACTGTCTCTAAAATATTAATGTAGCCTACTGTTCACTACTACACTGGCAGTTTGACTTGAAGCGTATTTTAAACATTGTGCAGCATAACATCAAAGACATTACTACAGATCATTTATACATGACACTACACTAAGTGAAACTATGTGTTGCAATAAAATAAAATAAAATGCAATAAAATAGCAATATACTTCTTCATTGTGAGAGAAAGGAAAAACAGAAATACTGGAATTACTTTCTATGAAGACATACAAATAATATGAATGTCCATTCCACAAGTTTCCTTGTTTATGTCCCTTTACATTATATAGGTGCCATACTTCCACTATAGCTCACAGCTGTCTCAAAATGAAACAAAACAAAACGTTCCACACCAATTACATCTGGACCTAATTAACTTTTGTGTATACACTAATATTGTGCATAAAATGTGTATGTATCTCAAATTCAAACCAATGGCTATGTGTGTAGCTAGCTCTCTGCCTCTCTCTAATGACAATTAAATCTCAAGTATGATACATGGCTGCTTGCTGAGAAGCCAGTCCTAAGGTGAGCTACAAGCCAGACACCTTGTTTGATTGCAAGGATGTTATTTCTAAGTATTTGAACATCCCAACCCATCACCCTCAAAGGTGTAATAATCCCAGTTTCCCAATCAGATTTTCACACAGGGTTTATACAACAGGGCAACACTGCTTTTCTCTCAAGTTCAGGCTGTTTATATCGTATTCAGATGCAATTGTAAAGTATGTATGATGCCGGACTGGTGCAATATGTGTTTGTTTTGCCCTGCCTCGATTTATGAACAACACTTCAAGTAAACAGGGAGGTCCATCTCAACTGCCATCAGTTTATTTTAACTACATTTATTTACTCTGATGGTCAAGAATCAACAGGGGTTTATGGTACATGACAGTATTCCGTA
Organism: Electrona antarctica; assembly: GCF_951216825.1. Taxonomy (NCBI): domain Eukaryota; kingdom Metazoa; phylum Chordata; class Actinopteri; order Myctophiformes; family Myctophidae; genus Electrona; species Electrona antarctica. The sequence continues at coordinate 44,052,427 of NC_136789.1, read as the reverse complement.
CAGGTGACTAGTAGGCCTATTAATGTAAATGTAACAGTCAAGAATTCAGATAAACAAGACAGCATTATGTGTCACTGAATAATTTGACTGGTTTATTTATTTTGACGTGTACTTCCACTACAGCAACCTCTCTCTGTCCCTTTGTACTGTAATTGGAAAAATCGGACTATTTGTTTCTTTAAATAACAACATTTTGAAATGGACAGTGATGACTGAGATGTGGATATTGATAATATTAAATCTAATCAATATTCTACATTGATAATGGTAACGGACATGTTGGTCTTGGGATGTAATTTATTTAAATCTAATGCGTTATGTCCCCAAAAGCTAGCTGCTGCACATTAAAATCCTCAGTGTTAATGTATCACTGAGAGTGTAGCCGACCATATCAGACTAAAATGAACACTATTTTTAACCATATTCATCCAAACAATGTCATTCAAGGGTAAAAAAGAAGGCTCAGTATTTTCCCATTCATTAGCATACTTCAGCAATAAGCTTCAAACTGCTAAACCTGCTGTTTGACTGGCCGAAGTGTACGGAATGCTGTCAGTTTACATGTCAATGGTAAGACTAAAATATCTGAAATTCTTCTATTGATGATTTAGCTAAATAATGATTTGTCTTTGACCACCTAAACCCTATAGGCCTATGACTGGGGTCCCCGGTGTCTTTGACCACCTAAACCCTATAGGCCTATGACTGGGGTCCCCGGGGGCTCTATACTTGTATACTTGGCCTGTTCCTTTTTTCACTATATATACCAAATGTTTTTGCCCCAGAATAGGGACACTATAGGGTTCATGTGGTCTATTCTTTGTTGTTTTATCTTGTTATGTTTCTCCTCAGAAGGAGGCAGAGTAGTGGTTTGATGTGCTTGTGTCTGTTGTACCTACAGCATACTGATGTGCCCCTTCTGTGAACTTCACCTGAACTGAACCCCACTGAGTTTTGAGTTCTGAGAACCCCACTGAGTGACTGAGTTCTCTCTCTCTCTGTGTGTGTGTGTGTGTGTGTGTGTGTGTGTGTGTGTGTGTGTGTGTGTGTGTGTGTGTGTGTGTGTGTGTGTGTGTGTGTGTGTGTGTGTGTGTGTGTGTGTGTGTGTGTGCGTGCGTGCGTGCGTGCGTGCGTGCGTGCGTGCGTGCGTGCGTGCGTGCGTGTGTGCGTGTCTGTGACATGACAGACATGCTCAAGAGAAAACAAGTGAAACATGAAGCTCACTAGCTAGATCAACGACTCCTGATGCCAACACACGTCCCAGTCCTTTCTAGCTAGGACCTTGATGGACTCAGAAGTCTTCCACAGAAATACAAAAAGGAAGAAAAAATGATAATAATCACAACCCCTTAACCCTACTCTTGTTGACTCTCTTTATCTCAGTGCTATCTTGTCTTCCGAAAGCAATGGAAATCTTTAAAAGAATAAATAAATAAAAGAAGCAGAAAAAGAAGAACATAAGCCATACATGACAATGCAACGGGCCTTGGCAGATTGAGCTGCTGAGAGAAGGGCTGAATCATAAGTGTTAACAGGGACTTAGAAGAACACATTTATCACATCAATAATGGTTGGACTCCTTAGGAAAACCAAAGGAAGTAAACAGGAACTAACTGGATTTGTGACGACTCCAGAAAACAACGATGCAGGTATTAAGACCAGCAATATACAAAGAACAGAGAACTACCAGCCTGCAACCTAAGAAGGAAAAATACCATTTGGATAACAGACTATAAAGAGGTTTAGAAGACGTCTGAGACAAACCCGTGGTCTGCAATAAATATGAACATGTCCATGTGGAGAGCATGCATACATCATTGTTCATCTTAAGAGATGACTCCTCAGTATCTACTAGAGACAAAAGAACCCTCAATTCACCCTCTCTTTGAGTTTCACATCAGACCTGTATATTTCTACATTAACTCTTACCTGAATTGAAGGGAAATGTCTTATTAAGAAATATTATTCAATAAAATGACAAATATATTTGTATGATTGTAAGCAGTCTTGGTGTCTTTTTCTATTATTAAATCTTCAGATTTTTGTGTGTAGTTTCCCCAATCAAATACATAATAGAACTGAATAGACTATAGACTACTACCACAGTATAATTTTTGTTCTGTATAATGTTTCTGCGTGTGTGAGTGTGTGTGTGTGTGTGTGTGTGTGTGTGTGTGTGTGTGTGTGTGTGTGTGTGTGTGTGTGTGTGTGTGTGTGTGTGTGTGTGTGTGTGTGTGTGTGTGTGTGTGTGTGTGTGTGTGTGTGTGTGTGTTTGAGTGTGTATATGAATGTGAGCTAACCCGAAGTACACACTGATATCTTAACTTGACAAAAATAATGTCAGGCCTACACACACTTACAAGCACATGTCCTGTTTTATTCCGAGCCGAGTCCAGCAGGGTCCAGGGACCAAGAAATAGCACAGAATTGTAATCATTGATCATACAATCCCATGAATAATGATGAATACATCACATTACAGAATTACATTTTCAAATTGCACATGGTGAATGTTTGCTGTTCGAAAGCGACAGAGGTCAGTGACTCATCCTGTGCAGACAAGGCAGGTTGTGTGGAAACATAATACAGACAATACCAGCTGAAATGACTGTGCTTTTCCCACTCATTCCCACACGTTCATTAATAGGGCATTGGGCAATGGGTTCACTATGAGGTCTATGACCTGCTCAAACTGCATTTGTGAAACCCACATTGACATTACATCATGCTTAAACGTTTTCATTGACATTCAAAATTACGCAATAAATCCTTCAGTGTTAATTTTACTCTGGATTTTACTGTGTAATTGTCCAGGTTTGTGATTCATCAGGTGGGAGGAACCATCACTTCTGAATTTAGTCAAGCATCGTCAACCCAACATTGTTCCCATACTTTTACATTCCAAACCACTATCAACTAAAAGTGCAGACATAACACAGATTGCAGTGAGTCAGATTGACAATTCCAATTACATTTTGAGTGGCACATGAGTCAACAGAAAAACCTCCAAAGAACTCAGGCCAAGTTGATCCGCTGGACTGAGAAATAATACTCTTCTCCGTCTGATCAACTTTATAATCATCTGCGTGGGGAAAAAAAGAAGACGGATGAACGGTAGCAATTACATCTCTTCATGAGTCCATTAGACACTCTGTGATAACCATGGTAAATGGATGACGGATTATGTCCCACATGAAAAAAAAGGTAATTATGCTAACAGGCCTATGCCAGCACACAGTGTGCGGATCTAGAATATCAGCTTTGCTGGATTATTGTGTTAAAGAACTGTCACTGACTTTCACAAATAACCCACCTTTGAGCCGTGACCTCAGTCAGACTAAGCCATCTGCCTTTCCTCCTCTGATCCCTCAGGCTTTAGTGACAAAATCTCACGGATGCATGAATCTATTCACATAATATTATTCTGTATAACCCCCACAGAGAGTAACGGCACTCTCAAACTTTACAGAGCTTTATGTTTTTAAAGGGCAGTGACTGTGGATTGAGGCCATTCTAAAATAGTCAAGACAGTTCTTGTAGCACTTCGGGGAACTCAAATAGTATTCATACTGTCGATTACAAGCATCTATGTGTTATATTTTAGCATTGTACCCATGACATTGAATGTTTTCCTGAAACATATCTCCTTTTAGTATTTGAATATTTTAATTGGTGGATACATGCATTAACTTAAGTAATTAACTTATTTTCTTAGTACTATTTCTATGAGAAAAAATAGGAAACAAAATGCAGTAAAGTTAAACCCGAACATTAGACAAAGAAAGATGTAATTATACACTTCAGTCAGAAAACTAATGGAAAATATTATATTTATCAAATTTGAGATGCATTTAGTGTAACTGGCTCTGCATGTTGCTCATCATCACTCCCTTCTAAGCGTAAAACAGACACGAGAGGTGGAAGTGATCAATTACCAAACCCCCCTGGGGAACTCATATCAAATAAAGCAGATACAACAGGTGGATGCACAGCAGCAGGTATCAGCAGCTGGCATGAGTGTGAGCTTAGTATTTACACTGGCCTACTGTCATGGATATCTGACACCTGAATCAGGGAGCAGGCACTACTGCAGTTGTCTGTCTGGCTTTATTTACAGGTCCAGTTGAATTCCACAGTGTCTGCAGACACAATTATAAACGGTCCAATTATTTATTCCTCTACATTGTTCTATTGTGTTACCGTTGCCATATTTCTTGTTTGTTAATAATTAATTGAGAACATTGCTGTCAACAAAGGAGAAGGAACAAACAAAACGAGTCCTGCTGGCTGGCATTCTCAGACAGTGTGGGGGAGACGTTTGACTCAGAAATGTGCTTCTCTGGTGTACTTCACCTTTGTTGGAACATTGGCATTCTTTGCAACAAAAGAAAAACACTTGATGTGGTATATTTGTATACCGTTATTTATATGTTTATCATAACCATCCTTTATTTGACCTGGGTAAGAGGAGTAAGAGGAGCTCAGCCAGACCATGTCAAACTCGGTGGAAACAATGCTTTGGAGAATGTGGCAGAATTCTCAGCTGAGGAGATGCTGGCGTTCATCTGGATGCAAAGGAACCAATACATTGCAAGCAGGGATGTGCTGGGCCCATAATTCAGCCCGGGAAGTGGAGGTGCGGAGGCCCTCTAGGCGCGCGGCCAAAGGCCGTGTGCCAAAGGCTGCGTGCCAGCGAAACGAAACACAGACGAATCATTTTTTAGTAGCTCAGGACACAAAGTCCAGAAATTCTAGCTTGATCAAACCAAGTGATGAGACAACCATGCAAGACAAATGCGAACTTTGACATTTCACAGAAGTAAGAAACAGGTCACGCTTTAAATAAACAGTAATACACCACATTGAATGCTGCTGTTGGAATTCCATGAAAATATGACAAAAAACTAGCTTACACTATTCTCCACTAGATGACAGCAGTGAGTTGTGTGGCTTCATTTATTGTCATTTGGCCTGATGTGACATGATTGATTGGCTGATCGACTGGCTGGCTGATTGATTGATTGATTGATTGATTGGTTGATTGATTGATTGATTGATTGATTGATTGATTGATTGATTGTATACTTTATTCAGTTAGCAAAAAAAGCACAGAACTGTACAGTTAAATGCAAAATACAATGCTAAAAGGATTGAACCCAAGTAAGCACTAAGGCTTGTTTCCATTGGGGTCCTGAGTATTCAATTCATAGAAACTTTAGTAACATTACTACTCAAAAAGAAAAATACTTACAGTAAATAGTGTTACACCAAACATGTGTTCATGATTTCTGTGTGAGTCCTTTGAAGCATATTCTAGCATTATGAAGTCAAATTCGGTATATTGGGTTTTGTGTTAAAGTGAGTACATATTTTTTTATGTTGTATTATTCTGACAAAAGTAACATATTTGCCACTTTAATCTGTATTTTAAGAATAGGTGCTAGCCTATAGTCTGCTTTGAGGCTTTGACAAAGCTGTAGGCCTATAAGTCAGCTTGAGACTGAGTAATTAAGTAACAATACAAAACCTTGGCCCATAATAAAATACATTGAATAGCTATGTTGACTTTGGTACGACCCACCTTTCATAGCACAGTGGATACATTTTCCAAGAGGGATGAGACTGTAAACTAAGACAAACACTACCATCATCGAAACAAAACCTCATTCACCATGTGAGCTGTTTCTGTTGGTAGATGAGTCATACAAGTCAAACCGCTACACAATCAAAACAGACTGCCCCCACACCTAAAACTACCACGAGACGAGAATGACTGTGAAATATTTTAAGATTGCACAAGTGAATAATCTACACTGCACTGTATGCATGTCATATCATACCATGCAATTCAACCAAACACTGTCTTTGATCACTAAGCAGGAATGTGCTTGTGTAAGTAGGCTATGTGTGCACCGTGCACGCTTGTGTATATTCATTGCTTTCATTTTGTTTTTGTCTTTTTTCACTCTACACTGCTTTGCGGCAGCCTAATGATAAAGGTGTTCAGTAAACCTGTTTGACTCGTGGCAGGGACAGACAGACTGACTGACAGACTGAATCCACTGTACTTTGTAAGGGGAACTATACAGTAACTGCCAACTGGTATTTGCTAAACTAGTCATGCAACATATAGGCGACAATGTAATTCATTTCAGGTGCAAAGGAAAAACCTCATCATCATCAGATTTATTCAGCTATGGATACATACAGTATGGTGTACTGTAGTGTACATAACTCAGAGTATACATTTGGGCTCAATTTGGCTTCCTTAGACTCTAAGGAAGCCAAATTGAGCCTTAAGCCTTAAGCTGGATCACAACATGTATTGGAGCCCCTCCCTTACCTCCATTACATCACAACCTGCCATCTGAATACAGTGCTGCCTCAGGTCATATGGCACACCTAAAAATAAAAGCCTTAGTGAGTCAGGAGCTGCCTGGAGCACGGGAAACAGGAATTTACTCAATCAGGAACTCTAAATTTAAATTCAGATTTGTTTTCTTCCTTTTTATTATTTATTGTTTGTTTGTGCTTTTCTTTTAGCAAGTGTTTGAGTTATTGAGTTTCAGATATACAGTAATTATTAAATAGTATAGCTTGTATCTAAACAGGTACATTTTGAAAGGCAGAATGAAAGATAACCAGTTAACGCTTTGAGACTGAATATACTCAACAGCCGTTTTTGAGGAATGACTTGAGTTTGTTATACTATTGCTACAATTTCCCAGCACAAGATAGTCTTGACATAGTTGGCTACCACCATTGCATCAAAGATCAGCTAATTTAGGTTGTTTAAAAGGCATGTTTAACCCAGAGTTCAATTCTATTCTGTGCTGTGGATGAATCCCTTCCACATTAATCCCTGAACTTAAGAAACTACAGAATGACGTTACTATGACATTTTCTGTCAGCTCTGGAAAAGACATTACTCTTATAACTATTATCTATTCTTATAAAGTAACATTTTCACTTAAATGTATTATTATGGGAGACTCCAGTGTATGTATGTAAATAATGTGAATTATGCTTACCGGTATTAGGATTCTGGAAGATTCACCAATGGAATTTGTTTTGGCTCACTGTGTACTTGACCTGTTCCCTGCTTTATCTACTACAGCAGAAGATACATTTAAAATGTTTGTGTCTCAACAGAGCATGCCAACAATTAAGTTCAAAGTTGCGGTACAGTAGGCTACATAACTAATAGAGCAGAGATTGAAAACAAACATGAAAGAACTGTGGATTGTATCATATAGGCCTAGTTGAATTGTATGAATACAAATTCATAACAAAAATCTACATTACCTATATTTTACTGTTTACGTATACAGCCTTAAAGGAGCACTTCGTCCATTTTCAACCATATCGTCACAAAATGTCTTCAGCTCATATTAGATGACACAATTTCCATCTACTCACTCTGTCTCATTGGTGTGCTGTGGACAGTTCAGAAAACAGCCTACCAAATTTGACATAATCATCGCATGGGGATTCCATAATAGAACCTACAGTCTTTCTCTTTATGGAAAGTTAGCATGCTGAAATAGATAGATGGTGGTCCTTTAGCATAATCATCATGTAAGTTAATAGAATAATAGGTGTTAAACACACACAAACACAATAAGCATACAAATCACAGAACAATAACTGAAACTTGTTAAACCAAGAATGTTATATAGTATATACTATCATTACAAACTCTCTTGTGAAATAAAGACCTATTTTCAGGAGGATATACCATTTGTACACACAAGCATGGGTACATGCAAAAACAGTAGGCTATCCGCAATTTGCATGTGACATGGAAATTAAGAACTCTGCTCAACCAGGTGGCTTTGATCATGTTGGCAGTGCCCTGGAATTGCCCCCAGAATGCATAGGTCTGACATTAACTGTACAGTAACTTTAACACAGCAAGTTAATAAGAAAATTGACATGTTCAAGCAATGGGTGAACAAAGGTTGTGTTGTGACAGCACACGCTCACACAAAAACAAAGAGTGTGTGAATAACATGGCCAACACGTAATTTGAATAACCAAGGGTTCAATTGTAATTCGTAAGTGTGTGTGGGGGGCCAGCTAGTACCAACTAAAAACAAGAGTTGGTACAAAGCCAACTCGGAAAGTCAATTGTGAACACGTGTGTTTTCAGGGCGGTTTTGAAGGTAGGGAGGGAGGGGGCATCTCTGATGCGTTTGGGGAGTGCATTCCAGAGGGAGGGGGCAGCCATGGAGACCTAGGTCCGGCACCTGGTCTGGTCTGGTCTGGACCCCATGAGGGAACGGGGCAGGAGGAAATAATAATAATAATAATAATAATATTAATGATAATGATAATGATAATGATAATGATAATGATAATGATAATGATAATAATAATAATAATGTATTTTATAGCGCTTTTCTATGCACACTCAAAGCGCTTTACAATGGTCCATTCATTCATACATTGGGAGGTGAAGCGGCAAACAGTCGATGGCTGGGTTTCCCAAAGAAATGTTGTGTTGCACATAGCTTGAACACACCCCTCTAGCCTAGGTCGCAAACAGAAGCCTGTGTGCGGCCTAATTGGCTGCTTTTTTGGGAAACACTGTCAAACACAACAACATAGAAATAGACAACATAGACTAGAGCACAGCCATACCTGTCCTCATTGCGCACGTAAGGCCTCCTGCATGAATACATAAACAAACCTGTTTCCCTAAAGCCTCTTTAGCCTACACACACCTGTCGACATGTGGCAGTAATAAAACCATTCGCAGAGAAATGTGTGGTCTGAGTGATGACTTTCTTCATCTCATTTAAATTTAAATTTTGAAATTAAACAAACATATTTAGGCCTACTTCAGCATCAAAGAAATTAAATTAAATTAAAAAAAATTAAGAGTGAATAGAGCCTACTGTCATCTGTCCAGCAGTCCAAATATTATTCAATAATATTTCAGAGGTGAAGTGATGTCGGCAAGGTAAATGTAGGCATATATGAAAACACAGGCCTACCATAGCAGGCCTCAGGCCTGAGGCCTACCATACCAGGCCTCAGGCCTACCATTGCGTGGCTCATCTACGGAATATCTATATTCACAGTGAAGGGGGTGTTGTTGAGAAGAACCACACAACCACTCCCTACGCATGATGTCCTTTGGGAAACCCAGCCATTGCCAGTATCCTCAATTCCCACATTCACACACCAATGGTGGCAACCACTGGGAACAATTAGACTCTAATTGTAGAGGTTCAGAACTTCAGAGGCTTGCTCAAGGACACGTCGACACTATCTCTGGGGTAGCCCGGGATCGAACTGGGAACCTTGCGGTTCAATTAGGTCAGAGAGGCAGAGGGGAGCCAGGTTGTGGAGTGCCTTAAAGGTGCATGGTGAGGAACATTTTGAAGTGGATCTTTTTTAGGCAGCCAGTGGAGGTCGTGGAGGACTGGTGCATGTGGTCTCTGGAGTGGGTACTGGTAAACAGGCAGGCAGCTGAGTTTTGAACATATTGGAGTTTATTGAGGGTTTTGGAGGAGATGCCATGGAGGATGCTGATTAAATACATTTCCTTTTTGTAAATGTATGTGTAGAATGTCTGATGTTCTTTGACAATATCATTATTTAACTATTTAATAGAAACAATTGTGTTAAACACATTAACCCTGGGAATCCCTAAAATGTAATTTAGATAGATTATTTTTTTATTTATTTTAAAAAGCAGATCTAAAAGCTGACAACCTACATTAAGTCATTTCATCAAATAAATGCAAGGCTTTGTTGTTTGCTAGAAAACACTTTTACATTTTAAGAACCCACAATGTGCAAATATATTGACCAAATGCATGTTTAAAATACAAATAAAATCCTATAGTTCAAATCTTACACTCATTGGTATCCCTTCACCTTCAATACATTTCAAATGTGATAAATACAATATACAAGTCTGCCTTACAATGGGTAGGAAGGAACTAGGCTATCTGTGTTTCCTTATATGAATTTGAGAAAGATTAAACCTCACATAATAAAGTAACCTACCTGTTTTGGCTGTTGTGTTGAATAACATTTCCTTTTATTGTTTCTTAATGCGTTTTCAGCTGGTGGTCCGGAAGGTATTGCATGTGGTCCCTGACCATGCATTTAGTAATGTAGGAAAGTGAAGATTTGTATTTGAATTGACTATACAAGTTGAGAAACAATGCAGTAAATGACCTGGTGACATGTAATGACGGCGAGTCAATGTTGTCAGTTACTGGGAAGTAGGACGTCAAGAACTTCCACAGAAAAGGGGGTTAGAATCTCAAGGGAAACTGTACCGGATTGCCTGGTTGAGTGCTCGCTCTTACATAGGCCTACAGTAAGTTACAATGAACAGCAACATGAGTTTAATATGGAAGGTACATTTTCCCCCCACATGACCACGCCCATATCCACCTCCAAACACAACAATGGTCCCCAGGTTGATTCTCAGTCAGGGTGGTGGTCCGGTGGTGGTCAGGGTGAACACATAAAAATAGGGAGCGTACCTATGTTCGTGGCAGCGGTGGCCGAACGGATAGCGGCGCGGTCTAGATACCGGAAGGTTCCCAGTTCGAACCAGCCGTCCGACACGTTAAAATTACCACCGCTGAAATGCCCTTGAACAAGGCATCAACCACTACGATGAAATGTGTTCTATGAGCAGGGCCTGGCTGGAAACAAGTTCTTGAGCTTAGCCCAGATACCCTGGGTAAAATATAGATTTCATTTCATTTCATTTCATGTTCCCCAGGTTCTATGTTCCCCACCATGCAAAAAAGGTTCTTTGTTCCCCACTTAGAATAAACCTAAACCTAAACCAGAAACCTAACCTAGTAATTTTAGTAATTCTAGACTAAAAGTATTTTAGCAACTTAGTCTTAGTGTTACTTTTAGTAGCAAATTCTGATTTAAGCTCAGTCTTTGAACAATCCATTGAACTTTAGGCCTGCCTAGGCTACTTAAGTACTAGCCAACCAACACCAAACAATCAAAATCAACATAATGAGGAACAGAGAAGTTGACACTACCAAAAAAGGGAAATTCAAAACAAAAAAACAATTAATAGGATATGATTTACAGATTCAGCATCATGACATGAAAAGGAATAAGGCAGTTTGTGTGAATAGTTCTTCCTAAACTGCTTTTTTTAATATAGAAAAGTCTAGATAGATTGATTGATTGATTGAAATATGTATTAACAGTTTGCAGAATTACAGTACATTTCAAGCACAAACTCAATACAAAGACTGTTAACTGTGAGTGGACAATTCAATTCATCAAAACATTTAGAGACGTACAAATAGACACTTCTATATATGTCTCACATTCTCAAAGCGTAATGAAGTGATTGTGTGTACAGTGTAGTTGGTTTTGTTTACAAGTTTTAGCCTATGGGTTAATTCAGAATTCAGAGTCAGACTGGGTTATTTCAGTGCCTCGGTGTGTGGGTGCGGGGAGGGTGCAGCGTGCAGGTGGGCGGAGTGACATCATGAAACTTCAGGTCGTCGCAGGAGAAGAGTCTGATGAGTCGATACTACGTGCTCGTCCCCGCCCCCTTGGCACTGAAACCGCCTAAAAATGCTCGTCCTCGACAGTCCTTTCCCATTGAAGGTGCGGCTGAGCAACAGGTGCTGAGGTGCGTTTAGGAACAGTTGTCTTCGGTTTTATTAGCGAGAAATCTCTGCCGCTTTCCCAACTTATTGAGGAAAGGCAAATAAGTGACTTTCTAACTAATCAGGCATCGTGAGCAAACCTTTTCTTTGGAAACGGTAAAACCATCAGATTGAGGATTTGAGGATCATCTTTGTTTTCAGCAGGTGGACATAGTTTTGCCTTTGAGAATCTTCAAAGGACTTTAAAATGGCCAACTCCGGGATGCAGATTTTGGGATTTGTCCTATCATTAGTAGGCTTGATCGGACTAATAATCGGCACAATGTTGCCTCAATGGAAGATGTCTGCATATGTCGGTGACAACATCATCACCGCGGTGGCTATGTACTCTGGCCTCTGGATGTCGTGTGCATTCCAGAGCACAGGCCAGATCCAATGCAAGGTCTACGACTCCATTCTACAGCTGGACAGTAAGTGAACAGTAGCCTATTCATCCATTCTTTTGGAAAGTAGCAAAACCGCATTGCTGAAATAACTGCAATTGTGTACATGATCTGCACCTGTTGTACAGGCAACGAACGTAAAAAGCCTGAAGTAGCTTATAAATCTGTTTATTTTAGTTTTCATCTTTTCTCTTGTGTTTTTCTAATGAGGAATTAAACATTCCAATCTGTTCTACTAGAGCTGAGAGTGTGTCTCTTGTAGCTACTATAATAGGCCTGATTCCTGTAACCAAGGCCTACATTCATTAACTCAGCCAGTCCCCATGACATTTCACTCACAGGACTATCTTGTAATGTGTGTAATTGTGTATGAATACTAGCCTATACGAGTCCTCATCTGTCATTTTAGGGTAAGTTCTGTAAGTTTGGCTAGCCTACATTACAAACAGTTTCATTCCCACAGAAAGCCAAATATGAGTTTGTTTCACTTCAGTAAATGTGTTCTAGGTAATGATTATCTAGTAGCCCATTGTCCTGCACCTGTATTATGGCAATTCCTCTGTTGGAAGGAAAAACCTGTTCTAGAATGTTTGCATCGTGGCTCAGGGTGGTATGCTTAGATAAGGGCTGGGGACTGTTTTGTCAACATGAATACATACTCTACCTAGTCAATGCATGCATTTGAATGTCAGTAATTTACATTAAATTCCTTGACATTTTGCAACTGTTGGAAGTTGGAACTGATTCTCATGTGGTAGCCTACTGCCTGTAGCCTGGACAGTAGGCTACAGAATGATGCAAAGGTGGTACAATAATCATCATAGAAAGTTTAGAAACTTGCTATGAAATTGATAAACTAGTGATTTGACAAAGTAGCTCTTTAAACTCTAACTCTGTTCCTTTTACTCCCAGACTATTAGATCACCTGTGCAGTCATACAAATTGAGTATTTCTTTCAAATATTGTATTTATTTGTCTAATCGATTGCCTTGAATGCCCCTTTTCACCTTCAGCCAAGGCATGTTTGTAGCTGTGTAGGTAAATATTTGAGTGAGCTTAGATATACCAATTTCCTATATTTTAGTGGCTGTAAAACGATTTCGGTTTGACTTATCAAAACCTTTGATAAGATGTCTGTAAAACAATATACCTTATCGCCTATGTAAACATGAACACGTGCCAACCTTGATAAATGTGGTGCGATTAAAGCTTTCACCAGATATGGAGCAAGTCTATAAATAAATAATGTGACTGCTATTATGACTAGTGGAATCCTTCAAATGGTATCTTTAGATGCCATTTCAAGTGGCTTCTTTAGTGCCTTAGGCACAATACAAAATGGGGAAAGCAGCATGGTTTTACTTCACAATTTGTTTTTTTGTTAGAAAGAAAAGATGTTAAGCCATATCATAAGTTATGATGATCATGGCTTAACATCTTTTCTTTCTAAAAAAACAAATCTATGATTCATAATATCTGCATTTACTGAAATTTGCCTCTGGATGGATACACAGGCCAGTATTTCATTTTAATGCTAGAATCAAGCTGAGGGAAAATCCACCTGTTGTGTGCACTGTGCAGCACACAGAGGGAGTGTCTTGTCTTGGTCAGAGTGAAACCTGAGACCTTACATGCGCTTTACTAGTTAGACCTGTTCTTTCTGACATGACAACCTACACCCAAGAGCCAAGAGAGTTTCATGGGGCTTCCTTGGCGGTTGGAGGCCGTTTCTGCTGCATGGGGGTGGGGTGGGGAGTGGCTGAGTCAATGGGACACAGGAGCCCGAACAACACAGTGTAAATTTACCAAATGTGTAGAATGTTTTATGTTTCCTCTTTCCTCAAATGGTTTGTAGCAGAGTACACTAAATATAATTATTGTGTTCAAATGTTTAAACAATCCGGTGGCCTAATCAAAGATGCTTTTTAGGACCGTTGAATTCAGAAATGTATTACACCAGTCAGTTCAGTAAAGGGGGGGTTTAAAGGGGGGCTATTCAAGTCACACTGGGCAAGAGTGCTGAAATTTGGTGGAAGTAGCAGGATTTTGGCGGAAGTACCGCTCAAGGAAACTCCGTTGACGCTTTTACACATCTGTTTACATTCTGTGAATGAAACAAGTCTTGTGATTGGTCAAACAATATCGTATCCAGGGGTATACATCTGATGGATGTTCCGGACGGACACTTCCGGCTATGCTGTCTCTGCCTTATATTGTGACCAGGCTTTTGTCTTCGCAGATGAGTAAGGCTCAAAGGCTGGGACAGAGGCTAGGGTTAAGTTATTGTTATAGTAAGTCTTGTGTTTGATATTTGTCATATGACTTGACTGGTTAGCTAACCCCTCCCTTTTCTTCTACCCAGGTTCCCTTCAGGCTACCCGTGCCCTTATGATCATAAGCATCCTTGTAACGGCGGCAGGATTAGGTGTGGCTACTATGGGAATGAAGTGCACCACCTGTGGAGGAGACGACAAAACGAAAAAGTCCCGAACTGCCATGGCTGGCGGCATCATCCTTCTGCTTGGATGTAAGAAGCTCTACTTTTTGGTTTAATTTTTTTGGAATGTTTGTTTATTCTTCTACATTTTTGCTGTTTTCATTTTCCTCAGTCATAATTAAGATGCCGTTTTCCCCACCTTTCCACAGCTCTGAGTGCGATCATTGCCTGCTCTTGGTTTGCCCACAACATCATCAAGGCATTCTACAATCCATTCACTCCCGTCAATACCAAGTAAGTCCAGCCGCGAAGCGTCACGTCTGATTTATACTTTGTCATACAATGGTGTCGCTCTAACATGTGAACTTGTAGATTGACTATTAGTATTTTCGGAACACCGTCGTATGACAGCATAAACTATGCATTATTAGGGGGTAAAAAGGCATTTCTACATTATGCACCTGTTACGTTCCTGTTCATGATTTCTGATATTTTCATTTGATGCTTTGAATTTAATTGATTGGACAAGAACTAGCCTGCCTGTGATAATAACATCCTGGCAAATTAATATAATAATAATAAAATTTGCCTGACTATCCCATGTATAGAGAATTTACCCTCACCTGAAGAATTCTTATTATATTTTTATCCATTTTGAGCCTGAAAGACAGACCTAGTCACACATTAGGCTGCAGGCCAGGGTGCACTGTGGCACAGAACCCCTCTGTGGAATCTAGGGGTGCCACTGTTAACTTGAACTATTCAATGTCATCGCTTATATAAAATAATTAATTGAATCAAATTAAGTGGTGATCGATTTGTTCATATATTTAAAATATCTTAAAACCCTTCTCGATTATTTGATTAAGCTAAAATGTAATTGATAGAATAATTGCTAAGACAATAATCAATAGTTGCAACTCTAGGTAGGATGTGGACAGAAATGAAAGCATAGTCTTCTCTTCTTTCCATTCCTCGTTGAATGTCCTGTTTTCACTCTTTAGACTTTTGGGTGAAAGGTTTCTCTTGTGTTTAAGTAAAATATGCCTGTCCATATCTAAGAAGAGATTAAGAGACATTAAACGCAGGGCGTCCGGGTGGTGCAGGGTAAAGTTCCTGCCCACCACCATGGAGTTTAGTCTTCATGGTGCATACGGCTTGGCCGGGCGCTCCAACGAACACAATTGGCCGTGTTCGCGGGTGGGAAGCCGAATGGGAAGGGCTTATCTTTGTCGCTGCATTGATGATCCCCACAAACGGTCAGGGCGCCTGTTCAGGGGGGAAGGAGGTGGGGGGGGGGGGGGGGGGAATAGCGTGTACCTCCACATGCGTTATGCCCCCCTAGTGAGACCTGTCACTGTCAGGTGGAAAGAAGATGGTGGCTTGACGGCCCGGGTATCGGAGGAGACCCGAGGCTTTCTTCACCCTCCCAATAACTGATTGTGGGGGTTAGCAGAGATGGAGTACTCGTAGAGAGGCTGGGGAATTGGGAATTGGCTTTACTAAATTGGGACTTGAAGGGAAGGAAATGTTTTTTCTTTTGTCTTGAAGGGGCATGATTTGTGCAATAATACTCTTTTCATTATATTATGTCTGCCCTATGATTCCTGAGATCTATACTACTGAAATTACAATAAAAAGATTTTGAAAAGAAGAGACATTAAATGCTGAAGAGCTCTCATTTATCTCACACTCTGAAAGGGACTGTCTATCCCCAGATAAAATGAGCTCTTTAACTTTTTAATGAACCAAAAGTCCTCCAAGGATGTGGTCTGCACAAAATGATTACACCAGCGTTTCTATCTTCACCTGTAACATTTGATTACACACACCGTTCTCCGAATGCAGTTATACCACAATCTTTATTAACTTTACAGCAATATATAGGTGGTCTGTTGCAAGTTCCATCTCTTAAATTAGCCATTTATTATGTTCCAGCCCGTCGTCTAATGGCTTTGAAAGAAATTGGCCCCAGGCCAAACTAACTCTGCAAACTCTATATTTCATCATGATGGTATGAATTGCACACATAAAAATTGACTTCGTTTGACATCAATTTGTTTTCCTCTTAACTCTTCAGGTATGAATTTGGGTCAGCCATCTTCATTGCCTGGGCTGGAGCTTTCCTGGATGTAGTCGGGGGTGGCATGCTGGCGGCATCCTGCCCGAGGGGCAAACCTACACCCAAATATCCCATCTCTAACAGACCCCCCAGCAGCTCCAAGGAATACGTTTGAACAGGATGGTAGCCAGTGCCTGGAGCTTTCACATCTACACTGGTCCAACTTGATAGTATATTCTAGTAGCAGTGTACCGTGTATGCTTCATTTTTTTGTTGCTGTTTTTAATGTAATGTTTTAACAAAAGAAAAAAAAATTAGATGGCTCATGTTTACTTACGGTAAATTTGCATTCCCTGTCCAAGTAGTGGAGTGACTGCTAATAATCAAAAGGCTTTAATTTATTTTTTTAGATGGCAATTTTTAACTTTTGACACCAGTATACAGTAACCTGACTGTTGTTAAAATTGTCATGCAGCATGTTGACATTTTTCCCATGCTATAGTGTACACTACAGCCTGGTTAGTACAGTGTGCATGCACTGAACAATTGTTTTTTTTTTTTTTTTGTCATTTAAATTCCAGCAGTTTAAAATGTGCAGAAGCTATTTTCTGTAACTTGTTATTTGTGCCTTATTTCTCCTTGCCTTCATGTTGTGAATGAAATTCAAATGTCAACACTGGCATCATCTCTCAAGTGCCTAAGTGGAATGATACAACTATAATTGGAATAACCCAGTAGTACACGTACTATACTCTTTTCGTTATGATTGCCAAAGGTTTGATGACTGTAATACCATGTCGCATATTTAAGCACCATTGTGTGCCTGAATGGAAACTATTTCCACACTTACCAAAATGTAATGGAGTGTTTTTACATGTTAGGAATTTTATTATTTCATGATGTACATAAAATAAAACTATGAAATCTCTTGTACATCCCTCTTGTTCATTTTGATGGCATTGTTAATGCAAAGCACCATTACATATCCCACCTTGTCATCATCAAACCATTTGGTGAAGTTGTATTTGTCTTGTTGAATAAATATCTTAGATTTTTGTTTACCATGAAACATAATGAACTGTTAACATTTAGCCTTACCAGTTGTAACTTTGACTTTTGATAGAACAATATTTAGGAGTTGTAATCCTTGCTTAAACTTGCACTCTGGGAAGGAGCCTATGCTGCCAAACCGGATCTGTGTGACAGCCACAGCAGATAGACGTTGATGTGAGTTCACACAAGAAACTTGGGCATCCTAACATATTTTCCCTTTGGCTTTATTGCCATCTTGTGGTGTACATGGGTAACATGACATACAAAATGTGGAAAATGCTGTTATTTACTTTTGACAGTATATTGGCTACATTTAAATTACTGTACTGTTAGATCATGTAATTTAAAATGTGGGAGTTGGCAGGTAGTTAAAAGTGCAGCTCAGTCTTCTTAAAGAAAATTAGCAAAAGTTGTGGCATATTGCAAAAAGAATGCTTAGTTGCTTACCACTAGCTTTCCTCAGATGTGTTCATATTTAAAGGTGTCTCACAAAATGTTGTTCCAAGGAAGCCAATCAAAGTTGGGGTACCTGGATGGCCTAGGCTAAAATCAAGAGCAATTTTAAAATTGGCCAATATGAGCTTGTCACATGTGTAAATAGGTTTTTTTTTGGGGTGCTGAATCCGTTCCAACCATTCATTTTGAGAAAAAAATATGACTCCTGGTCATATGCTTTTCTCTCTAGGCTTTATGGAATATTTATAATTACTGGTGGGTGTTCTGCATGCATGTGGTGCTTTCCATAATTCCATTGGATGCAGATAATTGATTTGTGTAATTCAGCATACACACTTCTCAATTCCATCACTGAAGCTTGAAATCTTACTTGGGAAGTCAATATATTTATTAAACAAAGCAGTGAACAATTTCTTTCCTGTAACCTTCATTGTAGTACTAACACAATAGCAGCACATGGATATAAAATCTAATCTAACAACAATAGAATGAAATCTTGAACTTAACATAAAATTGTTACATTGTTAACAGAAAATGATTAAATGCAAGAGCCTTGAATGACTTGTAGGTGAGCGGGTCATAACAAGTGTTGCTGTGAGACGCATCTCCAATCTTATTCGGACACAGTATTACTTTACAGCTTGCTCTGCTCGCCACCCTTCATTTAGGAAGACAATTCTCCTTTCAAAAGTGTACAGTAAATGTTTTCAATGGACTTGCATAAGCATTTACTAAAACAAACCCACACCGCAAAGCAAAATTAAATACATTCTTAACATGGAATGGCATTTTACACATTTGTTTAATCTCAAATTATGAAAAAGAAAAGTCGGCAACTGAACCAAGAGGCCACACCAAATTCCACATATAGTATGTGCCTCACCTAGATTGCAAAGGCCTAATGTTATGGTGATGGAACTCCATCCTGGTTTAATTAAAAGAATAGTGGACGGCAAAAAAAAGTTGTTGCGTGTATTAAATTTCAGATTTTACTATGCAATGGGCCATTAGTTGGTTCCAATGTAGAAAGACAAATTGAAATAAAAAGTCAAATTGAAATAAAACAAATAAAAAAAGTCTCAAGTTGTTTGGGGTTTGAAGTTATTAAAACTACAATCAGGAATTGATGCCAGAATTTGTGCATGCACAGATCCTGCATGAGGCCCAATCAACTTATCAAAAGAAAAACAGAAAGCCTTGGGCAGTCCCTGCATGCTTTCGTAGGTGCCATACAATACAATAATAAAGAAGCCACATTTCCAAGTTGGATCTCCTGATCCGATTAAACCTGGAACAATATCCACATACTGCATACCGCCCACCGCCCGAGAGGGTAGTTCAAAGACAGGACTTTATGGCCCTTTTTGAAACTAGCTCCTCGCCACTCGCCCTACACACTTCCACTCGGTTCGAGTATAGATATACAAATAATAGAGACTGCACCAGGATTCCCCTCCCATCCAGTGCCATCTCTATTATTTATATATCTATGCTCAAACCAAGTGGAAGTGTGTAGGGCGAGTGGCAAGGAGATAGTTTCAAAAAGGGGGTACAGGTCACTGCCCTGTTGTGTTCATACACATGGCATCAGTTCCTCTCAAGTCTCTGATACAGCAGGGTGGTTGGAACTGGACTCAACTTGAATGGATACAATGGGAAAGACGAGGCACTGGATGAGACTCCAGAAGGTTTGCGAGGAACAATATGTAAGGAGGGAGATGAAGGACGCGGAAATCCCTGGACCACATTATTTAGCATCAGTCACGGTCTGTCTCCACGTCCACAGCTCAGCAACAATCTATAGGAAAATTAAATGTGAAAATATTTGGTCAACATGTTCACCATACATGTTGGAGCAAACGTATAGTAATTTATCATTTAGTTCCTCTAATGTTGTATGTGGTTGAACTAAATGAGCTTCATTTGATAATGTATTTGTTGACCGAGAAAGCCTATACTGTATGTCACTTTACCTTTGAAACTGTGAAAGCATTGGTTAAGTGACTGACAATTGAATCTTTGTACCAAGTTGCACCATTCACCTAGCCTGCATTAAGTCTAGGAAGGCTCATTTGATCTTGTGGGCATACTAAGTCTGGGTGACATGGCCACAAATTTCTCCATTTGTATTGTTGCGCATATTGTATGAGTGATCATACAATATGCAAAACGATATCTAGTCTCGCATCACAAAACCGACATAATATTGATATATTGTGCAGCCCTATGGCATATTAAATAGACTATGAAGGAGCTGAGCCAGTGGGGGGTCTTACGTTGATTGGAAATCACAATCTATGCATTTCCTCATGAAATCAGAGTTGCTAGCATGAAGGCTAATTTACACTCTACGATAACATTTTCAACTGACTGCACACTCAAGCCATGTCAGAAAATAGAATTTGATCTTTTTTAAATTGGGCAATAAAGATAACATTTGCAGATTTTTAATCCAAATCTTCAGAACACGTATATAATGTATATAATGGTGAAATAAATACACCATTGTCTTATGGCATTTTTCTACAGAAGGTTTACACATTTCCATGGAAGATTTACATATTCTTTGAGATACACATCCAGGTTTTTGACCCGGGCCAGGTCAACAATCAAAATGTATTTTGTGATTAAGCAAATACACACATTAAGCCTACCCACACCTAGTGGTAGAGATTAGTATGCAACGTAAAATGATCCTTAGCATTGAGAGCGCTGAACGTTGTGTTGAAACATAATCGAGGTGGTATAAACACATCAAACGCTTCAATAAAATGCACCACCCAAACAAAAGGTCATTGCTGGCTATGCTACAATGAATGCTTCCATAAAAACCTAAACGATAAATCGCCATCAACTATACCTTGGTGTCAGCCACTTTAAATCCATTCTTTGCAAAGTTCTCAAACTTTAGCTGGACCTTTGGCAGTCCAACTCCCTGTAAAAAAAAAAAAAAGGAAAAAAAAGACCCAAAGACAATACAATCATTACAAGACAATCATAATAAATGCATTCAA
Source organism: Electrona antarctica (assembly GCF_951216825.1). NCBI lineage: Eukaryota > Metazoa > Chordata > Actinopteri > Myctophiformes > Myctophidae > Electrona > Electrona antarctica. The sequence goes on along the minus strand of NC_136789.1, from coordinate 44,031,347 downwards.
TTTAAGTTTTATTAAATAGAGAATAATCAAATTCTAGGGAATTACTTCCAATAATATTAACATTGCATGAAGATTTCAGACCAGACTCTTCGTGTCAGTAGTGATTCACTTTTAACAAATGAAGAAGTGTGTCTTGCATATCACATTCATGTGATATTAAATAGCGCTGAATGTAGAGCACATTGTATCAAGTTGTGCATATATTCCTGTTAAATAATAAAGGGACCATTACTGACACCAGTTGTGCATATATTCCTGTTAAATATTAAAGGGACCATTACTGACACCAACCTTCTTCATCACCTCCAGCATCTTGGCTTTGGTTCCTTCAAATGTTGCTGGTGTAGTGTCTGCTTGGACTTTGGGGCTCCTCGCCTTATTTTTAGGAGTTTTGGCCTGAAAATAGTACAGTATGACAGAATTTACCAAGAGAATACGTTCAGCATCCAACAATTGGATCCAATGATCCATTTAATTACTGTGTTTTTCTGTTTAGCTGTAAGTATTCTTGCGTGTTGTTTTGTTGTTCTCCTGTCTGCCAACTGCCTGTTACATGTTTGTCCAATTGCTTAGAAAAGTGTGCATTTTGAAAACGAGATGATTCATCTCTATTCCCAATAAAGAACTTCCAATAATAATTTAAAAAAAATCTTATCATTTATATTACAACCATTTTACTTTTTTATCTTTTGTTATTGAAGCACAAGAATTTCAATGCCTATAATGCCGTTATGGTATTTTATGCATAGACAATATATTCTGCTAGGAACGTTTATGTACACAATTGGATTCACAGGATTCCAAAGTAGTAACATTGTGCCTTTTCACAGTACTCAGTGCTGTACTGCTCTGAAGTCTAGAGCCCATCTACTGTATCCACACACACACACACACACACACACACACACACACACACACACACACTTGTTATTGCACATGTGAAACTTTCAGTAGTAAGGGAAGAGAGTGCTCAATCCTCCTTAGCTAAGATCTTGGCTTAGCTCCGGAAAAACAATGTTTACACAAGCTGCGATTGACAACGAATCGATTACCCAATCGTTACACTACTAGTAAAAATATAAAGGAACAGAGCAAGTGTTTTGCATTTAGGGTGTGCACATTAAAAAAAGGAAAATTGTTTACCACAGGTGTACTGGGTTTAGGACTCTTCCCATTCTGAGCAGGGCCTTTGCCTTTGGGTGCTGGCTTGGCCTGTAAACAAAGACATACCAAACTGTTAATGTGATAAAGTAGACCTACAAAGAGCAGTCAGTAGGGTTTAAACATGTTCAACTGATGAAATGATAGTGCCTTGCCTTGAGAGGGGATTTTTCTGCTTTCTTGGCCTTGACGGGGGATTCTTCTTCCTCATCATCCTCCCTTCAAAAAGGAAACAAATCAAATATTTAAAATCTGCTGGTGTTAGTAGTACCATTATCAGTGCATGAGAGCAATATGTTATACACGCACTCATCATCGTCATCATCATCGTCGTCATCATCATCGTCGCCATCGTCGTCTCCCAACTTGATTTTTTTCTGTTAAGAACAGGTTCATTTTAATTTAGATGCCATTGAATACTGATACATTTTTAAGCCTGCTTATTTTAATTTAGATGCCGATGAATACTGATACATTTTTAAGCCAACTGTAAAAATATATACAAACCGATGACTTAGGCCCAGGCTTTTGTGCAGGTCGTTTCTGAGAGGATTTCACGTCTTCATCAACATCTTCCTCATCCTCATCAGAATCCTCACCAAAGGATTGGTCACCTCCCATCACTAGCAACAAGATCGTAAGCACGTTAAAATGGTCAAATCGCAATTATAAGCCAGCTGGTTCTACTGGCAGAATAAAGGTAATCTCCTTCAGCTATTCTTAAAAACAAGACTACGGTTGTCTTCACACCAGGATCTTTTAGGGCAATTAAAACCAATCCTGCTGCGTATTGCCGTAAAGTGCTCTTCGTTTGGCAGGTGTGAAGGCTCATTCAAATTCTGGTGCGCAAACAAGCGCATTCTACTTCATCAAAAAACAGTGGTTTCGCTTCCAAGCGCAACCGACTATGATTCACTTCAGGTGTGAATGCAATCCGAAGGAAATGAAGCAAATGTGGCGGATGTCTGTCTGTGTGTGTAAACATGGAGTGCTGTCACTGTGTGTGGAGTGGGGACTTTCTTCAGCTCGTTTAAATATAAATACTCGTTTAAATACAAATGGCATATGCATCATTTTATATGATGATTGGATCATCAATGGGAGTACATATTGTCGCCCGATTCAAATTGAACACAATAGTAAAGTTCCATGCATGCTGCAGTTGACAGTGCAGTGTGAACGCAAATGCAACAAATAACAGAAACCACCCACGCTTTATAGAGCAGAGGACACTAGAGGGCGCCATCACCCTTGGGTGACAATTATTTTTTACTTTGGAAATCCATTTTACTTTTATTATGGATTAGAAGCTAAGCTCAGAAATAAGACATTTGAATGGGGTACATTTAGAATTATATCATACAATTATTTAAATAAAAGAACATTTTTTTTTATAGAAATGTAAAGTAGCTAGTTTTAGTAATTATTTACACACAATATGTAATAGGCAGCAGATGTGCAGCTTCTTGTATTTTTTAGGGGGAAAATTAAGGATTTTTATTTTAGGGGGACATTCGGGATCAAAATCATCAAATTAGTTAAGTTTCCTTATAATGGGGATCAATACAAGACAAATGTCTCGACAGTGGTTGTTCTTCCCAACCCGGGACTACAGTTATGCACAGAGCATATTATCAAGTTAGTTTAAACAAGTATCACTATTTGCGTGATGATGATCTATGAGGAATGCCATATTGCCTGTTAACGTTTAACAGACTTGACTGTCATTATCAACTGTATCTTTAACATAAATTCTTCTTGGTAAATGTCATATCTTTGCAAACTGTTCCAAATCATATCCCTGGTAATACTCACTGACAAGGTGCTGCCCACTGAGATGTATTGGACCAGAACCAGCCTTGAGGCGGAACACAGCTGGGGGAGTGATATTGAAACCACCAAGAGACACCTGCAACACCACATAAATCAGCATACAACTTAAGTTGTAACAATGATGAATATTGTTCATATTTTAAAACATGGAGTGCCCACACTGCCCAATAGTAAGTTGTATGAAAAATATAAGACTAGACAAAACATAGGAATAGATAAAACAATCTATTGTCTTGAGATTTTACACTCACACTCGGCAGTGTAGAGGGCTTCAGTGAAACCATCACTGCCTTGACTGTCTGGCCCTCCGTGTCCTGTCCTTCCACTTCCACGATGTGAAGTTCATCTTTGGTATTTGTGTCCACACATGCCTAAGGAAGTCAAGGACTAATGTCAAACCTGGATGAAAAACCCCACTATATGTTGGGTCGACGTTTGGTTTTCCAAGGGGACAATAGTAATACTTATTTATCTTATTAATTAGGGTTCAGAGTGAACCGATATCTGTAAATTTATGAAATTAAAGTAAATGTAAGATTTCAATATAATTTAGTTTTTCATTAAATTACTTCTCAAACATACAGCTTCTGAATTAAGATTTCTCAGCAGGCACTAAACTAGACAGTAGACAATGCATCTGACATTTTAAAATCTGCCAGCATATCTGCTGATGATATGGAAACAGTACAAATATCTAAGTTTGTTGACCACTAGTAACTACTTTGCATGCAAGAACACAATTGGAACTGGCAGTTTACTTTTCCTCAATCCTGAATGAACATTCACTCTGCAAGTAAAGATTCAGATGGTACATGGTTTTAACTATAGTTTATGGCAAAATGTATACAGACAGATTTAAGCAACTTGCAACAAAGTGGATATCTTGTACATTCACTCACCATTCTCAAGTCAAGCTGATGCTCAAAGTCATCATCCTCAGGATTAAACAGAACCTCCTTCCCAGATTCTAATACACACCCTGGTGGGGGGAGAAAAAAAATGTTCAGTCGGTAGTTTGCCAATAAGAATAATCTGACCATGTTCATGTAAATAGGCTCTGGGCATTAACTGCTGTCCTGGGCGCGAGTTTTTTATTCCTATGATGGGAGGGAATTTGGAGCGCTGTGATTGGTTGTCAGTGGAGTAGGAAGCGCTGGGTCTGTGTTTTGGACCGCACACAAGTGTTTATGCCTACTAGTACTCTATGACTAGTACTAACCCTATCTCTAACTCTAACCTAAACATAACCGCAAGCAGGGGAGCAACGCATCCCTCACCAACCTTAATCCAAAAACTATTAACGTACCCCTCACCAACCTTAATCCAAAAACTATTAAAAAATCCGCGGTAGTAAAAGATGTGGCGGAGCGGTAAAACGAGCGCTCCTAAACCTGAGCCACCCTAGGAATAAAAAACTAGCGTCCTGGGCTTCCAGAAGATGACATACCCGCTTCCTGTTCCGGCTTCCGGTCAGTTTCCCATACCAGGCTTTGATTGGCTCAGAAGCGGAAACAAAAGGTGTCTGTATCATATTTATTTCCGGTTCAAACCTGCTGTTTAGCCAATCAAAGTGCTATGGGTAACTGACCTGAAGAGTAAAGGCGCGCCACAGGGCAGGCACATCAGCAAACGCCTCCGGGTTTATAAACAGCTGGTGGATGGAAATGACGCTCGCAACGCGGCATCAACTTGTAGCGCCAGCAAAAGAAACAGAAACATTTTGCCGACGCTACAAATTGGAGCCGCGTGCGAGCGTCATTTCCATCCATCCACCGTTTAAAAACCCGGAAGAGACACCTGCTCTAGGTGTTTTCTTGGCACCTCTTGACGCGTATATGTGCCTGCACCCTATACATGCAACCTTCTGGAAACCTGGGACTACAGCAGTTATGCACTGAGCCTCTCAGGCGTTGGACTGCTGTGTTCATCACACCATGTGTCTAGGACCTTGAAGATGGTGTTCAAATAATTGTTACTCAACTGTACACAAGAGGGAGCCATATCTGTGAATGTCAGTCATTTATTTTTAACCACCATGGCAACATTTTTTAAATCACAGCACTGGAGTGTTTCTCCCTTCTTTCTATTTTTAATATGACATGAGAATCTCATCTGACAATTTGTTGTGGGATGATATACAACATGTTGATTTCTCAATTTGTTTAAGACCCGAGGTGCTTTTCTGTGGCTGCTCATCAGTGATGAGCTGAATATGTCAAATGAAAGTTGCCTTAAAACCGTCAAAATGTACTTTATCCTCTTCAACATTTAACATACAATATAATTGCTGTCAACATTGTAAGCAGTTATAGTCTCGTAATTGGAGAATGGAGATCATACAAAAATATAATACAAATAATTTGATTCAAATAGTTTAACTTTGTGATATAATAGCACAAAAGGAAAACACTAAAGGAACCGTACATTTGATTTAACATTTACCTATTAATGATAATGTACAAACCCCTGAACTTTAAAATACGATTATGTACGTTTAGTTAAAAGGAAATAATGATCTAAATCCCTGATTTGAAGGCAATCGAAATATTAGGCTTTCATTTGTAAACGTAATGAATAATGTTCCTTAATCTTTAGTCACTTGTGTGACTAAGTGATGACCATATCTAGCCTGTGTGGGTGAAACTAGGTTAGTGGGTCTCCATGACCATGAGGGTTAACTGAGGACAACTCCACGTGGGAATTAAATGAACCCACATTTTACCATGATGGCTCCCCGAATCTTTTGAATACACTACTACACAAAGTACACATCATGGCAAACACCATCAGATATAGCACTTTAGTGTATTTTGGCTAGTGGCAAAACATTGTCCTAATGTTTTAAACATTAAACTGTGTGGTATAAAGAGCCCTTGCTTGAAGTGTGCACAAGTAACTGAAACGCCGGTCGCCATATTGCCGAAGCACGTGGTTAACATTTCTAGACAGCGAGTCAATACACAAGGCTGTAGAAAGTACTAGAAACGTGTACATTTTTCCACTATTCAATAAAAAGATTGAATACCAAAAGCACTATTCATAATATACAAGTTCGCTCGCCACCATTCCACATCTACACGCTGCCGTTTTACTCCGCAGTGTCTCTCATTCATCAATGCCGATAAAGACAGAGGCGAGGCGGCTGTTGTAATGATGGTACGAAATTAAATCATCAATGCCGTTAGGCTTGATGTGACCATAAAATAATGTCAACGGACAATCTTACCATAGAGAAAGGTCTGTGGTGACATTTGCCCGTCGTCCATGCCGTTCATACTAGAAATGGAACAGTCTGCTACAGTTGTAAAGACGTTGCTAAAAAGAACACCGCTAGTGTGTTAGCCCGACAGCAGCAGAATGTGAAGAAGTACGTAACTCAACGTGGGGACTACTTTTCTTTCTTCTTCTACTGCGAACGCTCTTCCTGGTTCGTCTTCTGCGTGTATTTTAATGGCGGTTGGCAAACCGTTTTAGGGCGCATTACCGCCACTCCCCTCGCCTGGTTCCATTCCAAGCAGACAGACGTCATTCTCAAATATATATATTTATCATTTTATCGGACACAATTTCACAAATCTACACACTGTAAAATCCTCAGTGTTAATTTAACAGTGTGTTTCTCGGGTACCGCGCAGGCGTTTTGTTTTCAGTGTGTGTAGAAATTGATCTATTGAAGATTCTGACTTTCAAATGTACATATTTTTTGTTTTGATTGTATTGCTGTATTGTGCTTTCTGCTTTGGCAATGTAAACGTATGTTTTCTCATGCCAATAAAGCCCTTTGAATTGAATTGAATTGTGTGTACAAATGAACCTGACCTGGGTGGGTCCATTTGGTTAGATTTATACACGTGATTAAGGGTCTCTAATGTAATTTGATGATGACAGCTCTTGAGCCCTGGAACATAATATGCTGGAACGGGAAGTCGGGAACCCCACGCCGCCACGCGCCCTGGGGTCCCAGGCTGGGGGTCCCAGGGCGCGTGGGGTTCCAGGACGAGGAGTCAGACCCTATGAGTCAGACTCGTGTGCGTCACTCGGGGATCATGACTTTGAGAACCCCTGAACCGAACTCCCTCCCCTCACCACGCGAGGGCGCTGGTAAAACGTCTACCCCATATGGTTTCAACAACTACGTTACCCTATCGGCTGGGAGGTGTATTGCACTCTGGTACATTATACATTTTTGAGAAAATGGCCACCGATCGGATTAAAATGCTTTTTATTGAACGATACGGAAGGCACGGGTGCTAATACCCGCCCGAACACAATTGTACTACCGGGGGTGAGCACTTTATATTTGAAATCTGTGCGTTTATGTAGACGTTAACGTTGTAAATGGAGCATGTGCCTATGGTGTGTGTAAAGCAGGGTGACGTTCAGCGTCACCACCATGGCCACGGTGTTCTGAACTTTTACTTTATGAATACCTTTTCCCCACAGTTATGGTTATAAAATTGCCTTGGCATTGTAACGATTACTAACGAATCAACGATGCTATTTTAATGAAATATGAGGCATCACACACCCTGCACGTTAAACACTATGACATTAATTGCATTTAATATGCAGGGCAATTTGCATTTTTTTGTAAACCATTCGGCGTCCTGCGTACCACGGTACCACCTGTTATGAAATGGCAGGAAAACGAGTACATGCTTCTAAAATCCAACACACTGACACAGAAAAATCTGCACGCCAGTGCACGGACTGTGTTTATGGCCGAAATGTGCGCATAATAACACATCAGCAGACAGCAGTGGACTAAAAACAAAACAAAAACAAAGACTGACAGACAAAGAGGATAACACAAGCTTTCCGAAAGGCTACAGCTGCAATGTTGGTGAGTTTATCGTCGTTTAATTTAATAGAATCACATCAGATAGGACTTTTCTGTTTCATGAATGGGCTGTCAGTGTCAACGTTTTGGAGCTTGCAACCAACTCTGGTGACTGCAGGAGAAGTCCAGGCTATGGACCAGAGCTAGTTGCAACCTAGCAGATGCCATGATGCTGTAGCCTATGTTGGCACTTGGCAGGTTAATGTTGTTCATGTTTGTATATTCTTTTGGATGGTCAGAATACAGAACAAGAGGCTTCACAATATCTGAGGCTAGTAGGGTGGAAAGTAACTCAGTCAATTTACTTAAGTAGCCTACTGTACCTATACAATTTTCAAGTATTTGTACTTTTCTGGAAACTTACAGTGTCACTGGAAACTTAGTGTCCTTGTTGCCCTTCTTAAACAAATACAATTGGGTTGGCTGAGTTGGTTACTTCGGGCGGTAAATTGATGGTGGTTCTCTAGCCCCTTTCGGGACCCTCGGTTACCGTTTCTGAAGTTTGGCCGACAGTACCCTAGGGTCCCTGACAGCTTATTAAGCCCTCCAGTGACGTAGAGTCTGTGGGGACCAGGTGGCCTCGGCCCCCATGAGGAATTGGAGGGATCTCTGCCCCCATGAGGAATTGGACCTGAATATATATATATATATATATATATATATATATATTCAGGTCCAATTCCTTTTATATATAGGAATATATAGGAATATATAGGAATATATATATATATATATATATATTCCTCCCGTTTGTACCGCACCAGGTCGCACCGCGCCCGTTCGCGGTGGGGGGTGGACCGTGTTGGCTGTCCTCTTGTACACATGCAGATCAGGCATTGAAATGCTTATCTGGGTGCTTGTTTTCACCTGCCAGTAGGTAAGGGTATGCAACTATGCATGCATACAGTACTGTACTCTGCTTAGGCTACTTGTTCACAATGAAACCAACAGCAGCAAGAACACCCTGGCTGGCAACAGCGATGCAAGCCTGCCTTTTGGCTTCTCTGAAATTCTCTCTTCCTCACTTCCTTGACTTCCTTGTTGACTTCCCATTGTACCACCCCCCGAGCGGCGACTGGCTAGCTGCACGTCCTAGTTACTGCCTCTGATTGGCCGACCGCGTACATGCAGGATGTTTATAATGCTGTTGTGTCGTGGGAGGCGGGACATGGGAAGTGAGGAGGAGAGAATTTCAGAGAAGCCAAAACTTTAAAAAAAGATTAAAAATACTTAACGGCATCGGCAGTTAATGTGATTTCGTACACGTTTCCGTTGTCTCCTATAGCTGCGTTATGCATCTTTGAAACATCTCACCAACACTCAAGCGGCACCGCGGCTCTCCGCGAACAGAGAGTATGTACATCTGCATCCCATGGAGGGCTTAATAAGCTGTCAGGGACCCTAGGGTACCGTCGGCCAGAAACGGTAACCGAGGGTCCCGAAAGGGGCTAGTGGTTCTCCTGCTTTCCAGAGTTGCTGCAGGCAGGCCCTTGAGTAGCCTACTTAGTTGCATCTCCAGGTGTACCGTCCTTGGGAGAGTCTCAGATTTTGCCTGCTGTGCCGCGTTCTTAACAGTCCACTTCCTTCTTGTTGCCAGGTTTGGGGCAGCAGCTCGGATTACAGTGTCCTTTGATTCTGTCAGGGCCATTTAATCTCACTTTGGTGCATTTGAACTCCATACAGGGCTACACTACTTAGGCATCGAGGGGCCCCTAAACCACTTTCTCAGATGAGAGCTAATCATCCTCTCCAACTTCTCAACTCCACAAGGCGATGTAGTAATCCGAACTGCAGGCACCAGATTTTCATCTTGCCAGGCAGCATGTATTTGTCAATGACCTCCAGGCCTTTGATGAGTTCTTGCCTGAGTTCATGTGCCGATCAGAGTCCTTAAAGGGGAATTCCGGACTAGGCTTTTTTAAGTGGTGCAAACCACTTCCTTAAGTGACTGTGTGTGGGTGCCTGCATGGGTATGTCCGTTTAGAGTACCAGTAGGGGCAAAAGTGGCGCTGTTGTGCCAGAAACAGAGAGAGATAGTGTTGCACTGTTGCCTGCTAATGAGAGAGAGAGAGAGAGAGAGAGGGGAGGGGGGGGGGGGGGGGGGGAGTTGCACCACTCAGTTCACTCCCCCCCCCCGGGGACCCCCACACGGAGTTGCACCACTTACTTCACACGGGTGTGATTTTTCTTACCGTAATAGGATGACCATATCCATTGATAGTAGTGTAAAATATATAAAAATATATAAAAATCAAATAAAAAAAATCTATGCTGAGTGCATTCCTCAGTGTTTTATACCCACACAGCCGGTCAAACACTAAATCTCCTAAATGGCACGATTTTTTTTGTTTACCATTGTTGAATTTCATTCTGGCTCAGTGATGGTCTGTTGCAGCTTCTCTTGTCATGTTATCCATATAGTGATGGGCGGTAGCCGGACGTCAGCCGATCACCGCCCATCACCCACTTGGAGGCTCTTATAATGACTTCCATCGCCATGGTGAATGCCAATGGGGAGGTAGTACATACTGCCATTATCCCAATCTCCAGCTGAAGATCTTGAAAATAGGACTTGACACTTGATTGGCTGAGCAAAGTATAGGATAAAAGTGATGACGCTAAAAGTGATTTTGTGATGGTTTGATTGGCTGAGCACGGAATGTGATGAATGATGATAAGAGCGCCCCTCACTTCACACAAAGTGTGATTTTTTTTATTGTCACTTGGACTTTATATTACAAAAAATATTTACAGACAGACACTCCATTTGGCCCTGGGGCTGAAGCTCTCGCCCTTCACTGCGTGGGAGGATTAATGCCCATTTGATGTTCAGGTTCCTTGATTGGTGGAATGTCAGATGGAATAGCTATCTGCTCTTTATTTTCAAAGATGTTTCCAGCTCCTGCCTTGATGTTTTCAGGTTTCCTCCCTTCTCTTTGGTTAATAGTGTGTTCACAAACTTGAAGGGTCATTGAAGAAACGTGATGAAACTAATCTACTTCCTAATGTCCCTTCAGGGGCTCCGTAATGAAGTGATGCTCAAATGCTGAAATGAAAGGTGGGACTACATCACATCACATCACTACAACCACAGTGGTGTCCGTCGGTGTCGGTGGTGAAGAGCCATGAGGGGAGGAGCCGCGAAGAGGAGCAGTAGTCCCCTTCATCTTTGCTGGGAGCCCCCAGATTGTTAAATTCGCCACTGCTTACTATTAGCTTGTAGCTGTTGCTGTTGAAGGTCATGGCTGCCAGTTCCCACCTGATGTTGTGTGGGAGTTCTGACTGCTCCAGACCATATTGGATAACTACTAGCTTACTTAATGTCTTCAGACTAGGATTTAAGTCTAAGATTTTCAGATCATCCATTCTCGTGCATTGATAGTGATAGACGTCTTTGGTGGATCGTCCTCCAAAGACGACGATACGATCTCCCACCATGCAACAGCTCATTTCACAAATAATTGAATCCATTTGTCCTTTCGCCTTGATGTGATTCTTATTCCAGCAGAAGGTCTCAGGATTGAATTTCTGAAGGCCAGTTTTCCCAGAAATGTTGAATCCACCAATTATGTACAGCTCTCCATTATAAGCAAAGGCTGAATGATACCACTTAGCTTCTTGCTGTGCAGAAGGGGTGTTAAGCCAGAGACTGGTCTCTGTGTCAAATACTCTGATGTTGTGTTGTTGGCGATCTTCACATGCGCCCCCAAATAAAAAAATCTTTGTCCCTATAATGGTGGCAGAATAGAATGGCTTCTTTATTTTTGCTAGAGGTGCTGGATTTCCCCTGTTAATTAAAGACCAAACCATTGTGGCGGTGTCCAACTTGTAGATATCATCAGGGAATGTGGTCAGCTCGTTGTGTCCCCCACAGATATACATGAACGTCCCCAAAACACAGGCAGAGTGGTCAAACCTTGCCTCTGGATCAGTCCCAGAAACCTTGGGCTTGAACCATCTTAGGGTGTGAACATCAAAGGCATAAAGAATATTGCATAGTCCCTCTTGATCGACTCCCCCCCAGATGTAAATGATATAGTTTATCAACACAGCTTTATAGCCGTAGTACATTGAGGGAACCTCAGAGGGATCTTCTCTTCCAGTTGGCACATGGGGCAACTTCATCCAACGCAAAGCCACTGTGTTGAAAATGAACACCTTAATCTGACCGTGAAAGTCAGGCACAGAGTGGCTGTGCCCATAGGCTATAAAGGAGTACACATTGTCTCCCACTGCCACGGTAGCAGTGTGACATGGACCCACTGGTCCATCTTTAAGATGCACTGTCCAGTGCAACATAACTGTCTGATGGCCGTGTGTGTGTGTGTGAGTGTATCTGCCTGCCTGTCTGTCTGCCTGTCTGTCGATCTGTCTGTCAATCTTCCTGTCTGCAAGTATTACTGCTGCCTACATCTCTCAGCACAACACCCTGTATAGGCTGACCAGAGCTGTGGTCTGTCGTCACACACAACATAAACCATTGTCACCCATGTCTAACAATGTCGATTTACACAGGCCATGGTTATTATAGTCAACTAGAAAACTTTGACTAAAATAATTTTGTCCTGCCTTATCCACTGGGTTACATTAACTGAAACCAAAATAATAATAATGTGATTTTTTTTAACTTAAAGCTGTAGGAAATACAGGGGCGATGATTGACAGGCAAAGTGCTATCTGCTGGCTAGAAAAACACCTGGCAACATGGCATACTGTGGATTTTTCTGTTAAAACCTTTTAATACACTTTTGAAGGACCAAGACTTAAATCCTTTTAAAATGTTGTTAAAAATAATGTCATTATTCCTAAGTACTGTAGCTACTTAGGTACAATTTTCAGGTATTTGTACTTTACTTGAGTATTTCCAATGCTAGTTTTACTTGTACTAAACTTCATCTCAGAGGTAAATATTGTAATTTTACGCCACTACAATTATTAGAAATCTTAAATTACTAGTTACTTTGTAGATTGTGTATACAACACATGCATTAACCACTAAATGTGGTGATGTTAAGGGCTTGTATTTCAAGTATTTGTATGGGCCTCGCCCCGAAAAGTCAGTAGAGTATCTGCACGCTGGTTGACAATTTTGCGAAAATGTCTGGGGCGAACTTTTGTCTCAGTCCAGCCCTGTGGGCCCATGTATTTGAAACATTGCACCTGACCCAGGCTTAAGCAAGGTTTTGAAGGGTTCTCTGTCCATATTCCACAGTCCCAAGGAGAAGTCAATATTCAGTACCATAGTGCTTCTCAATGGGGTGCTATAGTACCCCTAGGGATACTTTGGGTTGGGGTATTCCAGAAAGTTTGTAATTTAAAAAGGCAAAAGATATTTTAAATGTCAACATCTTTGAAAGATAGCTGCAGCACGTATTTTCACTAATTTACTTTACAAATAGATGAAATATGGACATACAAAGTTTCTACCCGTCTCGTACCACCAGCTCAGAGTCAGTGAACTGTGTTGGATAATATGACCAATGTGCACTTCATTTTGATACAGAAGTCAAACTTGCATTATACATTATTAGATATCAGACAAGCAAGCAACCAGGAAAAGATGCAGTACATGATAATTTAATGCACGTACTATTGCACACAACATTACCCTTGTTAAAACGTACAAAGGAAATCTCGAATATTCTTGAATTCCTAATGCATCATAACTGGCATTCAGACAAAAGCAAAGCATTGGAACAGTTGAAACATAACACAACACTTCACTTTATGCCAGATATCCGTCAACCACTATGCATTAAATAAATAGTTATCTTAGACTAAGACTCGTTCAGACAAAGCTTTTTAGATGGCATTTCAAAACCTCTTGCATGCTATTTCTTTTGTCATAATGAACACTTTACTTGAAATATCTCCTCACTTTGAAGCAGACTTCTAAAGAGTGTTTCCATCTTAACAGACCTATCTTGATGGGAGGACTAAGAAAAGGTTCCATGTCCAAGTCTGCTAGTTAGATGAGTCACGCTGTATTGTGTTACAACTCCATAAAGAGCTGAGAGTATAATGCTGGTTCTATAGAGTGATCAGTATTTCTTTCCAGTCCAGAGCCTCCCTTCAGGCCATTGTGGTCATAGTGCGTCCAGCACTATGAAAAGCACAAGTTGGGCAAGATAAGAGTAGGATGAGAGATTGAATGGGTTGCACATGTTTATCAACGCACATGTACACTTTGTACAGTACACACAGCCTGAGTTCTCCCCTTCTGTCTGTCTGTCTTCTGTCCCCTCCTACATCACATTTTCAAATAGCTGCATGGATCGCATCATTGTTTCATCCTGGAATAAAGGAAGAAAAATGATTCAAGAACCAGCCTCACTTAGATATGTAACAGCTATTGGAATTGTATATATATATTGTATATATATATATATATATATATATATATATATATATATATATAATCTTTAAAAAAAGACTTGTACGTAATTTATTCTAATTGTTATTACAATTTACGAGCTGCGTTCGCTTCCCGCGTTCGCGCGTCTTACTTGTTACTAGTGCCACAAGTTCACAACACATGAATCTAGTGCCACTTCCTGTGTTGTGTGTGAACCACCCCCCTCCCCGCTTGTTTCTACATTGACGGTCCGAAGAGCTATTATTTGCTTCCAAAATACTAACAGTACAGAAATGTAAAAGTGCTTATAGTATATGCAGGACAATCAACTGTGAGCTATGCTATTAAATATTGACAAACATTGCACTCTGTCTTAATTACAATCTTAATTTTCATACTAGACATGGGAGCAACTGAGGACACGATGCCATCATCTGCACTGATGGAAGATGCTTTCTGGTGTTGACGCTGCTGCTGGTAGGTGTTGGACAGTTTATTAAGATTTTTTTGGAAGTTTAACTTGAGGCCCACAAAAGCCAACATATTGATTGATATTGATTTCAACCACATAAGCCTGATTTATACTTTGTTGTATGACAACATATGACAGAATTTAAAATTATAATTTTGGGGGGAAATGTCAACCTGCTGTCCCATAACCCGGACAGTAGGGAGGGCTGATGTATAATGTAAAATGATCTGTAGAATGTAAACAATCTAGAGACACACACATCTTTGGATGTTGGGGTTAAACATGAGCAACAGGAGGGCAGGATAAACAAAGAACTATCCAAAGCTTGTGGTTTTATTTCTAGCCTCTGCATATCGATCACTTAGGTTGAGTACAGCAAGCAAATTATTTGCTTCAACAACCTCTACATGGCCATTTCATCAGTGGAGTGGGCATTCTATGCAGCGGTCCTTTAATTGTCAACTGTGTATTGCATTTGTGTGTATGTATGTGACTATGTGTATGGTAACATACCTCCTGGCATGCCAGAACAAACTCATCCAAAGTGACAACTCCATCCTTGTTTTTATCCATTTTCTATGGGAAAACAAAGAAAACAAAACAAAACAATTGTATTACTTTCAAGCGGAAAGCAATCTCTTTGAGGTTTAATTTGTGAACTCACATTAAAGGTTGGTGGTGTTTTCAAAACATTGCAACCTTTAACACTTTAACAGCCATTCATTTGTCATAAGGAGTGGTCAACATTTATGCCCATTGCCCACAGTACCATATCTTCTTTGATTCGATGTTTCATGGTACAATACTGTACACATTTGATGTTTTTTATATCAGTGGTAGTATAAAGAACAGTATGGTCAAGCTTGGTTATGAATCTTTATTCCTGTACGCGTAGACTATATAGTGTAACTAGTAAGAAAATCATATTTAGTATAGCTAAATTGTGGACCCCTGATATGCGAGTAGATTTGGGAGTAGATCGGAATATCATATTGAGAGCAATATTTGTGGTAAATAATACATTTTGCAGAACAATTTGCAAAATTACAATTGCCTGGAGGACAATTCCTTAAATATAAATGACTAAAGATAAAACATTTATATACTAGTAGTGTTTGCAGAAATATTTCAAAATGATGTGGCATGATGGGGCACATTCACAGTTTTCACACTATGTGCCGTAAAACAAACCTTTTTACATGAAACCCCTTTTTACAAGAAACCATATGATGAGAAATGACAAACGCAACCGCATAGCAGCCAATTTTAATAGGCATTGGTCAGAGCACTTTTACTGGCCAAACATAGCAGTTTTAAAGTTGAGACTAGTTTAACTTTTGATTGCTTTTGATCAGCTGTCTCTGATCAAAAGCTGTCAGCTGTCTCTCATGATTGTACATGAATGCAGAGCTGCTCATCCAAGCTGATGGTCTCTCTCTCTCTGCCCCACTGTCAGCCACAGAGGCCCCCACACCCAACTTCCACCACCAGTGTTTTCCCCCTCCTCTTCTGCCTAACAAAAACAGTATATTAAACATAATTACGTTGTATGCGCTATATTCATCGTGGTGATGTATTTTAAAGGCAATATAGCTCCCATTCACCAGCATCAGCTGCACTGTTCCATACAGTCATACAGAGAAAAGCAGCAGGAGAGGCCTCTCCTACACGGAGAGGTGACAGCCGACGAGGACAAACACCGACAAGTCGGTGTTTGCCTGACAACTCGACTATAAAATCACGGTTCATAGTCGAGAAACATTCATTAATCGAAATTAATTGCACAATTATAATACCTATTAGTTTAACATTTTGTATTCAATATAAGTACTTTCCATAGAGTTAAGTCCATTTATGTTGATGACGTGACATCCCCATGTTAATTAAGGCGCTTGGGGCCCTATTATGCATGTCTTAAGTACCAGGTCTTATTACTTAACTTAAGACCTGGATGCGTGATCAATGCCATTTGGCTATTCTGAGTGGCCAAACAGCATTGACCACGCCTCCAGGTCTTAAGTTAAGTCATAAGACCTGGTACTTAAGACACGCATAATAGGGCCCCTAGGGCAGTATTATGCGTGTCTTAAGTACCAGGTCTTATTACTTAACTTAAGACCTGGAGGCGTGATCAATGCCATTTGGCTATTCTGAGTGGCCAAACGGCATTGACCACGCCTCCAGGTCTTAAGTTAAGTCATAAGACCTGGTACTTAAGACACGCATAATAGGGCCCCTAGTGTCTACATTTTTGAGTGGTGCAAACCACTCCAATGTCCAGCTTTGTCTGTATGTTTGTGTACCTGTGTACGTGTCCGTGCAATGTTTGTGTACCTGTGTACGTGTCCGTGCACAGGTGAGCATGGTTGCTATGGTTAGTGTGTGACGTCACTCAGTGCACCACTCAGTTCACACGGGTGTGATTTTTAAATTACCTTGTATAGGATAATGAGATGTTTGGACTGAGAACATGTTTTATGACATGCATGCTGTAGGTGAATTAACCTGGAAGAAAGCATCCACATGCTGTTTTGGGACATCCCCCTTAAGCGCAGGGTAGGTGTATTTGCCCATCATGTCATAAATGGCACTTACAATCTCGGTCATCTCCTAAAGAAAGAAATGTAGGAAACAATGTTTTGTCATGGCATGTATAGTGACACCTATAACATAACATAATTGCACATCTTCCACTTCTATACTGTACCTCTCTGTTAATGTATCCATCTCTGTTAATATCGTAAAGGTGGAAAGTCCACTCCAGCTTCTCTCTTAGTGATCCCCGGAGTAGTGTTGACAAACCCATTACAAAGTCCTGTCAGCAACAGACGGGGACAGAGGTGGAGAACATTGAGGCGAGAGACTTCGTCAAGCAATATGTAATCAATATATATTTTTTCTAAATATTACTTGTTACCTCAAATTTAATAGATCCGTTGTTTGTTGTGTCAAATGCATTAAATAGATAATGTGCATATGTGGTTGCATCTGCAAGAAAAAAAGAAGAAGACGATTGTAGGCTATATGAAGTCTTGAGGTTATAATATTCTTGTTTAACATGGGTGAACACAGTGTCCTACCTCCATGGGGGAAGAACTGAGCGTAGATGTGTTTGAATGTTTCCTCATTCACCACACCACTCGGACACTCCTGTGGGAAAACAACACTCAACTGTTGTTGTTTTTAAGTCCGCAATACAATACATTGAAAGAGAATTAAGGAAACTACTTGGCATTATCTCAATGGCTAGCATTAATATACCATCTGCAGTTTCAGATTTAGGTACATTTAGGTAACAGATTTGGTGACAGTGTCTGTGTCATTGACACATTTCTGTTGCTGTTGTCAGACGACTGCACAATATCAAAAGTGATTTGATCGAGGCTAACAAAATGTTAATGACTAGCTAGCCGAGGCTAATTATAATGATCTGGGCTGTTACTGTTTTGCAATGTCTCGAATAACCCTCAAGGCACATTTTGTTTATGCTACTGTATGTCAAACTGAAATATGTCTGCCGTGCTTACGAAGAAAGTCTGTTTGCTGACAGCCTGACACTACCAGAGCAATTAAAAAAAAAAACATAAAAACTATCAAACTAACAGACATGAGATGGTTGTGCTCACATTCTTGAATCCACGGTAGAGAATCTGTAGCTCCTGCTTGGTGAAGTTGGTCTGTGCTTCCAACTGCTCAAGACCCTCAGGTCGGTGACACACCATGGTCATCATCTCCAGCTCATCATCTGTCCTATCTACAGAGACGAGAAACATGCATAGTGATGTTGAATGTGTTTAATGTGCATTATTAAAACATAACACCTGTTTAACGGATATCCACAAACACCTGTGGTAGAACTGGGTGAACCACAGATGTTCTGAAGCTGTCATGACAGAGACAGCTGCAGTGGTGATGGGAAAAATTGAGTCAGCTGGAAACGTCTTACAACATGAAGAGGAAAGCAGGAACAAGAGGTCAAAACTATCAGGAAAAGTGGGAGAGAAAAAGTTCAAGTGGAACATATAGCATAGAGGTTAAAGAGACCTTGTCTCTTTTGTTCAAATAGCAGTTTGTCCAGTTGTAACCTAGGTGTGAAAATGTCTAAAACAAGAATTGATAAACATCAATTAATTACCAGCTGCCTTTTATATCCGCGGAATTGTGCTATGAAATGTAAATATCTGTGTCTAGTTGTTTGCAAACAGCAGCCTGCCGTGCTGGTTTGCAGTGTTGCCATTTCTGCTTAATATAATCGACTTTGGGCTAGTTTTCCTGTAACATAGCTTAATATTCATAGTTGTGCGTTTCTTTAGTTTGGGCTTATTTCTGAAGGAGTTGCTTATTTGGACTTGCTTTCATGATTCTTTTTGAAAATAGCTGATGTAATAGGGCTCAAGTGGTGAAACTGGTTGCTTCTTTTGGGTTTGTTTTCATAGACCTGGTCGCTTAATGTTTCACTCATAGAATCTGCAAATCTAGCTTGTCACCCAAACAAAATACAGATATACATTTGTAGCCTGCGTGGGGGTTCGCGGGTACAGCAGGGGTCCCAGCGGAGGTTGTGGCGTCCGCAGACTAGAATCCCTTGGTGAAATAACATTGGCGCACGACGTGATAAAGACTAGTGGGTTGTTGTTGCAACTTGCTGGCTGCAATGCTATCCCAAACCCATTGGCTGAGCTATCCCATTGGCTGAGAGGTCGGCTGCGACCGTTTTTAGACGATGGGTTGTTGCCATTAAGTTTCTAAAAAGCGCATGAGGCGATTTCACTCCTCCTTCCGGGTAGGAACAGAGTGCATTCTGGGATGGATTTGCCCAATAACATGAACGTGCGCAATGATAGTCAACGGACCAGCGCTGGCTCGAGCTGCACTAACAAATTCGGCCACTATGTCCATTTCGCCTCAGGGTTTCCTCCGGGTGCCGTCTCTATTAATATATACTCTAAGGTTGTTGCTGGCATTAAAAGTGTCTGGTTGCCTAGAGACGAGGCAGCCAATCAGGACGCCATATCGTGACTACAGCATCCAATCAGAAATTGGTAGCGGAAGCCATCCCCAGAGGTTATTGACCAGCTCTGCTTCGCAGCTGATAAAAAAAAAAGATTATAATATGAATAAAAAGCTTTTCTTTCACATCTTGAGAATGAGACAACAAAAAGGAACAAGCAGTTAGGAATCTATACAAATCTTACTGAGAAATGTGTTTAATATAAAATACGCCATAAATAACAACTTTACAATTGGCACCTGGGCCAGAAACTACAATGCATAGTGTACATGGTGTACCGTATAGGCCTAGTATACATAGCGGTACTAAGGCTTAGAAAGTATAGAAGAGAATGACCTCAAAATTAATGTAAGGCGCAGATGTGACTTATATTCATAGGAATGTCTTCTGAGGTCAGGTGTGAGACAGGACTGGATCTTTAGAATGATGATGAAACAAATGGACTATTAAATACTTTTCCACGTTTTCACATTAAGTTCATGACTGTTTCTATTCCTCTTGAGATCAAACATCGGCGTCACGGCTGTCACCATATTTTATTTGTTTGCAAATTTGAACATAAAGAACTGAATGCTTAAAAATGTTGTGCCTCTTTCCCAGACCAGTCACTGTCGTAACTGGGGAGGGAAGCATGTTGCACAGTTTGATGTTTGTCACTGCACATACTGTACTCCCACCTGTCAGCGGGGAATGCTGACGTGCCGAGCGGGAAGGGAGGAGGCCCCGGTAAGTGTGTGGGCTGCCCCGGTTTAAAAAAACAAACAAACAAAAGAAAAAACAACGGCTAAAGGGAGGCCGACGGGCCAGCAAGGGCCCACCGATGGCCGGAAATCACATTCACCACCCCTGCCCCCGATGGCACATTTCGTGCCATCGGGGCATTTTGCCATTTTGTCTCTCTTGGGAGGGCCCTCAAAGGCACGGCCTCCCACGCCGGAAAAACGGGCGCCCCTCCCATTCCGTTTTTCTCACTTGCACTACTACTGCGGACAAACCGTGAAATAGCCATAAAGCACTTTATGTTCAACACAAAGTGTGCTCCTCAGCATCTTTTTTGACAGAGCTAACGGCATGTTTCATCACTAGCTGTCCCAGTGGTCTACTGACGATGATGATGATGGATATTAGAGTAAGTGCTGGTTGTCGTGGTGCTGCTCAAAGTGTGAATGAGAAACCTGTAGATAAGTGATCAGCTTTAGAGAACATTGAGATGCAGGACATTACATTTTAATTTGGAGCATTGTTCATGACCCAACCCGTTAACATCTAACCATTTGAAGTTTATTTTGAACACACTTTAGAACATTTTGTTCAAGCATGAATGAAGGAAATTCATTATTAGTTTATCATATCCTAATGTTCTTGTATTGTTGGGATGCCCTTCACAATCAGTGCTTTTGAATTCCCAGGGATGGTCGTTATTAAAGCTAAGGCCATGACAGCTTTAATTAGTAGTCTTGATGAAATTGAAGATCAATCCCTCTGATTAACTATATGCACAAGGGAATTGGTTATTCGTCTTTACTCTTCTCTCAAAGGAAAGAATGCACTGCCTTATGAGATGAAACTTTTGAATGGCGTTAATATTGTATTGTTCTTGTACATCCACTTACAGTACAGTGCAAGCAAACATTTCATAAGCAGTCACTGCAGGACCTTGACAACGTTGCCTAACGATTATGTTTCAGTTGAGTGGTCTATTTTATGTAATGTCAACAGGCCAGAGACGCACTGGTATATTTCCACGTGTCTATCTGTATAATACAGTCATTTACTGCTGCGTCGTGCTGCTGTATAACTTCATCATTCATCCAGTGTAGTCAGAGCTGATAGTTGTTCATGCGTTCCACTTATGCCCCCACAACCCAGTCTCCATGGCAACGTGGTTCTCAAGCATAAGCCCAGAGAGAGGTACGATATGTGAGCTGAGTGTTAATGCACAGTATGCTCTTCAAACAACCCCCCCGACACTCACGCTGACTCCATCACCCTGGACTCTGGGGTGATGGTTTTGATCTTCGTCTTTCCCAAGGGCATCTGCATGTATGACATGTTATAACCCTCCGCCATTACCATGGTAATGGTCTATCTATGCCATGTTCTATATCCCTCAGCCATTATGGTAATGTAATATCTGTCTCACACCACTGATTCTGCCCCCCATCTCCCACACTTCTGTTGCCCCTTCGTTCAGTAAGGTGTATGTGTTTTTGTCCATTCATTCAGTAAGGTTTGTGTTTTTGTCCAACTAGCTATATTTACACTCCGCTCTGCTGCTTTTGACATTTCTTGTATTTCTTAACATTGCTACTTGTAAACCACTTCAGGTTTAGGTAAAAGGAGATCAAATGTGGCTAACCGACAAATGAACTTCCCCAATACGGCGTATTCATTCCACAGTAATATCATTATGAGCTCTTCATTGTTAAGACGATTTCATTTAATGGACCTTTGCAAATATTTGGCAGTTGGCATGTGTCATTCTCCAATAGAGAAAAAATACATTAATCAATAATCATTGATGGGCATTCCCACCGACGCAAATTATTATCTGATCGCTTGCATCTATTTATCCGTCTTCCCTGTCTTTCTGGTGATCATTGACGTACCTCTGGAGGGTCTCCTCTGCTTGGTTTGCATGGTCAAAGTGCCCACCACTGCACCCATGTTGTCACCGTGGAAACCAGCCTATTCAAGCAGCCCAGAGAGTAGTCCTTTATGTATTTCTGAGGTTGTTTTGTCAGAAGCCTTTTGTATCTTTTCCATCTATTGCTCAGTATCTTTGAGAGGCATTCCTTTTATCTCCTCAGTGGCTTTAGATCTATCTGATGAATGTCCTTCTTTCTCATACGGTGTTTCTCGGTTTACTGATCTCTCTCTCTCTCTCTCTCTCTCTCTCTCTCTCTCCAAACACACATTGCCCTTCTGTTGCCACTCCCCTTATTCTTTCATCTTTTTTCCTTTCTCCTCTTCTTTTCTCTTGCTGCCCTGTTGTCAGATAACATCAGTAACTGTTGCAGTACCTCCCCCCTCCCCCCACCCCACTCGGCATATAGTGGCTAATGCAAAGCGTGTAACGGCTCAGAGGGCTTTGTTCTTTGCATTTATCATACTGTACATTTCCCTCTGACTTTTTTGCTCTTCCATCGAGACACACATACAGTACACACACACACACACACACACACACACACATTGTTTCACACATTAGTAAAATCATGAATACAAATTGAATACAAAGTGTGCTTCTCGGAACGCAGATCTCCGCCAGCCCAGGTTGTCTATACCCTGGACAGTGTTGTGGGGTCTGGGGTGTCGGGAGACGAGGAAGCTGCGGGGGGATTGGGGAAACTGTTTGACATTTTTGTTGCCCCCATAGGGCAGAAGTGAAAGCTCTTTCTGAGTTGCACTCTGACTATAGACAAATCCACGGAGCTGTGCCCTGTAGGCCAGGTGGACATTGTCACCTGGTGAAGAAGAGAAAAACACAACAGTGATTTATAGCATTTGTGGTGCACCAATGGAAGTGAAATTGCTTTTTGCGTCAGGCACCTCAATGTGTTTATTATAATCAGATTCGGTCATGATTTGTGTAATTTATTTTTGGCAAAACGGGCCCCGTCCAGGGACAAATTAGCCATTGGGCCAGTGGGGCCGTGGCCCAGGGGCCCTTGGCTCTCAGGGGCCCTTCGGGGAAATTGGACCGTGAGGTACTAGGTTTGACGCCCTGAAAAGTGCTCCTGGGGCCCTTCATTGGCTGTTGATTTTGTTAAATTTAGGTTAAAAAGATAATAAAAACACGAAAATGTCGCACGCATGTGCGCTATGGGGGCCCTGCAAATATTACCGGCCCAGGGGCCCTCGTGGGGGTTAATCCGTCCCTGGCCCCGTCTACAAACATATTGGAAGTCATATCTAATTGAATGGATGAAAAAAAATAATCTGATTAGGCCACTGGCCATGGACTTGTTAAGAGAGGAGAGGTACCACTGGCCATGGACTTGTTAAGAGAGGAGAGGTACCACTGACCATGGACTTGTTAGGAGAGGACAGGTACCACTGACCATGGACTTGTTAGGAGAGGAGAGGTACCACTGACCATGGACTTGTTAGGAGAGGACAGGTACCACTGACCATGGACTTGTTAAGAGAGGAGAGGTACCACTGACCATGGTTTTGTTAAGAGAGGAGAGGTACCACTGGCCATGGACTTGTTAAGAGAGGAGAGGTACCACTGACCATGGTTTTGTTAAGAGAGGAGAGGTACCACTGACCATGGTTTTGTTAAGAGAGGAGAGGTACCACTGGCCATGGACTTGTTAAGAGAGGAGAGGTACCACTGGCCATGGACTTGTTAGGAGAGGAGAGGTACCACTGGCCATGGACTTGTTAAGAGAGGAGAGGTACCACTGACCATGGACTTGTTAGGAGAGGACAGGTACCACTGACCATGGACTTGTTAAGAGAGGAGAGGTACCACTGACCATGGACTTGTTAGGAGAGGACAGGTACCACTGACCATGGACTTGTTAAGAGAGGAGAGGTACCACTGACCATGGTTTTGTTAAGAGAGGAGAGGTACCACTGGCCATGGACTTGTTAAGAGAGGAGAGGTACCACTGACCATGGACTTGTTAGGAGAGGACAGGTACCACTGACCATGGACTTGTTAGGAGAGGACAGGTACCACTGACCATGGACTTGTTAAGAGAGGAGAGGTACCACTGACCATGGACTTGTTAGGAGAGGACCGGTACCACTGGCCATGGACTTGTTAAGAGAGGAGAGGTACCACTGGCCATGGACTTGTTAAGAGAGGAGAGGTACCACTGGCCATGGACTTGTTAAGAGAGGAGAGGTACCACTGGCCATGGTTTTGTTAAGAGAGGAGAGGTACCACTGGCCATGGACTTGTTAAGAGAGGAGAGGTACCACTGGCCATGGACTTTTTAAGAGAGGAGAGGTACCACTGACCATGGACTTGTTAAGAGAGGAGAGGTACCACTGGCCATGGACTTGTTTAACTTTGTTAAGAGAGGATTCTGAGACTGACTATGTCACACACGTCCCTCAGGAGGGCGGTGGGTGTAATGGGTGGGCACTAGTCCAGTGTAATGCACAAATCACGGTGGATATTCATTCTAATCCTCTTTGGTGATTTCTTTAAAAAAATATATATATATATATTAACACTTAACTTAGGGCATATGATATCCAAGATCATACTGGGAGCAGGATGGATGGTGTTGCTCTCGTATGATATCCAAGATCATACTGGGAGCAGGATGGATGGTGTTGCTCTCGCAGCCTTAACTTCTTCCTCATAGGTGTGAAGATTGTTTCTTAATATTTCAAGGATTTCAAGGATCACATTTCTATACTCTCTCGTCAGGGCTCTGGTGGTGTCATCAAGCTAATGCAAACCTTTGGGCTTAGGCTGAAATCAAAACTCTTAGTGCGGGCGGCAGTGGCTCAGGAGGTAGAGTAGAGCGGCCGTCCTTGGAATCCAAAGGTTCCAGGTTTGATTCCCGGTTCCTCTTGGCTAATGTCCTTGAACAGAACATTGAACCCCTAACTGCTCCTGATGAGCAGGTTGGTGCCTTGCATGGTTTCCTCTGCCAATGGTGTGTGAATGTGTATTGTGTACATTATAATGTAAAGCGCTTTGGATAAAAGCGCTATATAAATGCAGTCCATTTACCATGCAGTCCATTTTTTCACTAAAGAGAACTGTTATGTAGGCCTAGTGGACAGTGGCTCTTCCCCAGTGTGTGGATATGGCTGGTTAATAGATTAAACCCAGTCTTCTGGAGTAATCTTCAACAAGTTAACGTGTTGCTTCCATTTGCCTGCAGCATGACACCTGTGGCCAATGTAGTTGTATAGGTTTCTTGGTAATCAATCTGATTGAGGTGCCAGGTGCTATTGTTTGTGGAATTGTGTTTACAGTGAAATCATCAATTCCTATCATCAGGCAGAAAACATGAAACCACACACACACACACACACACACACACACACACACACACACACACACACACACACACACACACACACACACACACACACACACACACACACACACACACACAGAGAAGAAGAAGAAAAAACACAAACATCCAGATCCAGGTGGTGAATTAATTATTGAGATTACTATGAGAAACCTACTATTTTCCACCAAGGTCTATACAAGCATGCGCATTCAGTAAATCTCAGTCCCTGGTGTTAGTTACATGTGCTCTTTCTTCTAACCCCCCCCCCCCCCTCTCTGTGTCTCTTCTCCTCAGCATCCCTTTCCCCAACTGAACTCTACACATTTTACTCTGTCCCTACCAAATCCCGTCAGAGATGACTGCAAATGTCCATTCATGACTCTATAAAATAAAGCTAATTCATGTTTAATATTTCCCCTGAAGAAAGCCACAATATAGATGTTGCCTTGTTGAACCTAGCAACTATACAGTTGATATAGGCCTACATACCTTATACAACTGTAATTATATCACTTATAAAGTTATATATCACCCACATAGTCGGTAGTCACAGCTTCCTTTTACATCTCAGATTGCAGTAAACATACCCCTGTATTAAAATATAATTGTTTTTTAGATTTTGAAAGCGTTTTTGTTGTCATGTGCTATTGGTGAGCAGAGAGTTGACAGCCTCACAGGTGACCTTACAAAGGAACTTTTGAGGACATTACTATTATTATACTGAAACAAAGCCACAATTGTGACTTTCCACAATGTGGAAAGTCACAACTAGGCCTATATTAGCGAGATTGTTATTCTACTTTTTGGACAACAGGTGGCAGCAATGTAAGCTCCTCTTTGTCACTGCCAGGGTTTTTGCATTTGATTGCATAGCTAGACACAATCAGATCAGATAATTGACATTGTGCAATGGTAGGCCTATATAATATAACCCATTCCCCTGGTGGCTGGTACAACATGCAATATATCACAGTACACCAGACCACAATGTTGCAGTGCCAGAATAATGAAAAATGATGGGGTCTAATTATGCAAACCATGACAACAAGTGTGAAGGAAATGGAAAACGAATGCAGAGAATAGAGTAGAGAGTGAGCGAAGGCGAGGGATAAAAATAAACAGGAGAGCAGGGAGGTGTTACATAAAAATGGGTAGAGATTATTTAAAAATTAAAAGCAGAGACACTCCTCAATCCACTCCTTTTACAGCTACAGAGAAATGTAGAGAGCAGTGTGTGTGAGGGTGATTAGGGTAGATGATGAACACACTGTGAAAAGTTAATGCACTTAATTTAACTACTGTGGTAGCTGGTTACAAGGTTAATGTTAAGATTTAATGGTTGTGAAGGGCATTTAGGCTAATGTCAGACAGGAAGTCTTGGGGGAAGGACTATAGTAATACTATTACTATAGCCTTATTTGTGTGATATGCGTGCTGACCAGGTGAGCCACTAAGGTGCCATGTCTATTAGTGTTATTTTTGTCCATCATTTATGAAGAATGAACAAGTTTGAGAAAAATAGCTGAGTTGTGAAACCATGTAGGAGGCGTTCCACAGCCATTTATGGATAATTGCGGGGTTTATATGCGTGCATTCATTGTGTGGGTGACACATGCACACAGTTTCACAATGTTTGTTACAAAGCATGCATGCATACTTTATGCATAACAGTGGTTTAAAGATCTCAGCACGAACACGCACTGTATGCACTATTTCCTTATTTATAAATACACAGCAATTATTTAGGAGTGAATCCATTAAAAAGTATTGCACATCTCTTTGTTTTGACTAGCTTTCAGTTTACCGTGTATATATGAAGTACCTGAAAATATGCATTTCTAACCTCATGCATATAATGTACAGTATGACAAGTCTAAGGTGATCTCTCCAGAGAGATGCTCTTGCTTCTCTGGGGCTGAGTTATGTTACTTGGCAGAGGGTACACACAGGGTAAATCAAACCAATCTGTGTGGAGTGGATCTGTGACTTCCCCCTCATGCCATAAACATAATGAACAATATGATGATGAATAGGCTCTATCTTTTTGAGGGACGCTAGTAGCTAGCCCCTCCTATGCCCAGCTTTGTGTGTTTGTGTGTACCCCATAGAGATTGGCCGAGCATTGAGCAAGCAAGGATAAAAACCTGTGTGAAGTGAGGGGCGCTCTTATCATCTTACAACATCGAGTAATAGTGATAGTTTCAATATAATTGTGATGGGGAAATGATTTCATTATTATTGCTATTATTATTATGAAACTTCTTAGTTGAGATGAGTGATCTGATATTAATTTAGTCAATGTAAAAGGTCAGACATTTCTAAAGCAATGTAGGGAATCATCACCTGTTCTTCCAAAAACAGCTGCCTATCGTTTAAAACATGCATGTGCAATGGTGCATCATCGGAGAGAGTGTACATTCTTCGTTTTCTAATCACGCTGGTGGTATATCAATATGAAGAGATGGGTCTATTTTGCACTGTGCTAAAATATTTAATCATTGTTAAGCAGCACTCATAAAAACACTTATATAATACCTGAAACAAAGCTGAGATGCCTTTAACCCATTTTGACCTGACGTCAAAAAAAATAAAAAAACGTCTTCTGAAAGAATATATATTCAAAGATCTGTGCCGCATTTTCACGATTTTTCAAAAATAGCAGACCTACAAGCTCGTAGCGCGCCACTCAGTGGCGCGCTATGAGCTTCTGCTATTCTTCTGCTATTTTTCAATAGCTAAAGTATAACATAATGCTTTAAAACACCAAAAGGGGTCCCCGCCCAGAATGGGTTAACTAATAATGCTGGATGGATGAGAGACAGGTACAGCAACATCATGTGGGAGGACATGGCAACTCTAGGCTTGATGGATGAGAGACAGGTACAGCAACATCATGTGGGAGGACATGGCAACTCTAGGCTTGATTAAAACATGATTAATACCCACAGTTATAATTTATGATAGATTATATCTGACAGCTTCCATAACCATCACTGTCTCTTTTATCGGTTTCTTCTGACTCTCATCCATAACATACCAAAGGAAAGTGACCTCTTGTCACTTGTACTTTTAAATCAACTGTTATACATAGTGCATCAACTCGGCAATACAGACAGACTCAGAGATGGATCAATCCAAGATACACACAGCCTAAGGGTTTCAGTGCCGGACAATATTCTGTATAAGTCAGCAATATACAGGTATGACCAGAGACTCCCTTTAATTCATTTGATCTCAATTTAATTTCAGCTCTGATGCCATCATTATTTGAGTTATTGTTTGAGGGGCGCTAGCCCCTCCAATGCATGGCTTTTGAAGATCATGTCATATGTCAGCCAAGTCTATGGGATTTTTGTTTAGAGTGTTTGTTTAGAGTAAAGTAAAAAGTCTTACTGTATGCTTGACTCCCTGAGGCCCTCAGGTCACATTTACATTGCTCTCTCCAGACATGTATGAAGTATGAACACAACTGAGGCAAGAGGTGATGTTTATTGAACTATATGATTATGTAATATTATTGAGGTCTACATGGGGTGGTATTGACTGAGTATAGAATGCCGCACTCAAATGAAAATGTGAGTTCTCATGGAAACGGAATGCAGTCTCTGCCTCTGAAAATAGCAGCTCTGCTGCATATATCCTTGAATAATCATTTGTGCAGGTGCGTGTCTCGGCGTGGCCTAGTTCTGAACTGTGCTGACATGTTGTGAGCTTGTAGATCAGCCAGTTTTTGATGTGCGACACCGTTGTACGGCAGATTATAAATGAACCATCATTTGTTTCTGTCTAAAAAAAGGCCAGTAGGGGACACTGCTACCCTCATCTCACCTGTGCACCAGATGAATAGAGATAGGTACCTGACAAAGAATGTGTGCTTGGCTCTGCATTGGATCTAATACTTTGACTAGAAATGGTTCCATCTTTCCATCAAAGTGCGAAGGGAAGGAGTATAGACTCTATACTCTATAGAGTACAATACAATCCTCAGTATTCCATATCGCTGAGAGTTTACAAATGGAACCAAATTGACCCGTTTGTCCAGTCAGAGTTAAATCAATTCTATGGATTTTATTGTGTATCACTGTTACCGGAATGAAATTAAAAGAGGAAAGAGGTGGTGATAACTTACAGTAAACCCATCACTCAGTTCTTGAGGCTATAGAAAACTGCTTCTCAACATGAGGTCAGGGGGGTCCCCAGCTAAATGATCGAGAGTTAAGAACCAAATGGACCAGCACAGTTCCATTTTGGTTCCAGCCATTTTGTTCAGTTTCAGAGTTAAATTGACACTGGGGATTTTGCACTGTAGATTGTGGTCCCAGAGATTCAAAATGTTTGAAATGGGGGCCTAATGCATATCAAACTGGTGTGGTGTCCTTGAAATACCCCCCCCCCCCCCCCCCCTCTCTCAATTACTGAGAGCATTCTACATCATGTCTTTGCTGGTCCATCAGACAGCCTGCGGGTTTAATCAATAAACTGGTATCCCGACTCCGACACAGCAAGCAGGCATTTTCAAATCAGAATGGCAGATGTTTTGAAAGGATTGTCGTTGTCTTCTGCATCATTTTAACTCCATTTCAGGTGCCACCACATTTAGAATTTCAGGGCTTTTTCTTTGAATAGGATTGCTACTCATGAGTAGGCTACAAGCTGAAACTAAATTAGACACATCCAACTATAAAATAAAGATACAGTAAACAATAACATGGGCAAATACATTGGTGAAAGACAAAACAATGTTAAGCTATTAAGGCTAGACATTACAGTACCTTTCGTGAGGGTTCCTGACACAAGTCTTTGCAGAGACTGGATTAATTTGAGCACTCCCTGTCTGCAGAGGCTGGTACAACCAGCCATCCCAAAGCAAGTGGTGGCGGGTGATGGGGCCAAGGCTTCAAGAGTGAAGATGAATCCACTATCCTCCAATATGGCTTCAAATAATGTCAACACAAGGAATGCAAAAAACTCTATAGGAATATAAAATGCAACAAGGAATTGTCCCAATAGGAGAGAAACAATTTAATAGTTTATGAGATTTGAGGTCGTAATGTCTTCTTGAGGAAATCTTCAGTGAAAAAACTGAGATAAGCATGAAAGTCATTTACAAGATTGAGCATTTTCTGCACTTTTCCAACCCAGGTGAATGATTTTTAATATCATACAATTCCTTCCAGGTATCTGTTTAGTCCGACAGTTATTCCCAAACATGTGCGTTTCACTGAAGTGTACACACGTGTTCTGAGGTTGTTGTGAGGAACAGGCATTAAACAAAACAAACAAAAAAAAAGTCCACAGACAGGGAAGAGGCAGAAGATGAATTATTGAAGAACTTCCAGAAAGGAGAGCCTGAACCGTGAAGTGCCTTGAGCAATAAAAGTTCTGTATGTATACGTCTGAAGAAACGCACTTTGGTCCACTTCTTCTCACCTCGCCTCTGTAATTGCCCAACCGGGCATTTCTTCTCCTAATCTGTCTGTCTTTGTGTCCCGTCTGTTCCTCCAGTGGTCTGAGAGGCAGCAGCGTGTCTTTTGATATAATACTAGTATAATACTAGTGTGTGTGTGTGTGTGCGTGTGTGTGCGTGCAGCGTGTGTGTGTGTCCTCTGGGCTGCAGTGGGAGCCCTGCGGCTGTGCTCTGTAGTGGAGCTCTGCCCCTCACAGATCCCTGCCTGCTGCAGAGAGTGCTGGCTGGCTACTGTCACGGCTGCACACTTGCACCTAACCTCCCTCTTTTTCTCTCCCCCTCCCATCTGGCATGTGTGTTTTCTCACCATCCTCTTATAAGACACTGTCTGTCTGTCTGTCTGTCTGTCTGTCTGTCTGTCTGTCTGTCTGTCTGTCTGTCTGTCTGTCTGTCTGTCTGTCTGTCTGTCTGTCTGTCTGTCTGTCTGTCTGTCTGTCTGTCTGTCTGTCTGTCTGTCTGTCTGTCTGTCTGTCTGTCTGTCTGTCTGTCTGTCTGTCTGTCTGTCTCACACACACACACACACACACACACACACACACACACACACACACACACACACACACACACACACACACACACACACACACACACACACACTCAAATGTGTGATTTTGCATATGAAATTACATGTGTTGCAAATGACTCACTCACTATGAGTGACAAGGCAATGGTTTCAGGCCTGTAAACATTCCCTGTGTCAAATAATTCACTGTGTAGCATTAATTACAGATGGAAACATTTAACCTGCAGAACCGTGGGGCATCAGCTGCTGTGTCAGGATAATGTTGATAATAATGACAATAATTAATAAATAAGCCTGGAGAATTCAAATGCATGTTAATGCAATACATTTATCATGCACTAATAAAACATTTTTAAACATGTTATATAGAGCTGCAAATGCCATCAGGTGGAATTTATTGCGTAGTACAATGGAATTTGGAACTCAATGGAACTCACTTGGTAAAAGGTCATCACACGTCACGCACAGATTCATATTCACATTCACTCACACATTCATGTGCACAGCCACACTGGAACGGATTATGTAAACTTGCAGTGTGTGGAGCAACTGAGCTTTTAGACCGTATTTTGTCTCTCAGTCCACTGAGCTGTGTAAATGCTTCGGTGAGTTCATGATGCTCTGCTTTCTCCTGATCTTTTCTCTCTCCATGGAGCTCTGTCTAGAAAAGTCACACAGATATTGCAGACGGGGCCGCATCCCCCCACAACCCAGCCACTCACCCATCCATTGTAGCAACTTCATCGTATTTTGAATGGTCTCTGTCTGTTCTCTGTGTAAATGCCACACATAAAATGTGTACCAAAAGGAAGGCATTCGTGACTTGAGGTAGTTGTTCACACAATTCTGTTTATATCCCAGGAGAGGAGAACTCGACTCAGAGTAGGGACGAGTAAAAATAGCAGCACAGACGTGTTGTAAACCTATCAAAAAAGAGGATGAAAATGTCATGCAGGCTTTTCCTTCCAGTTTACAAATTGGGATCAAATGATATGGGACAAGACTAGAGTCCAAAAGCCCTTAGAGGCTGGGCTGCTCCTTTCACTCAACTGGACATTTTGGCCAAAGGGTGGTGCTAGTGGAAAGGCTATGGGATCACCAAAATCAGTACTGTTCATCCCGCAATAGATTATAAGATCATGCATGTTGACGTTTTGGCCTGAGTGTGGTGCTAGAGAAAATCTCATGGGGTCACTCAAATGTAGAAATAGAATCCAAAAGGGAAGCACGGACATCTCAATACATTCTACGTGTGCTGAACGGAAATACGTACAGTTTAGAAGGAAGGAAGTCCGCACACCGATCTTAAGCTCCCATATGGTCTTTATTGACAAAACGGAACAATGTTTCGACCCTTGTGGGTCTTCGTCAGGTATCATACCTGACTTCCGTCACTCAAATGTAGCCTCGGAAACCCAGGCGTTTTGGTTACTCAAATGGTCAGGAATACACTCATGGCAAACGTTTCATGGCAGTGCACCCTTTAAATTCTGAGATATCTTGTGTGCAACTGGAGATTTGGCCTAAAAGTGGCACTAGAGGAAAGGCCATGGGATCATCAAAATCACTAGGGGTCATTCTCCAAGGACCATGAAGGTGCACAGCATATTTCATGGCAATCCAGTCATTTTCCAAAGTGGTGGACGATCAATGGTATGATCAACCGGCATTAATATCCATCCTTAGAGACCTGCCGTTGAAAATCAGAAAAAGATCAACTTTGTACATTTACATTAGAATGTGTGTTTAAAATCTAGGGTTGAGGCTAATTCAGGACTACCAAATGCATAAACCTGTATTATATGGTAAATGGTGAAACTGCATTTATAAAACACCTTCATCCAAGGAAACCATGCAAGGCAGTTAAGTTGCTCTCTTTTGTGTAATGATGCCTGATGGATTAACAATCAGCAATTTTGCCATTGCCTTACACAAAAGGACAGTACTTATTAGAGATTTTAAGCATGTGTAGAGTATAGTATAGTATAGTAGAGGAAACTGTACAAAAAGTGCATCTGTAAGCCATATCCACTGCCATTGATTTAACTTGTCATTTCCTCATCCATGTGCATACATTGGGTAATATGGCATGACATGAAATCCATTTTATTATATTTCTTATGAAGAACATACTTTTATGAATATTGTTTCAGTCCTTTTGTACCACTTTCATTCAGGTTTTATGCTATAGCTTCTTACAGTCATTTTGGCAACTGCTACGTCTACAGCTTCTTCTACGAACATAAGTGTTGAATGTTCCACTATTGTAACATTTGTAAAATATGTGAGAAAATAGTAATACTACTGATGTGCTCTGCTCTGTCCTTTCATGCTGATACTAACATTCATAGAAAACCATATTGCAATTACTAGACCAGGGGTGGGCAACTTTGACGATGGATTGGGCCACTATATTTCCACACTCACTCCCTAGGGCCATATTTTACTGTCGTAGCAAAAATAGCCGATCTACAAGCTTGTAGATCGGCTATTTTTGCTATATTCGAATTGAAATCTTGAATTATTTTTTGCTATATTTGAATTGGAATCCTGAAAATTAACATTTTTATGTAATTTGAAATACCTTTAATTATACTTGTCTTGAGGAGTGAGCTACTAATTTAGACTGAAGTAGGCCTAAAGCGGGTCATGTTTATGTTTTCATGTTGTGGAATTGTAAACAGCTGAAACCAATACTATATCAGTATTCTGACATTAACCTGAGGGCCACATTAAGTGAAGGTGGGGGCCGCATGTGGCCCCCGGGCCGCCAGTTGCCCACAGCTGTACTAGACCATCTACTGTACTACCTCTCTTTTTGCATTACTCGAAATCTGCAAGGAGCCTACTTTCTGTAATGTTTCTACATGTTTCTACATTGTGGATATAATTGTAGGTTATGTTGTTGGTTGACTAGGGTCATACAGTATAGGACATTTATGCCTTGGTTAACTGGAATCATACCTGGAATCATTAGCCATACACACACGTGTGTTTCTCTCTAGACTTGCTCTACTTTTTCTTTCTCTTATTTCTAACACATGCGCGCACGCGCGCGCGCACACACACACACACACACACACACACACACACACACACACCCACACCCACACACACTCACACTCACACTCACACTCACACTCACACTCACACACACACACACACACAATTTATATTCTGTGCAGGGAGTGTAATTATGTGTGAACAAATTGTGTCCCAGAAAGGTCAGAAACAAGGGAGCTAAAATAAATAAAGAATTGTGTCAAAAGAAAGCAACTGTTTGAAATCTTTTTTCCCCATCATATCATTTCCTCCCAGAACCCATTCTGCCTTGTTCCTTTATCTCTTGAGGCTCTGAATATCTGCTGTAGTCCTACATTCTGAACCCAGGAGGAGGTGAATGTGCTTGGATGAAAGAACATTTGTGGCAAATGCAAAAAAATAAAAAATAATAGTACAATCCATACCCCATGCAGTTTAGCGAACTATTGTATACTGCCACCTGCTGGTGAAACATTACTATGTCTAAAGAATAACCTCACAGATGTCAGAGGCAGCTACAGTATTACAGTACAGCAAAACCAAAATATTCCAGGTCGTTTGGTTAGTCATGCATTGAACACTAGTGAGTGTACTGTGCGTCTAACAAAAGTCCTAATCTCCCCCACCCACCCCTTTTCCCCCTCACTGTAGGCCTATATGTTTTATTTTCCCTTTTTACCTCCTCTATGATGAGTTCCTGTTTTGACTATATAGTTGTGTATATTTGTACGTCTCTAAATGTTTTGATGAATTGAAAATGGTGGGCCCTATTATAAACAAAGTGTAATGCTTTATGGTGTCATCCACTCACAGTTAACAGTTTTTGTTAACTGAGTTGTACTTGAAATGAACTGTAATTCTGCAAACTGTTAATACATCAATCAATCAATCAATCAATCAATGAGACCACATAAACATAGTCTTTTATATATAAACTTAATAGAAAAAAATGTAAACACCAAACTTAGGCTTAAACGGTGCATTCAGGACTTCACTCCTCTGAAGGCTCTGTGAGCTCTACAAGTTTGGCTCCTATTACTATAGTCCTGTGTTCAAAATACAAAATGATGGATGTAAAATGATGGAGAATAACTAAATGATTGATTTTGAATATAAACATGCCATTCAGCACTGAGCACTTACTGTAACTTCTAGAGCCATAAGGGCCCATTTGGTGATCATGTGTACACTCCAGAGTTACAGACCCGTAAAGATCAATTTAGAACCCCCTTGGACCCCACTTTCAGAACCACTGCTCTAAGGATCCATTTAGAACCCCCTTGGACCCCACTTTGAGAACCCCTGCTCTAAGGATCCATTTAGAACCCCCTTGGACCCCACTTTGAGAACCACTGCTCTAAGGATCCATTTAGAACCCCCTTGGACCCCACTTTGAGAACCACTGCTCTAAGGATCCATTTAGAACCCCATTGGACCCCACTTTGAGAACCACTGCTCTAATGATCCATTTAGAACCCACTTGGACCCCACTTTGAGAACCACTGCTCTAAGGATCCATTTAGAACCCACTTGGACCCCACTTTGAGAACCACTGCTCTAAGGATCCATTTAGAACCCCCTTGGACCCCACTTTGAGAACCACTGAACATCTGCTGCTGTCTCACTCATCTCAGTGCTTGCTCGGTGCTTCTGTAGACATATTCCAACCACACTGTTCAATTTCATTACCAGATGTTGACTTCGACCGTGATCTCATCATGAACCAGTGAAGTGAACATGTTAATTTCATGTCCCTAAGGAAAGAATGTTTTAGTTTTACCAGATATATCTTTAGATGAAAGTGAGAACATTTTGTTGTTGCTCCCTGAGAATAAATCTCCAGGGTATATCTTCATTGACAACAAATTGATGAAATATGCTGCCTCATTTATCGCCAGACCTGTGAAGTATTTATGTGATCTTTCTTTGCACCAATACAAGTTTCAGACGGAATGGAAACATGCAGAAATCAGCCCTATTCCTAAGGATGCTAAATCCGCTTTTACTGCCCCAAATAGTCGACCAATCAGCCTACTTTCCTCCTTAAGATCTTGGAGAAAGTAGTTAGTGATCACATATGGAATTATTTGGAAACAAATAACCTGTTTACCCATGCCCAGCCAATATGCATACCGTAAAAATCATTCCAATGAAACTGTTTGGATTGACAAACATGCAAACATGCTGCCTGGCTGAATGCTTATATGGCCATGGTAAACTTGTAAGTTGTATCCATTTTACTTACTTTACTGCAGCACTTGATCTGATCAATCACACAATCGCGTCTATCTAAAGAGACTTTGAGTAACATCCCGTAGTTTAATCTATAGTCACGTATGTGCAGTGTGGGGCTACGCTAGCCTGGCTTTGGCCAGACACATAACGTGGATTCACTCACGCCTCCTCCCCGGGGAGGAAGCGTGAGTGAATCCACGTTATCAGTATGGCCAAAGCCAGGCTACAATTTCATTACTATATAATATAATATTATTTCTATAAGAAAGTATTTCCTGACTGCCTGCACAAACAAGGTTGTAACTCCATGGAAGCAAATACTCCCAACTTTTGTACTAGCCACTGTAACCATAGCCTATAGAGTTGGTTGTAACTGTGAAGTGAATCGATATTGAGCAACTACATGGCCTTCTCACCTGCAATGTTTTAAGACCGTTTTTGTTGAATTGTATTATTAGGTCTAGGTGAAATAGTTTGTTTTCAGACAAGCCACCATTGTTATTTTAGTGTTTTTCTTAGCCAGGGAGTGCTATAGAAACATACCTACTGTATTATGATTTGACCAACCTATGGTAAGCATGTATTGTATAGCATGGAATGCCAAATGTATTATGAACCATGAAAAAACTAACTATAAGCAAGGCCAAGGAGTATAAATTAGAATGAAGCTTTACATTTGGATGATGTTTTATTTTGTGAAATAATATATTTGGAATCTTTGTAGTTCCCTTGCTCTGGCAGATATCACATGGGGACATATAGGGATCTGACATACGAAGCTGACATTGAGAATACAATTTGTTTTATTTCATATTTTTTTATTATTTCAAAGATATGAGATTATATACTTTATATTACTGTAACAAATAGTTCCTGTTTTACCTTTGACCTAGTGTCAAAGGTTATTGTTTCTCAAAGTGGGGTCCGGGGAGGGGCACAGAAGTCCAGTTTTATTTTTTCAGCTATATTTTTAAGCTATTTAAAAAAATCACACCCGTGTGAACTGAGTGGTGTAAGGTCTTATATAGACTGATCAGCTGTGGTCTGACGTAATGTCTGATGTAATGAAATCACACCCGTGTGAACTGGGTGACCATAGCAACCGTGCTCATTTTTTGAGCACAGACAGACAGACACGTAAACTAACAAAGCCAGTCGTAGGAGTGGTTTACACCACTCAAAAAATAGCCTATCTACAAGCTCACAACATGTCGTCACTCGTACCACATGTCATGAGCTTGCCTTTCATAAAGACATCTTTCTACACATTTACACATTGCAAAAGCATTCCTCAAACAGATTTAACATTGTCGATGCAGAAAACTATACCAAAAAAAGTGAGAAACATAATACAGTGGTGGATCGCCTGCGAAAGCCCGCGGAGAGGCTGGCTGCCAGCGCGGGCATGGGTTCAACGTTTCACACCAGTTCTGCTGTGACTGGAAACTGGTCGGAGGCACACAACGTAAAAATGAATGGCGATGCCTGTGGCCCTGCATCTGTTGCCAAGTGATTACAGGCCAGTCATTTAGAAAGTGTATAGGGCAAGTTGTGGTTGGCCAATATCTTGAAGGCCTCTGTGAGCATGCGGGTGAATCATTTATTCGGTCAGAATTTAATGTAGTAATAGTCCGTGAGCCAGGGGGGTTGGTCTGTACCATCTGGCTGAATAAGGCTCATAGTGATTTTTGTGAAGGTATACATGTCTAGAGTTAGAAAATATGTGATAGCATTGCACCCGTGGTAGCTTTATGAGTGCTATCATGCATTTTATTTTATAACACTAGGCGAAAATTGCATGGATCAATATGAAAATAAAATAGTAATACACCCCCCAAAAATGATAGAAAAGGTTTTTCCAATTGGTTCTGGTACCTCTAGGCATGCTTAAGAATATACTGAAAATATAGGAAAATATACATTTTCAAGATGGCGTCCAATATGGCTGCCAGGAGCTTAAAATGGCTATAACATCATTATTTGGGGGTTTAGGACTAAAGGAATGTGGCTGAATCAGTGAAAGTGATCAGTTAATTATAGGGATGTGCCGATGAGACAGTTTGGCCGATATCGATATCCGATATAATTAATTGCTGTTATGGCCGATAACCAATATTACCAATGTCGATCTCATTCTGTATTGAAAGATTATAATTTTGTCTATTCTGAAAAATACATGTAACAGGGTGTCTGCACTGCAGGCTTAGGCAAGTCACATCTAACTTAAATACCTTTATAATATTGTGAGCTTGTAGATCTGTTCAAACTGTTACTTTGGGCTTGTTTATCTGTAAAGACAGACAGATTCATTAATTTAATTATTTTCATTTTTTTATTTATTCCAAACATGTTAAAATATAAATGGACAAAGGAAGGAAATAAACGTCCAAAAATAATAATAATAATGATCTTTCATAATCCTTAACTTATGTTTATGTTCGAAAGTCGGGCAGATACTGGCACTGAGGAGGATATTGGAAGGGGTATGGGAGCGCAACCTGTCAGCGGTGATCACATTCATTGACTTCCAAAAGGCTTTCGACACCATCCACCGGGGGAAACTCATGAGTATTCTACGTGCCTACGGAGTTCCAGAAAAGTTGGTCCAGATGATAGAGTCAAGCTACAGCCAGACTCGAGCCAAGGTCCAAGTTCGGCCTCAAGCTCAATACCAAGAAAACAAAGGTAATGACAGTCAACACAGAGGACAAAACCATTGCCACTGCAGACGGGACGGTGCTCGAGCGAGTCGAGGACTTCAAGTACCTCGGGGCCTGGACTGCCTCAACTGAAAAGGATCTGAAGGTTCGGAGAGCACTTGCCTGGAAAGCCTTGCACGGGATGAGGAGAGTGTGGAAATCAGACATGGGAGAAGACCTTAAGAGGCGGCTGTTCATAGATACTGTCGAGACATGGACCCTCACAGTACAACAGGAAAAATCCCTGGATGGAGTCTACACAAGAATGCTACGAATGGCACTAGGTGTCACATCAGAAATGTGGACCTCTTCTATGGGGACCTACCACGGGTCACGGACAAAGTCAGAGAGAGAAGGATGAGGCTGGCAGGGCACTGCGTCAGGTATCCAGAACTTGAGGCAAGTAAATTGACTATGGGAGCCAAACCCAGGGCAAAGCCAAGGGGGGGAAAGAAGCGTACCACCTATGTAGACGTGCTGCGGCGTGACAGCTTGGCTAACAACACTGCAGAGCTCAATAACCTGATGTTGGATAGGACATTGTGGAGGGCAGCGATCCAGGAATCCCGAGTTGGTGTTGGCTAGACCTCACTCTCGCAGTTACTATGTTCGAAAAAGGAGTAGGGAAAAGTTTATTGAAAAACGTAATCGGTCTGATTAATCAAACCGATGCCGATTAATCTAAAAACAACTCAAATCGTCCGATACCGATGTGTTTGCCGATTAATCTCCCATCACTAGTTAATTATGTATTGCCAAATCCAAAATGGTGTCCATACCACACCCAAAGTGATGTTCTATTGTACTGCATTATGTAAAAACATTACAATTACAAAATGAACAGAATAACTGTCACATAAAATCAATTTCTTATAAGTAGGTCAATCTTATGTGCTAAAGGTCAGGTCAATGCCTGTCTCATAAGCAGGTGTGTCCAAGCATGCAGGAGATACAGTATGGTCACTGGTTGACATGCACAGTATTCACCTTACCATTGATATGCAGCTGTTTGTTGTTGTAACCTACAGCAGGGGTATTCAACTAGATTGAACTGTAGAATCATGGTGTGTGGGGGGCCGCACAGCGTGCACGCTTTACTGAAAATGTGGGGGTTCTCAAAATGCATTTGTGCTCAAACACAAAGATGTATACATTTGTGCACAGTAATGAGCAGGATAATATGACTATACAGCTATATGTTACCATAGAATAGATGTAGACCTATTTGACAGTGCATAAACATAATTGCCTTGACATTAACGACCTTCAATGGGACAGTCCTGTGCAACCTCATATCCATGTGCAAAGGCAAGATCAGAGCACAAAATACTTTGCTGGCAGGGAACTTCCCAGACTACCCTGATGTGCTGGGTGAGTTGGGTGTCACAATGTAACAATCTGTTGCTGCTGTTGTACCACGACAGTTGTACTCATATACAAGTGGAATGTGGCAGACCACCAAGCTCAATTTGAAAGTTCAGGTGATGTCACACAATTTGGATGGGAGATCCACATTTTGCTAAGGGTGACCTGACACCTGATTAGATGTTGAAGCTACAAATGAGAAGTGATGTTGATAATAAAGAGACGATGAGGTAGATCAGGATTTGGGTAAGATATTGCTGCCAATCAGGAGGGCTAGGGGGATGTGGTGGGTTGATTTTATGTTCCTGATTATGAGTTGAAGCTTACAGATATCGAATGTAGTTGCAAAAGATAAATATTATCATATTTTCTTATGCTATTATTACAAATGTATAAGTATAAGTTGTTATAGAAATAGAAATAGTTGTTTCTGTTTCATTGACCAGACCTTTAACATGTGAGATTGACCTGATATAAAGGCCTTTTTTGATTATGCCAATTACCAAAGTTTGGGCAACCAAGCTAAAATTGTCCCCAAATACAAATCAACAACAAAAACGTAATATGAAACAGCATTATTAGGTTTGGTATTGAACAGATAGAAGTGTCAAATGGACTAAAAGGTGATGTAATGGTGAACGGAAAGTTATCTTATGCATTACTTACACTGTACACTTACACTATATTTAGTTTATTGAATTTCATAAAACATTTCATTAGAATTTATGTTCTAAGATGGTTTTAAATATTTACAGTTATTTACAGAGGGAACCTTTGTGCTGCATCTTTCATGAAAACAGAAGTACGTCTCATGTAATATATAGTCCCTATATGTTGTCTCTCCTGTAATAGATAACATTTCTAGATGTGCTAATTTTTTTTTTTTCAATTTACGTTTTATTGAATTTTAATCAAACATACATGACAACGAAACGACTGACAATTGACAATACATACAACCGAAAACAAAACAAGACAATATACGAACAATACACACAAGGGGAGATGTCTGCCTCTCTTCTCGATCGATGATCATTCATAATACATAAGTACCTCAAACAGGTGCATATACAGGTTAAACAGGTCTAACTGAAACTATACAAAATCAGGTCTTATGGTAGAAACATGAGCAATCCATCTAAACCAGTTATCTGTGAAGACTTCAACTTGACCTCTGAAGCTGAATGTAATTCTCTCCATAATAAATATACTATAGATTAAATCAATCCATTCATTTATAGTTGGTATTACATTTGTAAGCCACTTTTTTGTTAAGGCTTTTTTGGATGCCACCAGCAATACCCTCAATAGATACTGATCCTGCTTTACAAATTGAAGTCCCTCCAGATCTGCAAGATACATGGTTTTAAAATCAAAAGGAATGTCAACCCCAAAAACTGCTTCCAGGACACTGTGGACACTTCTCCAAAATGGAACCACAGAAGGGCAACTCCAGAACACATGAAAATGATTTGCCAATGTCTCCCCACAGAGTCTCCAACAGTCCGACTGATACGTGTAATGTCTTTTCTGGGCTGGAGTGCAAAAGAAACGACTCACATTTTTCCAGCTGAATTCTCTCCATGTGGGGGAACTACTCATTTTCCACTGATGTTTACATATTCTTTCCCATTCTTCTGCTGATATAGTAAGGTTGCCCTCTGCTTCCCATCTTGCTTTAATATTCAGAGTATTATCTCCTTTCATGTTTTGAAGCACTACATATACATTTGAAACTATCTTTTGATAAGTAGAGCCTGCATACGCATTTTGGAAAATCTTAATGATCTCTACTCCTGTTGCATCTTCTCTTCTTAATAGCCTTCTATTTATAAAGTCTCTGATTTGTAGGTACCTAAAAAGGTCCTGATTCTGTAAATTAAATTTGTCTTTCAGGTCCTGGAAGCTCATCACATTACCCTGTTTTAAAAGAGTACAATA
Source organism: Electrona antarctica (assembly GCF_951216825.1). NCBI lineage: Eukaryota > Metazoa > Chordata > Actinopteri > Myctophiformes > Myctophidae > Electrona > Electrona antarctica. The sequence goes on along the minus strand of NC_136789.1, from coordinate 43,988,410 downwards.
TGCAGAGAGGCCATTCCCAATCCAACCTCTAAACCTCATGTCATGTGTACTAGGTCTGAAGTCTGAATCATATGCAAACCATTTGAGAATTCCAATCTTGTCCTTCAGTTTATATCTCCTAATTATTTCACACCACACCTTCAATGAACCTGTTATCATCACATTCTGAGGATCCGACAAGTGTTTGACCAAGGATGGGTCTCCCACCAACATGTTAATAGGTAGACCCCTTCCCATTGAACCCTCTATATCTTTCCATCTTGATTTGTAACTTGGTTTACACCATCCAATCAATGGTCGGATTTGAGCTGCTCTATAATAATCTCTCAAACATGGAAGGGCCAATCCCCCTCTTTCCTTTGGTAGTTGTAATGTCTTGAGCCTCACTCTAGGTTTTTTCCCTGCCCAAATAAATCTGGATATAACTTTATCCCAGTCAGAGAAGAACTGTTCTGGTTTTGAGATAGGGACTGACAAAAACAAATATAAAAGCCTTGGTAATACATTCATCTTTACAGATTCTATGCGTGAACTCAGATTTAAATATGGAATTAAATTCCATCTATCAATATCAGCCATTATACCCCTCCTGAGAGGGTCATAATTTAACTCTTCTAATTTAGATAAATCTGTCGGTAATAGAATACCTAGATATTTCACAGATTGTTTGTCCCACCGAATTTTGTACCTAGAGCGAAGACAGTGAGGGGGATTGTAATACATGTTGAGAGCTTGTGTTTTTTGTTCATTTATTTTATAGCCTGAGTATGATCCATATTCTTCCAACACAGACATCAGCGCAGGCAATGACTCCGTTGGGCTCGAAAGATACACAAGAATATCATCCGCGAAAAGGGCCAATTTTTGTTCACCTGCTGGCATTAGTATACCTTTAATTGAATTATTCTGTCTGATCCATTGCGCCAAAGGTTCAATAAAAATTGCGAACAATATTGGAGAAATTGGGCACCCCTGTCTAGACGACCGTTCCAACAAAAATGAGTCACAAAGCTCGCCATTGATCTTCAGTCTAGCTGATGGTCTACTGTAAAGGGATTCCACTGTCTTAATAAACACCTGATCAAATCCAAATTTTTCCATAACTCTAAATAAGAACTTATATCGTACCGAGTCAAACGCTTTAAATGCATCAACACTTATCAACATAGCTGGCGTCTTATTCTGATTTACATGGTTAATAACATGAATAGATCTTCTAATATTATCATGTGTCTTAGATGTGCTAATTTTAACAACTTTTCAGATAAATATATAGTCTGAGCTGTATCCCAACCATTCTTCAAAGATATATGATCAATAATAGGAGAGAACCATCAGTTTGAAGTAGAATGCTCCATTCGGATTTTGAAAATTGAGTTTTGGCATGTGGTTATAAATGGAGTGATAACACACAGAAAGCTACCACAGATGCAATGCTATCACATTTTTCCTAGCACTAGGGATGTATACCTTCCCAAAAATCACTATGAGACTTATTCACCCCATCGGTACAGATGACCCCAGATTTGGGGTCCTGGCTCACGGCCTATAAGTAGCTCCTCCACACCTGAGCCTTACACTGTACCTTGTACATCGAAGGACGAACATGACGGGTTGGATCCATAAAGATTCTATTGACAATTTATTTTAATAAAGATAGTGGTGGCCCAGGCGGTGGCGTAACCGTCTGGGCACCCGACTGGTAATCCAGTCGCAGTGTGCCGCGGGTTCGACTCCCGAGCCCGACACGGCCTTTACTGCATGTCTTCCCCCATCTCTCTCCCGTTTCCTGTCAGCCTACTGTCTGTCCCTTCAAAAACCAATAAAAGGCGTAAGCCGCAAAAAAAATATCTTAAAAAAAATAAAAAAATAAAGATAGTGGTAGATCAGGTCTGTGGATGTTTGGGAGTCTTTGGCATGATTGAGTTGTGTAACACCTGTCTCAGAGAACCCCATGTCACTTGAAACAAGCAAACAAACAAAAAAAAACAACAACAATGCAGGGGATCTTCATGTTGGTATCATCCTATTCCAAGGCTCTATACCACAGGTTTCAGCTTTTAACGGATGGCTTTAAATATGTACATGGCTCTCAGTACTTACCATGTTTCCCCGAATCCCCCATACAAGCAACAAATCATTTACTCTGAGTTTTTCCGTAACTTTCCATTGACTCTTCATAAACCACTCTCTACTCGTATCCAGTATAGCATGGGAAAACATTGTCCAGACCAATCCCTGTTGTCCCATTCCCAGGAGAATGCTTCTGATCCCTCTCCAAACACATTAGCTGCTGTAGCATCCTCTGATTTCCTCATCAGTTCATCTCATGGGGCATATGCTGCCTTTAAATGGAACCCTCAGAACTATGTTCGACATGGGAGGTTGGCATCAATTTCTCAGCTAAACTAGAAAGGTGTAATTCTGGGAAATTGCAAGTGTGGTTTCAATTTCCCTCGAGCAGCTTGCTAAGTACAGTATGATGATGTAGGCCTATTGACCCGCATGACGTCACATGACGCCACATGACGTCACAAAATGGTTATACAGAATGCTTATCTGGAATAAAGTCTGGAATAAGTATAGTCTGGTTGCCTACTGTAACCACACTAATAATGGGCAGCACGCACGCACGCACGCACGCACACACGCACACACGCACGCACGCACGCACGCACGCACACACACGCACACACACGCACGCACACACAGAGTACATAAAGTAATTTGGAATGTTTGGTATGAGTATAGTAACCTTTCTTCCCACGTGATACCACACCTCTAGGTTAGATCATGTTCCAACGCAACATCCTGGATAGCTTCTGACTGCTCCTGTTACTACTGCATCCCCAGCAGCTGTATGGGGCAGTCACTTATAATACATAATGTCAAGTAAGGTCAGTCACTCATTCACTTACAATGGCTGGGTTGAAAACCTTTGACTGTCTGTGTCCTTTTCCGGTTAGCTGAGAAAATGATCAGCTTAGACACTGAGCTACCTATTCACACTCTTCTCCAGTCCAGCACATGGCTTATTAGCATCTGCCAATAGACAGTGCTGTAGTAAGTGTGATGTTTTAATGGAGCGATTGAAACGTAATTTTGTTTTGCTGCGCATATCTGATGTAAACTGGATTCTGGCCAGGTCATCACCACCTAGTACTCCTCTCTCCTTCTCCTCCTCCTCCTCATTCTGATTGCTTTGATTTTGCACTACTTATTTACTAATCTGAGTTCCCAGATTTACTTACTTACTGTACTTTGCACTTGTAAGTTACTCTGGGTTAGAGTGTATGCTAAATGCCTAAATAGTAAATTGAATCTCCAGATTGTACTGTGCAGTATTACAATATACCTTTCTTTTGGTCTCACAATTTCTATATTGTCTCAGCACGTTAGCTACAGTACATGCCAGCTACATTGGATGTCAGTGTGGAGAAACAAAAAAACATTGCCATTTTTAAGTTTTTAATACATTTCTTCTCTGATTTCTCTTACATTTGAAAAAGTACGTGTGGTGGTGGGCTCAGAGTGCGTCCACTAAGGAAAGTAGTACATACTTTCCTTAGTGGACGCACTCTGAGCCCACCACCACACGTACTTTTTGGCCAGAAAGGGATTTTTTTTTTCACCGGAGGAAAAATATTCTCTATGAGGCAATTCTCTGGGCAATATCGGTAGATTGTGCATTGGAGTAATTAAAAGTATTTTTTTTCCGGTGGAAACAAAATCCCTTTTTGCCCAAAAAATACCGTTTATACGTGTGGTGGGGGGTTCAGAGTGCTCCCACTAAGGAAAGTAGGCTTTCTAATGACACAACCCCCTTTGTTTTGGTGAGTAGCAAAAACGTTCTTTTTATTTACGCTAAAGAGGAGAGGCTGGTCTGAGTTTCATGTGTGATTTAAAAGCGAAAGTAGCAGAGCCTTACTGCAGGGCAGAATCATAGAAGCAGTAAGGCTATGGACCAGAGCTAGGGGAGAGAGTACGTTTTGCACTCGGCCCGTCCTTCCGTGTGTGTGTGTGTGTGTGTGTGTGTGTGTGTGTGTGTGTGTGTGTGTGTGTGTGTGTGTGTGTGTCCGTCCATCTGTGGACAGCTAATCTCCGGCACCGTTGGCTTGATTGCAGCCATACTCTGCACACACACTCCCTGAATGCCACAGCTGAACCTCTGCCCCAAGGTTTTCACATTGGCCTCTTATAGCGCCACCAGGAGGCCGCTTTGTGCAAAACATTTTTTTGGACAGTACACCTACAAATTTTGTCCAAACATCACGCAAATTGGTACACAGTCTCTCTAGAGCCATTCAACGAAACGGGTTTTCCGATTTTTCAGACTCCATCCTGATTGGCTATTAGCTTCCAAAGTTCGCAGGAGTGCTCAGTTTCAAACAAAATACCGCAAATCATGAACACATTGTGTGATTTCCATGAAATTATGCACGCACATTCCCACTAGGCCGAGGAAGAAATGCCACTGGAACATTTTCTAGTTCAGCCTCATGGTGGTGCTATAACTGGCCGATTAGTGTTTTTACCTCCAACTGCACGGATCTGTGTAAAACTTTGTATGCACACTCCCTAGAGGCCAAGGAAAAACCTTTGCCTGGAATTTTTCACATTTGCTCTTTATAGCGCCACCAGGAGGCCGACATAATGTAAAACACATTTTCTAATATTCCTTCAGATTTTATCCAAATTTAACGCAAATCGGTACACATGCTCTCCATAGTCATGTGATCAAGACGGGTTTGTTTGATTTCTCAAATTCCTTTCTGATTGGCTACGATTGTCTTCTAAAGTTTTCAGGAGTAGCCCAGAAGGACACAGGTGTATGTTTTATGAATTTTCCAACCTGATAGTAAACATGTAGTCAATTATTGTAGGAGATTTAAGCTTCTTGTGAGTTTTAGGCCACATAGTCTAAAAACACACCAGAATGTTCATATTAATAATTATAATGATTAGACTTTATTATATTTCATTTATTTATTGACACCTTCACTGTAATACGTACGTATAAACTTTAAGACATATGCCACAATGATGGTTAATGTATTGCTTTACTAGAAAAATAAATACTCTTATTCAATGAAAATAAAAAGGTTATTTCAAGGGGATCATGTTTTAACCACTTAAAGGAATACCCTCCCATATCAATTACTACTCACCCCATGATGGCTTGAATATATCATGGATAATTTGTATTTGTAAGTATCACTTTTGTTCAAGGTAATGAGCATTCCAAAAATGAGAATGATTTGAAAGAATAGCGGTACTATATTAACAACAAACCAATAATTTTACAAACTCCAAAATAACTGTCTAACAGCAAAATGCAAAGTGCAGTAATGTCTGGTCTAAACAGACTCATTGATGAATGATGCATATACCTGGGCAAGCATGTGAGCTCAGCTTGTGTTTAACCCCATGCGCATGCCCTAGCACATTCCTCGCTTATACGATGGTTTACACACAGAGGTAAAAGGATACCCTAATACAAATACATATGTATTTAGGCCATCACGGAGTGGGTAGTTGATTTAAAAAAAATAAGTTACAGTACTGTTACAGTAGTTAACCAGTGTCCCGAGGGGCCCTATCTTGCACCACCCCTTACCCACTTATTTGCCATTTTTTACTATTTTAAAACATATTAAAATAGTTCAACTAGCCAATCTACATCGACACATTGTGAGCTTGTAGATCAACTATTTGAACTATTTTAAAATAGTAAAAAATTGCGATATATTTAGGGGTAAGGGGTAAGGGGTGGGGCAAGATATAGCTGGTGTGTTCCTTTTCCCCCGAAATCTCTTTGTGAAAATAGCTGATCTACAGAAGCCGGAGACGTGGCTGCATGACACTGAGTTGGCCATCTGATGATATACGAAAGAATAAGAAGCTGATCTACAAACATGTTGCTCACAACGCTTTAAATAATTATTTTGTAAAATAAACCCATGACAAAAATAACGCGAAGATAACAACGATGTGAATCACTTGACTCAAATCATGTGACTCTACTGAATCAACTCAACTTCTAGTAACTTTTCATTTTCATCTTCAATATCAAACTAGTCCGTGCTGAGCTCAAAAGGTGCCTTGCCGTTATTGTCCTCTTATAGTAACACCAAATAAGTTAAACAGAAAATAAGCACAGAACAATTAGACCTGCCAAATCTCATGAATGTGTCTTTGAACTCTGGCCAAGTATGACTGATGTGACACTTTAACATTACACAAATGCAACTGTGTTAGCACTGAGTGAACATTTCAAGTAGACAAATAAACAAGTTCTAACACTTCAAATCAATATGTTGATCAGCATGAGATATTAAAAGCTCGCAACAACCCAAACATAAAATTGCGTGCGTGTCTTTTGGTTTGACATTTATTTTCTGCTGTAATGAATTCGCCTGCTAGAAGAACCAGTGCTTTGCATGACAAATGGATCAGATGTAACACATTACAACAAGCATTAATGTGATGGTCGGAACCATCGTCACAAAACCTTATAATATAAGATAATGTATGAGCAAATGTTACTACCTTGTTGAAACGTTACGTATGTGTGAAGATCTGTATAGATTATTACCACCATTTATTTTATAAATTCTGCCCATAATTCTCTATGTATTTTAGATGCTTCCAATCTTGTTTTCAAGAAAAGTAATACAATAAATGAATGGTTTGTTTAGTTATTTTGTCTGGAAGTGAAAAAACCACTATGAGTCTGATTTAATAGGTCTGTCAGTTCCCGATGTTTCAGTATGTGCTAACAATGGATTGGATAAAAAATGTGAATCCCCTCAGGTTAATTCTTAAGGGGTCTCTTAACTTCAGAACAAAATAAGGCTAAAATGTATATTATTGACAATTAACACAATACAATATTAAACCATGGCAGAATATAAGAAACATACTATACGTATATGAAACAAAAATACTGCCTTCATTTGATGAACTGTGTAAGAAATATAACGCACACAATTATATTGTATATGACAAGAAGTTATTTAAATAGACAAAAAAATACTCTGGCATTTGTTATCAATCTTCTGTTATCTATTGGTAAGAGAGGCATTCTGGGGCTTGGATATATAGACATGTTCTAAATGTTTGTGTTCATACCCAAATATTGGAATGATGACTTAACCATAGACATCGATGAAGGAAATTACATTACAGTTTTTAATAGGAGAAAGGAAATTTAATTTTAGACTACTACACCGTCTAGAATGATTACTAGTCCCCAGTTTAGGCATTGGATCGTAGTAAGTCTGAACTGTGTACTGTAACTGTATGAAGTGTTGTGCTTAAGCTGGTCGCTTTTTTCACTGTTGTTGGACTAATAAATATGGAGAGCTATATTGAATAAACACAGTGGTTGGACCTAATTCTTGACATTGAACTGAACAAGGATACACAACTTAAAAACAACTACAATGACACAGTGAAATGTAATGGATCTACTGTCAGTGCCAGTAGATCCATTAAATTTTACCTGGGTGCATCAGTGGTGATGTGGCCATTACTTTCCAATTCTTGAAGAGTGAGGCCGTTCCCCTCAGAGAGGCTATCTTTTTGAAGAGTGAGGCCGTTCCCCTCAGAGAGGCTATCTTTTTTAACGATGTTGACATGCTCCTTAGGTGGTCTACTATGCCTTTGGCCATTTGCAAGCGGCACTCTTTTGTGCAGCGCCATAGGGGTGAGGGGAAACTGCATGTTTCTGCACCTCGCGACCCTGCAGCGCAGCAGCTCCCCATACGCCCTACGGAAGTCCCTGTTGAGTGCGGGATACAGGATGGGGTTCAGGGCCGAGTTAAAGTAGCCAAGCCACAGAACCACAGAGTGAAGTGTCGTGGGAGGGGTTTTCTCAGCCTTGATGCCCATGCAGGTGAAGAAGGTGAAGTATGGAAACCAGCAGATGACGAATGCCCCGAGCACGGCCGCCAGAGTAACTGTAGCTTTGTGTTCCCTTACTGTGGCCGTTGCAGAGGGTGTACGAGCAAATGATGGCGTGGCGGCACGGATGCGGCGAACCTAAGGGAGCGATAAAACAAATGTTAAACCATTAAGGCAGACCGTTAGAGAGCTGTAAACTGTCAGTAATCACATGCAAGGCATCTTTATTTTACCAACATGGGCATGTCCTCCAAAAAGTACACGCTTGGAGAATTTCATAATGTAATGCAATCAAGAGGTAAACATTTTACTCGACATATTTTAAGCCTTAAAAGCACCTACCTGCTCTCGTGCTACTCTGAATATGCAGAGATACATCCCACACATAACCATCAGAGGCAGGTAGAATGAGGTGAAGGCGTACAACACCACATAGTTGTTATTCCACTCAAACAGGCAATAGCGTCCCTCCATGCCCTCATCCCACATGCCCCAGTCCTGATGCTGCGTGTTGTAGTCAGCCGTGTTCCACCCCATGTGGATCGGCACAAAGGACACGGCCAGGGACAAGGTCCATATGGTCACCATGGCCAGGGCCACCCTGACGGGTCTGACCCTGCGGGCATAGCCGAGTGGGTCTGAGATGGCCAGATATCGGTCCACGCTGATGGCCAGCAGGGTCAGGATGGAGGCCGTGCAGAGCATCACGTCCAAAGAGACGTAGAGGTTGCACAGCACCCCTCCCAGGGGCCAGTCGTTACTGCGCAGCTCCACGCTGGCCGAGAGGGGCATTACCAGTAGGCCCAGCAGGAAGTCCGTCACCGCCAGTGACACGACAAAGCAGTTACCGATGCGGTGCAGCCGACGGCTAAGTCCCACCGCCAGGCACACCAGCACGTTCCCACCGACGGTCACGATGATGAAGAACACCAGGACCAGCCAACGAACCGCTGTGGAGATCATGGTGTCCCCCGACTCCCTCCCCGGCATGGCAAAGAGTCATCAAATCAGCCACTGCTTCTTCATCGGTGCTACTTGGTTGCTGGTGTTATCTCGGCGTCAACAGGAAGGCACGTCGGTGGAATCCTCTGGTGATTTGGCCCAGTATTCACTTATCAGTGTCCATCGGTGCCAGCGCTTTCCAAGGCACCTGTGTGACGCTAGTAGGGTTCATAAAATCATTGACTGGAGGGTGTTTGTCACCCATGTCCGTTGTCATAGTGCCACATCTGTTGTCTTCTGACGCAAGCACTATCCTAGTGAATAAAAGGAACACATGATTTACTTAAATTGATTACTTTTAGGATTAATATTGTATGGCATGAATCATTCTAAAACAAATCAAATGTAAAAACCATGCATGTTTACGTAGTTATATGGTTGAGGCCTTTGATACTGATAACCTGTATCAAAAAGATGTCTCGTCATTGTTTCAAACTTGTGTCTGTGGCCACACTATAATTGGCACTGAATTTAATTTATTTTACTTCCAATTAGCAGTTAACATGATTAAGGGCATATAGGCTACGCTACGCCCTAAGTTGCACGCTGCACACACGCACGCACGCACGCACGCAGCTACACGAATACACTGCAGCTGTTTTTTCTCTTTCTTTTTCATCTTTTGTTTTCTCCTCCTACTTCTATTCTTTTATATTCCACATCCCTCTTTTATTTGACCACACATGCTACTGAAATACAAAACACCTACACACCTGACAATAGACGCTTATAATATAAAAGCATCATTATATAGATCCCGAACCTCCAAGCAGATCAACTACAGCACACTCCACATTGCAGACACTAACACAACCTTTTCATCACACTAACAATGTGCACACCTTGTGCATTGTTGACTACACCATCTGTTTATCAGTCTGTTTGCCATAGCTAGCCCATTTATTTACAAGTTAACAATTCACCCTATTCAGTCAAGATCACAGCATAGAAGTACATGCCAGAAAGTAGGTTTGCCACTCAGTAGGCGTTCCCGCATAACTTCCGGATATGATGATAATGTCACACGCATACCCTCACTAGTCTATAGTGATAGATCTTCATTGTACAAAAAATAAAGGCTTTGTAATTTGTTAAAAAGAAATGCGCGTGGCTCAAGGAGGTTCTTGAATGATTACACCATTTTCAGGGTTCTTGCGAACTTGCGCAGGTCTGGAAAGTACAGAATTATGAATTGGTTTCCAGACCTGGTAAAGTATGGACATGTGTCCTCTCAAGTATGTGAGAGGTTACTCTTAGTAATCCAGTCCATCTATATGAATAGATTATTCTTTCTGTATTGAACCAAATATAAGCCTCCCTGAGTTGACCCCTCCTTCCCGTCAGAGCCTGGACCAAATCTAGCCCTTTCTTCAAATAAAGAAAATATTTCATACATTTGACAATAATGTAGTACTATTGAATCATACTTTTATATTCATGTGTTATTAAAATAACAGGAAATGTAAATTACCACTGTAGCCTGTTTTAGCCGGTATTTGTATTATCATTTAACAATCTCTTAATAATAATAATTCATTATAAAGTTATATGTGCTTAACTACAGGATTGAATCGGTTGCAATTGCAAACCAACTGACATTGCTGCACTGACTCTTGCCATTATGAGACAATGTGGCACAGTGTCACAGTGTCAAAGATTTAGCACACTGAATATTATAATAAATGTGTAGCACGTGTGCATGATGCACATCCTAATGTTGCACTCAAAGCACAGGTACAGAAGCAAGACATGAATCCCCCAGAATTGCCCTTCCAGTGAGTGTCTGACCCTGTGTACAGTACACTGTGTCATTGTCAAAGAACAAGACGAGATCTAATAATGGTGTGGCTCCCATGTGGAGCTCTGACATTATATTGATATTGATATCATTATTGATGTCAGTCATGCCTGCAAAAAAAAGAAAAGAAAAAAACACAAGACAGACAGATACGCACCAACATACAAAGATGGCTAGCCTCTTACAATGTAGGTATTTACAGCTAGTTTAAAACTAGCCATTTAGTCTGCAGTAAATGCTACTGAGCCATGCCATAAAACAATTGCCAGGAGAACAAACAGAATTCAGCTCCAGCTTGCTGGTGACCCATTATATTTACCCATTGTATGAATACATATGTATGAATACATATTTATGAATACATATTTATGAATACATATTTATTATTGTTATTATTGTTATTAATAATAATAATAATAATCACAATAATTAATCATAATCATAATAAACAACTTTATTTATAGAGCACTTACAAGGAACAGAACAAATATTGTGTGCAAAAAGTGCAGTGTGAAATAAATAACAACATTTCAATAACTAAGTTATTTAAATGCTCTTCGGCCAACACAAGCAATAACACGATACCCTCAATTGGACAAGGAAAACTCTAATTCTTGATCCTCTATTATTGAGGAAATGCATCTTTTTGCAGATGCATAGAAATGTCTTACTCTAACTATTGCCTTAAACTCCATACAGAAGCTATAGATAAAGAACAAATGATTGTGTGCATTGTAACAGTGGTCAAAATGTCAGCCTTTTTGAGGGGCGCTAGACCCTCCTATATACAGGTTTAATGTTTGTGTTTAGTTCAATGTTCGTTTTTAAAAACGCCATTGACAATGAAGAGAAAAATTACGTCATCTTGCCCACACAAACATAAAATGCCATTAACAATAAAGAGAAGTTTGTTTTGACACTGTTTGTTTTACATCATCATTACATCATCTAATCATAGCAACATGAGTTAGACTTTAATATATTAGAGTTAGATTAAAACATGTATGTATTAAGTTTGAGTCGTTTTATTGTCAGGCTATTGATGATATCTTGGGTGAGTAAAGGGTACTGTGATCGGTGCAATGCGATCGAGTCGGTTGGGTATGTATGTCAGGGTAAAAATAGTGGTCTCTTATTGGCTCCTCGATGTTGTAAGATGATATAAGAGTGCCCCTCATTTCACACGGGTGTGATTTTTTCTTTTTGAGAAGGTATTGGGACATACTGACCAAAGCACACAATACTGGGCTTTTAGCGTAACCAGAGCTTTCCTGCCTTAACCACATTAATGTCAGTATCCTGGTTTCTTGTGAGTGCCGTATGTTAACATACTGATTGTCTGTGACTGGGCTTGCAGTTCAAACATTGGTTGTTGACAGTACAGTGACAGTGGTCAGAATGTTACCAGGCTTTATTACAACAGAATAATGAATAAATATGCACCTGAGTTATCTCATGTGTGAATTATAATACTGGTTTCAATTAACATCACCTACAATATGTGATATTAATTCACACTGGAGTTTGATCCCCCCATGATGTAATGAACACCACAAAAGGAAAATACTTGGAGATGCCTCTCTTCCTCCTTTAAGGAGGAACGCTTTATGCAAAATTATCCAAAATACTACTTTTTGGTTTAAGCCTATTTCTCACTAGCCAACATGGTCATAGACAGCTAGACTAAATAATTAGACATGTAGACTGGATTTATTTATATTTATTGGATTTTATTAAAGAGTAAACAAGCAAATATTGGCCTAAAAACTATTTGCCCATGTCTCATCTAAAATAATATAGCAGCCTTTGATGGGGAGATATCTGCTAAAGATAAGCATAATACATGTTCAAATGTTTGCTATCTCTGTGAATGTCAATAACTACACCCATAAACTAGACTATAAACTATATTACTGTACAAGACACGACCACTGGTTATCCTTCTTATACTGCTCAGAATTGAGAATTGATATTGTACTATCTGTGCAGTATGCTGTTACTTAAACAATTGCAATTGAATAAAAACAGTTGCTCATCAGGCGTTGATTCTATTCCTACCCATTAGCATGGATCTTCTTTCAAATAATGAGGCTAGAAGCATTAAAGTGGGACATTTTACTTTGGCAATAGAACAATAAAAGCATGGAATGGTTATACAGATAAGGAAAACAAACAGAACTTGTACTGATATGTATTTACTTAAAACATAAGTAAATACAATTAAGATAGATAGATATGTATGTACTGTAAACGTTCCCATACATATTTATATAGCTATTTCAAGGACTCTTCAAGGTTTTCTGTCTTGATTTAACTAGATTTAATAATACTAACTAGCAGGTTATTGTAAAGAATCAATATAGCATACTATATGTACACGCAACCCAATCAGATGGCTAAGACATGTCCCAAAAACATTTTTTTGTGTACTAAAATATATTTTAAATGTTATTAAAAGTGAACTGCCTTTTTTGTTAGAGTTTTGATATTTTACTCCAAAAAGGACAAGGTTTTTTGAAATTTGGTTGGACTTTATTATATTGGAAGGCAATGGAAGCACAAGACGCAATATTCTTGTAGGCCTACTATTGCATACTTGTATTAGTTACAAAGTACATATAACCATGTGCAATTCAACAGTGCCTATCATTTAAGACAAAATTCACAATCTGTGTTCAACGATTTTAAAACAATGTGTCCTCCTCGTCTCTCTCACCTGCACTCTTCCCTTTGGAGACATAAAACTAATGGTTTTAATCATTTCAATAGATTCCCCAGAGCCGTAAACACTGTCCTGTTTCCATAGAGACGTTCATTACAAAGTGAGTTTTGGTCATGCTGTGTCCTTGGTCAACCTGTTGCTCACTTTTAATCCCACGGGGGACTATAGTGGAAACGGACAATCAGATTAAAAGAGCATTCAATAGAACCCCCAAAAATAAAACCCAGCCGCCGCGGTGCTTTTCTCTACTCTTTCTTTTCCCCCATGTCACTCACGTGTCTGTGTCCTGGGAACAAAGGAAACGGGAGAAATCTAATCCTAGTTTCCATGAGGAGGACGTGAGGTCATTTTACAGTACATTACATAATTAATTTGCTCATTAGATGCGTTTAGAATCTTTGCCAAAAAATAACTCAAAGTGTTTTAAGCACATAGACCAAGCATACTGTGTGCTGGAGAATACAAACGGCCTATAGTTACAGGGTCTGGGTCACAGTCAAACATGCACTATGGTAGTTATTGTTTAAGTGTGTTTCTTTGTAACACCTCCATTTTAACAATTGGATGGTTTATGGGGTAATTAGTTATTTTCCCTTTTAGATTTCTTTCTCATTTGGGGAGAATTCAATCTACATCTGTAATTCATTGTTTCATTTTCTTTTGTTTTTATTGAAATGTATTTCAGTGTTTCTAAAAATGGACATTATTTTGCCTTATTGAGATTCCTTGCTTTCACCAAGGGTCCAAGGGGAATGACTAGCCACAAAGTGCAGTATCTCACGGCAAAAACATTATACAACACAAAATGGATCTCTTCTGCTTTTCTGTCAGTAATTGGATCTAAACCACATGCACATTCATATGTTTCAAAGCACAATGTGTACTTAATTAACAATTAACTGTGTGTATTGTGACATTTGAGGATACTATATTATTGGTGATTGATCATGATAATAAACTTTGTAATTAGGCTTGACATAGGCATATCACTTTCATGTAATTTGAATATCATTCTGCTCTTGTCAATTTGAAAAGGGCTGGTCCATAACGTTTCTGATATGTTTGTATGAAGCAACATTGACAAGGTAGACACTCATGCCACCTTATATCATTAGTAATGTGAACAATATTGCTGAACATCAAGTGTGAGAGAAAGGACCACGCAGCATGGTCTCAATTACATGCAAGGAAGGTATGAGACGGTTTGCAAACACACGCCCTAAACACCTCAAGGAGATTATGTGCTCCATAAGGGCAGCCCACGTGAAATTATTTGATAAAGGGACATCCACCATAAGCAATACAGCGAAACAGTACGTCTAAGTCATATCCAATAATTAAAACAAACTGTTTTATATGGCTTCCATATTAAATATATATTTCTTGTACCTACAATATTGCTGTTGATTCAGTACAGTACCATTATCTTATAAGATAGCTATAGGTTATATTGATACTCTCATCTCCAAACCATCTGGAAACACCATGCCATGTTTACCCTGTTCTAATTATGTCAACACATCTGTGAGGTTAGCACCCAACTGACGTGAGGAGAGCAAAAACCACTGATTCAAGATTAATACAGCATATCAACCTGAAATAATATAAAAGTGCATAAAGAGCACATAAGTGACTAACTGAATCCAGTTCCTTTGAATAAAAGGCTATACATAATGAAGGATTATTTTGTATACATGAAGACATTATTTTTTACTGGCTTGATTAAATACTGTACCTTCAAGTGAAACTTCAATGAATAAACACTAAAACTAAGAACGTAAGAATGTAAAAAATAAAATAAAAAAAATAGACAAGGAGAAGAAAGTAAAGAACGTGTCAAGACAATCTGACACTACACTGTCTTAATAAGATAAAGAAGTTATGTTTAAAACGACCAGAAAATGCTAAACTATAATATATCTTCACAGAGTAGCACAGAATCATACCACAACCACCCATGCACCTACAATGGCATGCAGCTATAACGCACCGGTCAATGTTTAACCAGAGACAACGAAACATAAATGAATGAATGACTAACATTTGAGAACAAAGAGCACAGTGTTAGATTTTTATCAAAACTTTCTCATGCATATTTGTCTAATTAAACGGTACATATTTGCCCAATGCTAGATTCAGTCTCACCTTCCATGGCTTGTCCTCAATGTCTGTCAGGTCTGCTGGCTAAACCTAATCTGGAACCAACATAATGCTCTTCTCTTCTTCCCTGCCTCTGCTCTTGTGTATACTCATGTTCAATCCTCCCTGGCTTTGTCTGCCCCCGGCCCCCTCTAGTTTGTTCAACACTCCCCTTCATATACTGATGTTATCACAAATCTTCCCACGTCTTCAAAACATGAGGCTCATTTTGCCTCCCCTTCACTTTAATTTTAGGGCAATTCATGAGGATTTCCATACTTTCAGAGGATCAACATGTATTTGGTCTGTTTGTGAGTATATGTTCAGTTATTGGGAGTAATGAACAGTTTTTGTTCTGCAATGCAGACACACATGCACATCCGATAAGACACAAATAATAGCATTGACTATAAAAAGATGGACTAAAAATATAGATAACTCATGAGAATAGCATCAATGTCACAATGCAACAGTAACTTGATCGATGCAAAGTGGAGATCCTGTGTCACTAGGCAAAATAAGTCTTTTATTTTGGCCATTGGTCTTGGAATAATATTCAGACTCGAGCTCAATTGGCATCCTTCATTTCATTAAGGCGTTTTAAAAGGATTATCGTGGAAGCTCTTACCAGTTGCTGTCCATGCTTTGATGTGTAGCCCATTGTATTTGTTTTAGTGGCTTTTATTGCTTTAATCTTTTTAAACTTTATTTTATCCTATGTGAGTAATTTTGGAAGTCTGTGTTTATGTATGTTCTGTAATTATTTACCTTAATTGGCCAGTTCATTCTTGCAAAATAGACCTATAGATATCAATGTTTTTACTGGTTAAATAAATATCTATATTTCAGACTTTATTTTATCCTATGTGAGTAATTTTGGAAGTCTGTGTTTATGTATGTTCTGTAATTATTTACCTCAATTGGCCAGTTCATTCTTGCAAAATAGACCTATAGATATCAATGTTTTTACTGGTTAAATAAATATATATATTTCAGCAATGGAATGGTTTAAAAAAACGGCATCAATCTGTGAAGTCCGGGAGCACTCATTCTGGGTTCCGGACACTCGGCCAGTCTCAGCGGGTGTCCCACAAGGCTCAGTCTTAGGACCTGTCCTTTTTACTCTTAATAATTGTATCTCTACACTTTATGACTGTCTTGCCAATCTTCATGCTGACTGACGACACAGTCATATACTGCATGCGTCGCACTCGCAGACTCAGCACAGCTTGCCACCAGGAAGCTGCAGCTTGCTTTTAATGCTCTCTAGGCTGCCATGGTTGAGCTTAGGCTGGTTTTAAATGCAAGTAAAACTAAATTCATGTTGATCACTAGGGCTAGACCCAACAACCTTAACAATATATCCATAACCTTCCAAGTGGCTCTACAATAGAGAGGGTCTCTGAATACAACTACCTTGGCATTTGGCTTGATGAGAAACTGTCTTTTAAATTTCACACTGATAACCTTAAAAAAATGTTTCTCTTTAAAAATAAATCATGCTTTCCTGCATCCAGTAGAAAAACAATTATTGAAGCCACTTTTCTCTCAGTTTTAGATTATGGAGACATTATTTATAGAATTTCTGCTCCATCAATTTTAAAGCACCTTGCCACTGTGTACCATTCTGCCCTAAGTTGCATCACTGGTGACAGTTATGGTACCCATCATTGTACACTTGATGGCAATGCAGGCTTATCCTCTGTCTGAGAGGCGTGATAAGCACTGGTATCTGTTTATTTTTAAAGCCCTCTCAGGAATGCTCCCCCCTTATATTTGTTCTATGTTAGATCAGAACCCTAGAATGACAGCATTCTCTGTCAGTGCCTCCTCTGCTTGGAATGAGCTCCAGAAGTCCTTAAAACTCAGATCACATCCATCTTTGGGTCAATTCAGCCCGCACGCACACACACTTATCAGCTTCCTTTGATATAATATAAGCATTTTCTGATTTCTATTCTTAGTGAGAGTGAGGGTGGCTCATGATATTTCCATTCCATTGGGAGCTATGCAGTCCTGCAATTACAGCGGAAGAGAAAGCCTGAGAATCACAGTAGTCAGTGGACCTATATTTGTTTAACCAGAAATAGCAATATGTTTCGCTCCATAAAAACTGACCTGGTCAAGGAAGGACAGTGATATATAGCTCTGGTGGAGAACATTTGAACCATTAAGAATGTTGAGCTAGACGGGAAAAGCAATAGAGGACAGAGGTTTTATACTGTACCAAAATAATTTCCTGCAGCAAGATACACTTTGTGAGTCACTGTGGATAAGAGTGTCTGCCAAGATGCCTAGATTGTAAATAATAAATTGTGATAACGATACGCTGCCTGGTCGGGAAACAAAGTAAGTCCAGTCGATGCAGGAAACCCCAAAACAACACAAAGCAGTTATTTAAGGGCCCATTTATTGAGCCACACTGCAAACAGGTAAAAGGAAATCAATTGGGTGCATAATAAATGTGTACACAATAGTGAGGCGGACACAGTGTAATACACACTCATGAAGGAACTTCTGTAATGAAACTGATAAGACAGCCATGTCTTTGTTTGACATTTGACTGTCAAACGTCATCCACGTATTCCCTCTGTTGCTGTATGGCAGTATTACCCTGTTATCATGAAAGTAATTGGCATGTGTGATGATGTGATGATGTCAACATTATTATTATTAATTATCTTTGTTACCTACTGTACTGGCCAAGAACAATTCACAGGGACTTTTTCTGCAGAGGATGTTGTTGCTCTTGCTGGAATCAAGGAGACTTTTCTTTAGTCTGTGCTTCAAAATGCTGTACCATAGGTAGGATGTTGATTATGCTAACATCAAACCTTTCGAGAAATTATTGGCACACTCTTTCCCCATCTACTGGACACAACTGGGAACTGTACTTGTGCAAGATGTGGCGAGAAAGCTATGAAAGAGAGGGATCCTGTTACATTCTGTGATGATCCTGTCTGTTGTAGTGGGAACTGAAGAATATGCAATTTACAGTTAGAGTAAATGCTTTTTGGGAATTACAGAAGCTATCACATATTTGTGATCAAACAACATTTATGTTCACTCTTCGACAAGACGAGGATAATGTGACATTTGTGACACAATAGAAGATTTATTTGGCCACTATTAGCACAATTAAAAACAAACAAGCCAAAACATCCTGGCAGTCTGAACTTGTAACCAAAATGATGACGAAACTGATAATTGCTATGTGTGAGTATTTATTCGCTAAGAAGTCTCCATGTCTTGCAAGCTCTTTATTAAACAGGAAATGAATTTTCAGGTCGAGATACCAATTTTATCCAATCAGGATAGAGAACTCAGACAGGATACAGATTAAACAAGTGAAATTGGAAGTGATGACACAAAGAAACGAGCAGACAAAATAGTAAATGGAATACTACATAATGAATCTAATAAATGGGTACTCTCTCCTGATTGGCTGAAAATGTTCGGCCCACCAGACAATTATATTTTCTGGTGAGAACAACAGATAGCAATGATTACTATCAGAAAAAAGTGCTTTAACCTTTAAACCAAAAGAAAGAAAGAAAGAAAAATGTTTTGCTTTAACTAAAAGAATACCACTTACCCTACCCTTTAATGATGTGTGTCAAGAATAATGAGGAACAGGAATTAATACATAGAACCAATTTATAGAAAGAAAGTAATGCTATGCGTTCACAATTCCCCCCAGGCAGTTCCCTGGTTTGCCATATGGAAAGTCTGCCAGTGCGCTGTCATATTACATTTCTATCCTCGGGCAAGCCAATCTCACATTTCAATGAATAGCGGCGGCTATAACCCCCTCCACCCCCCCTTTCCACCACCACCCTGGAGAACAGTGCCCTGAGAGGGGGCTGGGGAGGGATGGGCACATCCCAACTGTGCTCATCGCCGTCCACCACTCCTCACTGTCCCCAAGGAACACCCGCCAGCGAGTCTCCATGTCACAGTGAGTCACTAGTCCCCTGTCTCTGTGAAACAAACTGGCAGCTATGGTTCCATTTATAGAAAGAGAAAGGGATAGAATCAGTTGTAGGCCTATTTACTTTCGGTGGAGGAAGCGGGAAGGTATATTTATTTTCTAACAAGAACTTATGTGGACAAACTAAAGCATACATGGGAGTGTGCATACCGTCCATACAGTATGACATGGAAGAGCTTTTGGGATTTTACAGTACTTTATACTCCATCTATGTGGATATATAGAACTCATTTCAAGCACATGCTTATACACACACAGGCACACTTACCAGCTTGCAGTCTTGTTTATTCTGTCCATGGACCAGCTGCAGTGGGTTGTTTGCATAAGGAGAGGCTGCAGTAGGAGTTTGTCATTTTTGGCATGCATAGAGAAAGGAGGCTAAATACCAGCAGAGGGAAACTATCATGAATCTTCCAATATGATCCACATACAGTAGCTGCAGAGAAAATAAAATGGGCTCTGCTCTCTCTTGAGATTGCACATCGCCTCCGGAAGTTGGTCTTAATGCCTGCAAACTCAATGTAGTGAGCTAGCTGTTAATTGTCAACTTAAAGTTTAGGGAAATATGGAGATCTGATAATGAACAACTTACGTTTCTGCCCCAAAAATTGTTCTGTATATGAAACTAACTCTCTGAAGGTCTGAGGAAGGGCTGCGGCCCGAAACGTTACCTACCAGTAAAGATATCTTGGGAGCATCAATTGGTGTGCGGATTTTTTCATTTCTTCATTGTGACTTTATTTTGATCCAGCACCCAGCCAATAGGTTTAGATGTGCGTGTCCTTTTTGACTGTTTATTCAGCCTCCTCTACTACTATGAAACTAACTCAAACATTCTACCACAGTACAGTACATGAGGGACTGAAAACCCACCGTAGCTGCATGCTAGGCCAGTACATGAGGGACTGAGAACCCACAGTAGCTGCATGCTAGGCTATGATTCATAACCTGTAACTCAAGTGATCTACTCTACCGTACAAGGCCTGCAGGTCTTGCTTCTTTGTTTCTCTGTAGTCTGTATATCGTGTGTTTCTTGTTGTTTTGTTTTTGTCTGATGACACTAGCAACCTGTTTGTTTAAATTGCACAGAAGGTGCCATGGCAAACACACATTTGCCATGCACCTGCCACATAATGTGATGGGGAATTTATTAATATAAAATTGATATAAAAGAAATGCAAAACAGCACCAACGTAAGTCATAGGCTATATGTTCACTTACGTACCATATTACAAAAACATTCTAAAGTCAACTTTTAAAAAGCAAATATGAACGTTTGAAGCTGGTTTCCTATGCAACTGCTGAAATTAATGGTAAAATGATTTACCATTGAGCTTATTGAGCTGGCTGCTTTATATGGGATAAATTGAATCTTGGAAATAAGAGTCCAGCAGAGGGAAGCACGCACATCTATAAAACATTCTTCAGGTGCTGAACCAAAACATACGTACAGGATTAGAGGAAGGAGGTCCGCACACTGTTATACAGCTCCCGGAAAAATTGTCTCCACCAGGCCGAAGGCATGCGGGGAGAGAGTATGTTTTGCACTCCATCCGTTTATTTTGTACACACTCCCTGGATGCCAACGATGAACCTCTGCCCCAAAATTTCCAGAACGACCTGTTATAGTGCCACCAGGAGGCCGACTTTTGAAAAACACATTTTGTTATATTACTTCTCCAGATTCTGTCCAAAAATCCCGCAAATCGTTACACACTATCTCTATAGTCATGTGTTCAAGACGGATCTGTCCAATATTTCAGATTTCATCGTAATTGACTAACATTGGCTTTCAAAGTTTGCAGGATTGGCCCGTTTTGAACAAAAAGCCTCAAACATGAACAGAGCGTGCAATGTACGTGAAATCTTTCACAGACTTTCCTACTAGGCTGAGGAATATATCCCACCCTTTTCACATTGGCCTGTTATAGCGCCACCAACAGGTGGATTTTAGCAGAACACATTTTTGGAACAAAATCCCTCGTAGCGTGCAATTTACGTGAAATCTTTCACGGATTTTCCTACTAGGCTGAGGAATATATGCCACCCTTTTCACATTGGCCTGTTATAGCACCACCAACAGGTGCATTTTTGCAAAACACATTTTTGGAACAAAATGCCTCAAATCATCCAATTGCCATCCAAGGCGTAAGAAGAAATGTCACCCTTTTCACATTGGCCTATTATAGCACCACCAGGAGGCCAAAACCTGACCTGCCCTGGTGGAGACCTGTGCCCAGAGGGGCACTTTATCTAGTTTTATTTGAAAAGGACAATGTTTCGACCTACAACAGGTCTTCTTCAGGTCTGGATGCACACACTTCCTATTCACAGGTATTAAGAACATAACAATGATCCAGACCGCTGCAACTTGTCTCTGCAACAGTTTTGTTGGGTAATGTTCCATTGGTGTGACATCCGGTCCACACCACAGCTATACACCCCTCCCACTCTCTCAAACTTAAGAGTAGTCATACATTCGTAATAAGAAGTAAAATGCTTTTAGAAGACGTAGAGCAGAACTATTCACCACAGAGAATGAGGATGAGCCAGATGTTTCCCAGCGCTCCTCTGTGATAGTGTGAGTATAGTAGTTGAATCATTTCAATTAAAGAATAATGTGGTTAAAGATGGTGTAAAGTGGTTATTCTTTTTTGTTAAAACAAATCTTTTTTTGTTTTGTTTTGTTACAAAGATAAGGCTATGTTCTGATTGTGTTCAGTAACAGCCTAACAGTGGTCTCCCCAACTCTCCAGCTCTTTAGTAAACAGCACTGGGTCGGGACCCATCTGTTGGTCGCGGACACATTTGATGCCAAGAGCCGGTAAAAATCATTGTTAAGCATTATAAACTTGGGACTTGTTCAATCTCATCCTATAGCGATCTGTGACCATATTTATATCTTGTCAAATCTCACTCTTGGCAGAAAAGGAGTTAAGTTCATATATATAACACTAATCAATTTGCTTTTTACTCTGATTTAGTGATTTGATGAAAGGCTAACACTGTGGAAGAGCTTCCTGTGATTATGATCCATGATGCTGATGTTGTTGTGTTGTTGGTGGGGTTTTCAACTGATTGTGAAAGAGGGACCACCACCCTGACTTATAGAATCAACCTGGGGACCACTGTTGTGTTGGGTGGGGATATGGGCTAAGATTTGTGCTTTTACTTTTACACTTGCTATGAGATGAGATGAGATGTACTTTATTATCCCCGCAGGGAAATTGATACCTTACAGCAGCATAATGTAAAATGTAAAAATAATAATGCGCAATACATCCCACTGTTTCTCAACCAATGGTACGGTACACTGACTGCTAATCATTTCCTAATAATAAATGACTCAACCAGACAATCCGGTGCACTTCCCCCTCTTACGATTCTAACTCCCTTTTTCTGTTGAATTTCTTGACCTCCAACTTGCCAGTAAAATTACTACATGCATCATAGGTCACCAGGTCATTCAGTTCACTGTTTCTAGTGGAACTAGTGGAAAGACATTTTTTAAAATCAACAAATCCTACATTACTAAAATGAATGGTCAGGGACCACTATGCAAACAGTCCACCTGTTGAAAACCCCTGGGTTAAGGCATCTTCTGACAAGTTCTTTTGACAACGACAACTAATTAAATTACAACCTCAAATAAAAAATACAAATATTCATTAAATTAGTATGCTAGTTTTGCCTAATTGTCAGAATAATTATGAATTAACTAAATTGAAACCAAGTTTCAAATATCAAATGTGCTTATTAATGCTTACTAGAGCAGTGTCCGTTGGGCACTGGCCTACTTGGAACGATGCAAGTTGGAAATGCATGCCTCACCCAGCTATTATGTATGTGTCCCTTTTATGCCCATACGTATGTGGAGTTCTTTGTCAGGCATGCCCAAATATGGAGTGTTGTGATGTCAGAACAGGCCAGCTCCATATAGAGCATGGGCAGGGGCCCTGTCTAGAGCCCGGGCAGAGGCCTTTTGTGGCGATTCTGGACAACCGTGGGTCCGACCGACTCAACACCGGGCATTGCACTCCCTGTGGGGGTGTGGAACGCATGTGTCGAATTTGAAGTCGGTGGGGCGAACGGTTCTGGAGTTACGTGCATTTCAGCCGGACACACAGACAGACAGGTCAGACAGAGACATGGTGCATTTATAGATAGATAGATTTGTTTAACTTAAGGCAAGCGTCTGTGACGTAATCAAAAACTGTGACTCTACTGTACTGTACTGTACTACTCGTACTGTAGTATTGTAATACTGTAACCCAGCATGCGCGCGTCACATGATTGGGGTAGCCAATCACAGTGCTGTCTGTCTTCTAAATTGGCGGCGCGCTAGTGGAAATAATGGGGAAAGTAAAGAAAATAAATATATGCAAGCACATTGAAGGCGGGGAAGGAAGTGAACCCAATATGAAAAGAACAGATCAATGTGGCGTGAGGGGCGTGCAGCCGTGGGAAACGCACGCGTGGTGGAAGAATCGACACATGAGTTATATTTGCTAGCGCAGGCTGTAGCAACTTTGCAATTGTAGTATAAGAGATAAAAGTGAAAGTGATTAAGTCTGTTGGTTTTAAACATATCGAACCAATGACAAACATGACAAGCTTTTGACTAAATTGATACATTTGATTTGATTGACTATTGGTACTATAGAGCATAGGTTCTTTCTTGGCGTAGATCACCGAAGTCTGACATCAATATCGGTAGAGGGCGTTAAGTCCATGGGTTCATGTACTTTTTTATTTGCATTATAATCCCCATAGGGGGATTTTAGATCGCTTCATATAAGAACTGTGTTTGAAAAATAAACAAATCATCCTGCCCGTTTCACTCATATGGATATGAAGAATCAACTAATGTTACTGCTGCCGAATTAGTTAAATTTGTGTTGAATCAGACTGTCATCATATGACCGTCGTACACGATACAGAGACACCTCCCCAACAATATCGCCAAGACAGTTTGTTTATTTTTGGACCACAATGCTTATATGAGACGATTATTATTAATTTCTTTTAATGTTTTTTTGTGGCTTTCGCCGTTATTTTATATTTTTTATGGAGGGACAGACAGTAGGCTGACAGGAAATGGGGAGAGAGATGGGGGGGTGACATGCAGTAAAGGCCGTCGGGATCGGGAGTCGAACCCGCGGCACACTGCCAGACTGGATTACCAGCCAAGGTGCCTGGACCGCTGAGCCACGGCCCAGGCCTATATGAGACGATTTTAAGATGAAAATCTTCCGTGAACCAGGGGATGAGCGAGTGATGTCAGGAGTTCGGCGCTCTATTTTCTGAAAAGTAATGGTTTTGTTTTTGTACATACAAGGTTTCCACCCGACAGTGACGATATGATTCTGCCAGAGGAGGAGTAGGCCTACACTTTTCTGTAATGTCTTGAATGCAGATTCTCAGTAATACTAGGCTATACTAATAATACTAAATAAATATACTAATAAACTGCAATCATGTGGACAGATTCAGAAGCGCATTTTCCACATTTCACACCAGGTTTCTCAAGCAACGATTGAAAACCCTGGCTCGTGCTGTGTGATAATAGGAACTAGTAAACCTTCAAAATGTTATTTAATGTTATTTTCATAACTCGACTTAAAAAAAAATGTCTTTAATCTCTGCTCGTCTGAAGATGAGCTTTAACAGAAAGTTGAGGAACTCCCTGTTCAGCTGCTGTTTTTTAATATGCTTGGTTATAGCATACATCTGCTGCTGGGTGTGTACTCTAAGTAATCTTTCCCCAATATCTGCTTCCATCTACAAAATCATATGTAATAACACGATGAAAAACCTACAGTACCGTTAACTGTTTCTGCTGAAAGTGACTTCATACATCTCGAAAAGTTAAAAAAAAAAAAAAAAGATCACTTTGTGCCCAGATTAGAGGAGGTATACTGCCACTTTATATTGAAACGGGTCGTTATGTTGGGCTAGATGAAGAAGATCGAATCTGCCAAATGTGTGATCTCAATGAAATAGAGAATGAGTGTCATTTTGTGTTGTACTGTCCTTTTTATGGTGCGGTTAGAGAAGTGTTGTTTAATAATATAAACTATGTTGATATGATGGATATGAATGATGCACAACTTATTAAAGGTATATTCAGTGATTTCACTTAATTCAAATATCACTTTTTTTTGGGGGATAATCCTCCCTACTATAAAGTGTGCTGACCATATAAGGAGTTCCTCCCTGTCCCCAGTGAGCCCCTGGGGTCAAAAAACCCTAGTTTCGGTTTGGGCTTTGGGTGGCAAAGCCTTCATCCAATCAGGATGAGAGGGGCCTTCCTCCAATCATGATCGACTGGGGCGGGCCTTGGTGCATGTGCTGTTGGTCTGTTGTACTTCCCCCACTGTAGGTTGTGTGCGTATGCACATCTTGTTACCGGGGCGGACCGGGTTCTTTTCCAAATCACCCAAATCACTGAATGCTCCTTTAACCGTTTATTTGAAAAAGATGTATTTAAATTGGCAAATTATCTAGAGAAAGCCTGGGATTTGAGGAAAAAGGCCATGTACAGCCAGTAAGAGATATGTATGCTAGTTAAGTTTTGTTTTATGTTTTGTTTTGATTTATTGTATTTGTATTTATGCGATGCGATCAGTAGTATGCAATCAGCAGTATAAGTAAATAACTAAGTGTATAACTGTTTATTGTAACTTGTGTGAAAAGGTGTCATATAATCCCATGAGGGATGGGCCACAAGGTGGCATGACACTTAAATAAATAAAATCATTCATTCATTCATTCATTCATTCATTCATCCATGCATTCATTCATTCATTCATGCATGCATTCATTCATTCATTCATGCATGCATGCATGAATGCATGCATGCATTCATTCATTCATTCATTCATTCAGTAATGAATCAAATGAAGCTGAATCATTACCGTGAAGTCCCTCCCTTAGGTTAAATGTGAAATTTTGAAAACTATTGTTACTATACTAGCCTACTCTATCTTCTATGCAAAATGGAAAAGCAGCTTTTAAGCTATACAACTATTTCATTGACGTGCTTCTTCCTAGTAAATATTTATGATGCTGTGTCATTATAGACCTGTCTTTCTTTGTCTCTGGGACTCCACATAATGCTATTGCTGCAATAAATTCTAGCAGTGCAGGTTT
This sequence comes from Electrona antarctica, assembly GCF_951216825.1. NCBI lineage: Eukaryota > Metazoa > Chordata > Actinopteri > Myctophiformes > Myctophidae > Electrona > Electrona antarctica. The sequence goes on along the minus strand of NC_136789.1, from coordinate 43,961,701 downwards.
TGAAGCATTGCAGGAATGGTGCAGAGATTTGCAGAATCTCTGCACCAGTCTATAGCTGGGTACTCCTGCAGATACATACAGTACTGCATATGCACCCCATCCACATAGGAAGATGTACACATTGTTTATAAACTAATACAAACAATAATAATAATTATAATAAAAAGTTGAATTGTAATGCCAGTGTCGATGCTGCCTTTACAGCTTTCATGTTCACACACACTGCGTGTGACTGGGGCAGTGTGTGCGTGTGCGTGCGTGCGTGCGTGCGTGCGTGCGTGTGTGCGTGCGTTTTTATACTTTTTTTTGTTTCAAACGTCCCGTTTGTTCACCAGTTGCCAATTGCCTAAGCTGTAATCCTGGGCACTACTCTCCCTCTGCCAACCTGGGGAGAGCCCCGAACTGAGCTCATGCTTCATTCAATGCATGAGGAGTGAGCAGCTAGGCCGCTTCTTATCACCTGACAGGGAGGAGTACTTTTCAGGATTCCAATTAAAAAATAGCCAAACAAAAATTCAGGATTCCAAATCAAATATAGCAAAAATAGCAGATCTACAAGCTCAAAACTTGTCGCACTGCAACATGTTTTGAGCTTGTAGATTTGCTATTTGTGCTACTTTTGTGTGACAGAATGACAATGTTTTGTTGGTTTCTGCCCGACAGTATGCAATGTAGCCCCCTCAGACTCAGTGTGGAAATATAGTGGCCCTCTACTGTACATCGTCAAAGTTGCCCACAACTGTTGTAGAGTAGTACCATGTGCCTGCTCCAGTATACACATGTGTATACACACACGTCTTTTCTGCTGAGCTTATCTCTCCCAGTCCCAGATCCTTCCACATACTGTTGCACGCACACATGCACGCACACACACACACACACACACACACACACACACACACACACACACACACACACACACACACACACACACACACACACACACACACACACACACACACACACACACACACACACACACACACACCACAGCAGACAACCACAGCAGACAACCAGCAGGGGTTGCTATTGCAGTAACAAGGTTGATCCCCGATAGTGATGGCTACACTACAGGCGTTAACACTGTCATTGTGTTGGATGATGGGGCACCCGGCCAAGCCAGAGGCACCGCTGCCGGGAATAGAACCAGGCAGGCCTGTGTGGCGGTGGGCGAGTGATTTACAGTTGGAGGCCATCGATATTGTCCTTTTCTTTTTGCTGAGGTTTGCGTGATCTGCGCAAAAGGACAGTTTGGTGTTATAAACATTATGTTATAATTTAGCTATTGAAAAATAGCAGATCTACAAGCTCATAGCGCGCCACCGAGTGGCGCGCTATGAGCTTGTAGGTCTGCTATTTTTGAAAAATCGTGAAAATATTTATTTCAGAAAACTGGAGGATTTAGAAGGATTTTTTAAAATGTTGAGGTCAGGCCTAAATGGGCCAAATGATAAGGGACAATATCGGTGGCACCCAACTGTACAGTAACTGCACGCCACCCGGACATCAATGAGTTTTAACCCCATGAAGACCTGAGGCCGATTCTACAAAAGTAATGCCTTCTAAACCAGTAGTTATTTCGATATTTTAAAAACAAATGTTCAAATCTGCTATTTTATAAAAGCCAACGCGAAAATCTAAAATGACACGGATGCTTTTAATCCTGTAATTGAACAGAGCCTCTTTCTATCACAGTGTGAAAAGGGCAATCACTTGGCCAAGTGGTCCAGGCATGCCACATATAGGCTCTGGCCTGACAGTGCGTCGGGTGTTCGAGTCCAGTTCATGTTCATGACGACCTTTGCTGCATGTCTCTGCCCTTCTCTCTCTTCCTCTTTCCTGTCAATCTTGTCTTGATACTATCAATAAAGGCAGAAAAGCAAAAAAATATATATATATTTAAAAACTTTGAGAAAAAAAGAAACACAGTATTGTTAAAACGTAACCACAAATAGGGACACTATAAGGGTTAAAGAGTAATAAAGTCTATTATTCTGTGCGTGCGTGCGTGCGTGCGTGCGTGCGTGCGTGCGTGCGTGCGTGCGTGCGTGCGTGCGTGCTTGTGTGCGTGCGTGCGTGCGTGCGTGTGTGCATCTGTTATTTCTGAACCCCTTATGTTTCCCTTCAAGATGAAGCCTATCCTTTGCATCAATCTCATTATTGTTGCATTGTGAGAACACTGATCTTATTCTCACGAGTCATCTTTATACATTTTTAGTTAATTTGTTCTCATACTGTAGCTAGTGAAGACTGATGTCTTAGTATTAAATGCATCCATGCATACGTGCGTGCACCGTGCATGCGTGCTTGTCCATGTGTGTGTGCAGTCATCCACCCCTGTGAGTGTGTGTTTGTGTAGGACTTTCCAATGCGTCACTGCAGCCTTCCGTCGTCATGTCATTGTTTTACTAAAAACCTTTTAAGAAGTTGAGTTACGCTTCAGATTGTTCGGGGAGTTGGAGACCATTGGCACAACTGGGAATGCTGAATTAAAAATGAAGCTTCCACTTTCTCCCTCAACTGTCAGTGAACTGTCTAACCTTGTTAGGTTGGAGAGAGTTTCAAATGTTACATCTGTGGAGACTTGCACAGTTGAAACATTTGTTGGCAGCTCCTATAGTCTATGGATTTCAGTTTCAGAATTCAACATCAAATGAGACTATAAACAAGTTTACAAATAAAGCAATTTATTTTTTACTTCTGTGGATTCTGTGGATTCTATTTAAAAAAAATCTATTCTCTACATTGACTGGTATAAGCTTGCGAGGGAAACAATAACATTGGGAACTCATATTCTATAATTCATGCCAGTGAGAAGAAAACATACAGTTTCATAAATACAGTTCTATAGGACAATATTCTGTTGTTGTGTGCCACAGTTCTATGAAAACATTTCTATGACATTTTCAGATTGCATTTTGACAAAACCATGAGTAATTTTTATGAAAGAAATGGAGGAATGTATGGATGAAAGAAGCAGCTGGGTTTGACAAAGGTCAAGGCCAAATTATTATCCCCTTAGAAAGCACAGGAGAGTTGAACCCAGCTGGGAAATGCAGTAACAAAGCTGGGACACAGTCCCATTCTGTAGTGGGGGGGAAGTGACAAATGGTTCACAGAGTATCCACTCCTAATGCCTGATTTACACTTGGTTGAACATAGCCGATCTACAAGCTCATATCCCGTTGCACCGCAACACATTATTGTAAGCTTGTAGATTGACTACTTTTGGCACGCGACACCGGCACACAGCTAAGTATTATTCAGGCTTGATATAAATCATCATTGACAAAAGATCTACATTCGCTGAATTTTCCTGGGCAGCCACCTGAACAAAACCTTGCACAGCTTCTTGCTTTTAACCTTTGACTTGGTCATGCTCTTAATAATATTGTCTGTCAGCAGGGTGCGGCTGGGATGCTGGGCCTGAGGTGAAAGTGGAGCATTACACTTTGTTGCTGGATGATGATTCAGAACCTCCGAGAAACTCCTCTCTTGCTGCCGGAAGTCATACTCCACACTGTAAGCATACAGTACACGCAACATGCAACATGACTGAACATCATACGTCTTAGTTACAAAATCAAAAGGAAAAAAACTGTTATAGAATGAAGCTGAAATCTTGTAGGCTACTCTGTAAAATCCTGAGTGTCACACAGGTCCATTTGCTTACATTTGTACACTCTTAATATAGATACATAAACGCGGAGTATGTTACTGTGCAGATACAGTATAATGATAAGCATTTGGTTATATTCATGGTTTATGCATTGTTTTTATCGCCATTGTGTCAATATCATACTAGTGTACAACCTTTGTCAAGAGTGACTGCAATGTTATGGGGAAGCTTGCTTTTTCTCTAGAAACCTGTCTAGTCAGAATCAAAATGCAGACAAGATTCAAACAGACAGCGCAGGCAATACATCAACTTACATAACCCTTTTTGTGATGTGAAGACGCTTTCTGCCCTTTTTAAAATAAGCTGCTCAAGGGGAAATGTTTGAATATTTCAAGATTAGGCTGTCTACATTGTGCTTTTGTACTGCAGCACAAGATACACTTTCCAGTGTTGGTTAGCACAAACAAACTATACTCAATTCTTTGAGGGTGGGGGAGTGGTCATTTAAAATGTTGTTTTTACTTTTCCATCCTCCATATGTTTCATCTGGTGGATGAAAAAGCATGAACAATTGGGCGGAAGAATGCAAATTATAGCACCTTCTTGTCTGTGTTAATTTGTGTTATATTATATTATTATATTAAGTAATATAACATGGACTTAAAGCATTTATTGATGCTGTTCAGCCCATTGCAGTGGAAGGAACGTTTCTTCCACTTCAGTGGACAGAACGCTTAATGTTCTAGTCCATATTTTGAGCAGTGTTACTTCATGTTGATGCTCTATATATGGTACTTTTCCATTACAGTTGGTATAATGTGTGTGTGTGTGTGTGTGTGTGTGTGTGTGTGTGTGTGTGTGTGTGTGTGTGTGTGTGTGTGTGTGTGTGTGTGTGTGTGTGTGTGTGTGTGTGTGTGTGTGTGTGTGTGTGTGTGTGTGTGTGTGTGTGTGTGTGTGTGTGTGTGTGTGTGTGTGTTCATGTCTAATCTGTTTCTGACCCTTGCCACAAAGATAGTAATAAATTAGACGGCAGTATCACCATATAAAGATATCTCTCCCTCGGAAATGTACTTAAAGGGGCATTCCACTCATTTTCAACATTTTACTATGTCATTAATATACCTTAGAGCTGTTGTGTGGAAATAATAAAAAAGTCCCCCCGATTCTGTGTTTCCTAGAACTAGAGGTCTGAAAAAAATCATTAACATGGTGAAACACATCTTGATGATGTCATCAAGATGCGTTTCACCATGTTAATGATTGTTTTCATACTTACAGTTCTAGGAAACACATAATGGGGGGACCTTTTATTATTTCCACACAACAGCTCTAAGGTATATTAATGACATAGTAAAATGTTGAAAATGGGTGGTTTTCCCCTTTAAGACTTTCATAAAAGGATTGTTTGTAATCTGATTTGCAGAGTGGCACGGTTAAATCATACCATTTAGTGACAGTATACACAAAAAGCTCATTTCTACTTAGTTTATTTTTATGGCCATGGTCCAAATCATTAGGGTAGGTATTCTGCAGACATAGTGGACTAATTATGTGTCAGCAAATTGTGTAGGGTAGTTCCAAGCCTTGAGCGAAAACTATCATATACCGTCCACTACAAATGATGCAGAATGCACCTCAAAATGTAACAAACCATGTACATTACATTGACCCACATGACCTGAAAACAGCAGATCGACAAGCTCGGCTATTTTCTGTAAAAGCTTTCCCCACAATAACAGAAAACAGACAATACAGTTGAATACACTAGTATAAGCCCCAAGGGGTTCCACTCAACCGCATGGGGTTTAAGTGGATAATGCAAAGGGGCAGTGTTTGGCGGTAAAAAGGGAAGAGGAAAAGTACAACGAAAAACAAACAGGACAGCAGTGCGGGAGACAGTGTACAAATATATGCACCTTCCTCTGTAAATGTTGTTTTTCCGTTTATATTTTATAAATTATAATTTTTATAAATTTGTATTTATAATAGAATTATTTTTAATTGTGGAAAATCTTTTGATATATTTTGGTTAAAAGCAAGTACCTTGCTAACTTCACCCAGCATCTAGAAATTTAATTTTCAATCAGGGCAGACGCAATTCTATGATATCAAACGTGTTCCAAACATGTCTGTTGTTTTGCTGACTCGTTCTTTATACAGTATAGAGATTTTATTTGTAGCACAGCCTATATTCACTCAACAATGCAAAAACAAAAACACAATGTCAGTCAAATTGGCTCTTAAATAATGATCTTACCTATAGACTATGCAAGCGGTCTTCTGGCAGGTTGAACAGTGTTTCAGGTCCTGTCCAGTGGTGTGGCATCGCCGACTACAACACAGAATTATAAACATGATCATCAATCATTTCATCATTTGTCTTTTTATCCCCTTTTCTCATATACTGTAAGTAGCCTTAATTGGGAACCAACTGTTCCCAAGCCATGTGGCTCATAGCAGGGCAGGCGCCTATCTCCTGTAGTGGCTTGGTGTATGAGTACATGCCCCAGCCATGATGTACAAGTACATGATGCCCCAGCCATGATGTACATAGATAGATAGATAGATAGATAGATAGATAGAGTTTTTATTAAAGTGTCCTACATCATAAGATGCCCAGCCCGCATGGGCTTACAAGACACTCACAAAATTGTACATATATAATGATACATATACACAAATAGACAGTTACTCATGGATACATCGTTCTCCAACGTAACTGCCATGCCTTCTCTATGAATTTTCCAAAAACAAAAACGTCATTACTGAACAACCAATTTAACATAAAACACTCAGACATCCAAAACAGATCTGGGTTCTTATCCTGAATTTTTTCAAATAAAAAGTTTCTTAAATCATGATATAGTGGACAATAGAAAACAAAATGAAACTCATCCTGTATAACTCCCAGGTCACAAAGAGCACACAGTCGCTGCTCCTCAGGAATGCCAGTATATCTGCCCACCTCAACTGCCAGAGGTAAAGCACCAGATCTTAACTGGGCACAGAGGGACCTCTGTCCTCTTTTTAAAGGTATGGCTCCCCCATATCTTGCAAGCATGATTGAACCCTACAAACCCTCCCGCGCACTCAGATCAGCCAACGCAGGAAAGCTGGAAGTACCCTCACTAAAAACGCCGGGACAACGCTCCACACGTCCCAAACTCTTCTCCCTTCTGGCCCCAAAACTGTGGAATGCACTCCCCGTTGTAATCAGAACTGCAGCATCACTCCCAATCTTCCGCCGTAGTCTGAAGACCCACCTTTTCAGACTCCATCATGGCCCATAGCACTTATCCTACCCCCTTAGATAGCACTTTTAGACTTGGATAGCATTTGAAACAGACTTATAGCATGTCATGTAGACAGCACAATAATTGCATTGTATTGTATTGTATGTAGTCATAGCACATCATAGTACATATGTATAGCATAGTATAGTATATATGTATAGTTTATATGTATAGTGTCATTATATAGATATGTTCTAGTTACGTTCTTAGCTTACGCATGTTTCATGATAAATGCATTTTATATATGTGATGTATTCCCATGCTTTTGTTCTTGCCTAATGTAAATCGCTCTGGATTAAGAACGTCTGCTAAATGCCTAAATTGTAAATTAAATGCAACATAAGGTTCAGTAATGTAGTCCTCTTTGAATTGAATATAACTTCTCAATTTAGCTTTTTTCACAATGTCCACCCTCCATTGCTGCTGATGTAACATTGACAGTTTATATTTGACTGTATCAATGTTACAATGAAGGTTATTTAAATAATATATGTTTAAGTCAGAAAGTGAGAAAATTGAGGAGACCTCTCTTATCCACGGATGATTACATATTTTATTCCAATTAACTCGACGAGGTGTACAAGTACACCTCGTGGACTTGACCACGCAAGTTTGTCACAGGGATTTATCCCCAATCCAGCTCTTGATGCTGAATGCCAAGCAGGGAGGCAATGAGTCCCATTTGTATCCCATCTTTGGTATGACCCGGTCGGGGGATTGAACCCCGACCTCCCCATCTTAGGGCGGACACTCTACTGAGTCCACTGAGCTGAGCTGGGTCCCTTCTCATATAATGACATCAATCCAACCTTCTATTGGCAGTAATGAGCACAGTATATCATGGAGCGGTTCAGAGGAGCTAGAAAGAGCTTGTTGGTTAGAAACAGAAATGTGGCCTCAGAGTCACTCACAACTCATTAGCACACAGCCAAGGATAAGAATGATTGACAGACACATTGCCTTAAATCCCGTTATTTGGGCCAGAAGAGTTACATAGCCAGAAGAAACTCTCAAAGGCACGTCTTTTTGAAAAGCAATCGGAAGTCTCTCTCTCTCTCTCTATCACGCACGCACGCACGCACGCACGCACGCACGCACGCACGCACGCAAACAGAGCGTTTATCACAAGTTAGATTACAGTAATCTATCTATAATAATTGCTATATTACATGGCCATTAAGTGTTTCACTCTGTGCAGCAGCTAAGGTGATCATAGTAGAGTATACCAGCTCTCATGGAACATTTTAATTTTGTGTTGTGTTCCATTAAAGTTCATGACCTAATATTTGAGCTGTCTCTGCGGGAACAGGTACTATTCTGACTGGTTGGGTCTGGGTACCTTCGACTCCCGATCCCGACGGCCTTTGCCGTGTGTCATCCCCCCATCTCTCTCCCCATTTCCTGTCAGTCTACTTTCAACCTATCATCATCATCATCATAAAGACAGAAAAAGCCAAAAACAATATAGGAAAAAAAAGAAACATCCTGTTTTCTACGGTACCCAGACCCAGGACCATCCATTATTTTCTTTGCGATTATTCTATAGAATACATTTCTTGTGTTTCAATGAATCAATTAACCACTTAAGTGCACAATAGTGCAAAAATAGTGAAAAAAGCTAGATCAGTTTCTTTTTCACTATTTTGAAAGATTTTAGCATAATAGTGACATCCCGAAATAAGGATTGATCATTAATCGGTTAAATTAAATGATCGATTATCGTGATTTCCCCTGTGATGTGCAGTGCTTTGATGAAATTAGACCAAAGTAAACAACAGGGCCATAAAACCTAATCAGGCAGTGATACATGTAATATACAGTGGCCTTGTCTCAAGTTGTCTGACTGATCACATAGAACTCACAACACATTTAGTTGACTTGACATTTTGACAGCTATACTGTGTAGACTTGTCGTCATAAGGACACCACAACGCATTGGCGATACAATTACCTTTCACAGCTAAACCGTGTTAATCTATTTAAATTGAACATGCTGGTTGCAAGGGAGACATGTATTTATTGTCCTACTGAAGAACATGAACACCTAAAGAAAGCTGAAACGAGGTTACTAATTAATCAAAGGTTGTGGTGGGTGTGTTACAAACCAAAGTTCAGGTGTGGTGTTATGTTAACCAAGTTTCAGGATATAGACCGGTGTCGGGCACAGCCAAGTAGGTGGATAAAATCAGGGACGGATTAACCCCCACAAGGGCCCCTGGGCCGTTCATTTTTGCAGGGCCCCCATAGCGCGCGTGCGTGCGTGCGACATTTTCGTGTTTTTCAGTGTTTTTATCACCTTTTTGACCTAAATTTAACAAAATCAATGGCCAATGAAGGGCCCCAGGAGCCCTTTTCAGGGCGTCAAACCCAGTACCTCACGGTCCAATTTCCCTGAAGGGCCCCTGAGAGCCAAGGGCCCCTGGGCCACGGCCCCACTGAATTTGTCCCTGGATAAAATGATGCCATTGCATGATCTACTCAGTATAGTCTCTTACCCATTGGTACGGGCATGGTACATCTCCAGGTCATGAATAATGTTGAGCAGATTACTGATCTTGTCCTGGTTGGCAGCCAGGCTGGCCTCCACATGCTGTAGCCTCTGCCAGAGGCTTGCCGATGTGCAGGACTGCGGGGACGGGGGCAGCAGTGGGGCTGCTGCAACAGGGTGCGAATGAGACAGGCGGGAGGTTCCCAGGCAGAGGCGGAGGGCTGTTGAACTGGACTGTGGGGGCGGTCTGATTGTTCTATATTTCCCAGCGGAGCTGAGGCGCGAAAGGGCTGCCAAGTGGATCCACGATGCCGGCAACGTGGAACTACTGCTGGGATCTTCAGTTGTGTCCTGCGTATAAAGATCTCCCACTGTGTTTAAAGGGGCCTGTGAAATGTCTGTTGGGAGTTGGACACTTGCATGTGTCTGTGCTGGTGATGACAGGCCTGAATCACAATTTGAGGATTCAAATATTTCCGTGACGGGATTGACATATGTCGGGCTGTTTGCCTGTGACGTGATGAGGGGGCGGGGCTTGCAGTTTGTATGTGCTAAGACAGAAGGTATGGAATCGTGTGCATGTCTCTGTTCTTCTGTGTTGGATTCAAGTTGAATATTTGCATGCTCGGCTGCTGCGCCCAAGGCAAATGGGTCTGTGTTTAAATGTGTCTCCTCTGCTGTTTTGACTTGTGGGTGTGTAGTACTATGTCTATCGTGTGTTGTGTCTGCATGAGCTGGCTGTGGTTTTGCGTCTGCACACCCCGGGAGCGAGGGACTCTGTGACTTTATCAGAGAAATTACCTGTGAGACATTGCCATTTGTATGGTGATTTGACTTGCTCTGAATAAGTGGTTCGGGGAGAGGGTGCACTTTGGCTGTGTTTGTCGCTGAGTTAGTACTGAAAGTCTTGGTTGGAAGGGGTTGAACGGTATATTGCATGATTGTGTGGCTGGTTATGTGTTGATCGGTGGACATTTCAGAATTTCTTCTGATGTGTTGTTGTATGTCTGAGTAAGATGTGTCCAAAAGGACTAGACGTTGGTCATTGTGATTCAGTAATGTGTTATGTGCAAAATTATCATGTTGTTTCTGTGACAGAGTCATCTGTGGCGCACACAGCATACCTGAAGTCGTTGTGGGCTTCTGACGACCGTAAATATCATCATAGATATCAAAGTCATTACAGGGATTAGTTGTGATATCTGTTGTGGTTTGAATTTGACAAGTTGTATATATGTGGTGTGCTTTATCGAGGCTAGGCACTTTTACATTGTGCATTACACCAGTTGATTGATGAGGGGAAGTTGTTTGTGTGAAAAGAATGTTGCTAGAGTTTGCACTCAATGCTGTATATTTAGGGAAGGTAATTGTGGATAGTGATTCTTTAACACTGGGTGGAGTGTTCCTAAGGGGTATAACGTTGTATAGTGTACTAGGAAATGGAGGTCTGCAGCTTGGAGTTGTAATGGTATCTGCCTTGGTGATAAGATTGGTGAGTTTAGGTGGTGGTGTTGTGTTCACAGAATGAGAGGGACTCACTGAGCGTAAAGTATTAGAAGGCTTAGGGCTCAAAGCTAGGTATGGTACCGTTTCAGAGTTGTTAGATTTAGGTGGCTTTAAAGTGCTCAGGGTTTTGTAGGGTGTTATTGCATGAGCAGAGTAGCTTGTACTATTTAGGATTGCAGCATTAATGTTAATGGATGTAGCCTGTAATGTGTAACTGATAGGTTTAGTAGTATTCTTGGTGCTAGTGTGTGCTGTTAAACATGTAGTTGTGCTTTTATTATTAGCTGGGGTCAACATGTCGTCAAATGTAGATGCTGTACATGTATGTGCTACACTAGCAGGGAGGGGACATGCTGTTGAATGCACTGCGCTGTCTAGGAAATAGGGTTTAAGAGGGGGTGACACACTCTCAGCCCTTGTGGCTGTGATGGGTTTCTGAACTGCATCAGTCACTTTAGTGGTGATGGGCGAGTTTGCTGTTTCAAGTGGACAGATTGCTTTGGATTGGTGAGTGGAGTCTGATAGGTTATTCACTTGTGTTGAGATAAGAGATTGTGTTTGTGTTATGCATGTGTCTTGAGAAGTGTTTGAGGATATGTTCATCGTGGATGCATGCTTTGAAAGGATGTGCACAGTTTTCTGGGGCGTGTTGGCTGTTTGAGGAGGTGTGGTTGCATTGTTTGTGTTCGAGGGATCACAGAGGGAGGTCGCATGGGGTGTGTTTTCAGTGTCTGCAGGTCTAGCAGGAGTGGCTGTGTACGAATAAGCCACGTCCGACAGAGTCGTGTGAAGTTGTGTGTTTCCAGGTTTAGGATGAAGAGATGTGCTCCCACAGTGTGACATGTGATATTGTGTTGCAACTGGTGGTGCGGTTGGAGGATGTTTAGGGTGAGTGTTTGTATATGGGAAGTTTGACTTTGTGGCTATGGCCAACTGAGGTGGCATTTTGAATCTTGTCGGTCGGGAAGTCTTTCGGACCTGTGATTGTTTTTCCAGGGAATTCAAGCTGACATCGTCTCGTTTTGTTTCAATAGTAGCTTTAGTGACTGTGATAGTGTTAGTGTGTAAAATGGCTGTGAGGTGCGTGGATGTATGGTGGACTGTATGTGTCTGTAACGGACTAACCAGATGATGCCCAGTGTGTCCAGCGGTAGAATGTACTGGACATGAAGACTCTGGTGTGTTTGTCTGTCTCAACTCTTCATTAGGATTTAAAAGTGTTGCTCTGATAGTTAGGTCAGACCTTCCATCTCTGATTGAAATTGCTTCAGAGTCTTGGAAATTGCCTTGCTTGGCTTCTCTGCGTATATCAGTCAAGAAATGTGGGGTAGCTGAGAATGAAGTGAGCGTTGACTTCAGTTTGGTTCCCTCTGGGCATACACTGATAGTAGCGCTCCTCTCTTCTAGAAGGGTCAGTCCAGCCGCTACATTCTGTCTCCCACCGCATTGGTTGCATATCTTTTGTGGCACTCTCAAAGGTCGGGTGGCAGATAACAGCTGTGCCTGTCCAGACTGCTCCACACAATGACCTTCAAGCCTGAGGTTTGGTTGGTCCATTCCAGAGAGAGAGGTTGCACTCTTTGCAGGCACCGCCTCATCCTTACCGTCAATGCTAATCCCACCAATAGCCTCCGAATCAACCACGCTGCCATTGGTGTAGCGGGCATTAAGTTTCAATTTAGGCCTGGCAGTCACTAGACTCCCAGAAAAGTGCGGATTGGTCTTGATTGCCTTGGCATAACAATAAGTCCCAGCACTCAGATGACATGAGGGCACGTCCTCAGAGGGCTCACCCACAAGCGCTTTGAAAGACACTTCTTTTTTGGTCTTGGCTTCCACACTTCTCTGTTTTAAAATGCTCTCTCTTTCGTTCTTCTTATACTCCTGTAATGTTCCTTCATCTTTTGCACTTTTCTTCATAACACTGGCTGGGGATGTTTGACCAGTACAGTTTTCCGCCTGGGAAGCAGAGGTGTCCGATGGCTGCTGCTGGGCTGGGGTTCGTCTCATTGCTGGTGACGTCTGAACACCGACGCTGCAATGAAGACCCCATGTGAGTGGCAGTGCTCCCCCAGCACGCTCGCTGCCGTATGTCTTCCAACTGCGCACCCCGACCAGGGCAGGAACCCCTAAAACTGGCACCGGGGTCGCCAGGTCAGCAGCCCGTCTCCCCATCTTTGTTCCAACCAACTTGAAATGTCTGACAACCCAAGTGAGCAGGAGCACCTCCTCACCAGTACATTTGTCTAAAGGGAAGAGAGACAGAAGGTTCAGAGTTGTTGAAACGGCGTGAGTCGTTAATAAAAGCTGTTTAAACAATGTGCATAACTATGACTATGGAGATTGGAGAGGGAGCCGCTTTCATGCAGCAGAGATGGATGGATGGATGGATGGATGGATAGTAAGTGATTTTCTATTTCATTATTTTGGTATTAATTGCTGTTTGTGTTTGTTCAATAACATGGGCCTCTCTGTCTCTCCAGCTCTTGTATTGTCAGGTCTGGATACCAATTTTATCCAATCAAGAGGACATACTGTAGAACTCATACAGGATGCACAAGTGAAATTGGAAGTGATGACACAGAAATGAGCGGACAAAATTGGAACGGGAACACTATAGCAAATTGAAGCTGATGAATGGGTACTCTCTCCTGATTAGATGGAATTTGTAACCCACCTGAAAATGTATGTTCTGTTTAGCAAAGAGCTGGAGAGACGGAACACGCCTCTGTTACTGAGCAAACACTCCCAGCAATGATTATTACCAGAATATTCTGTTTAACAAAAAGCTTTTTGTTTAAAAACAAAAGCCCACACCCACACATATTCTATCAAATTATGTATAACATAGTCTATCACCACTGTAAATATATTATCTACCTATGAATGGAGTTAGACAATTAACAGTGGATCCTAAATAGTGGATGTTCATAATATACTGATATACAGTATATGAACAATGTCTGCTGGCTTTACAACAGATATAACATGTTATATGGATATAACAACAGTGAGTACGAGTAAATACCACCACTTGAACCCCAGTATGGCTATTCTGGGGAGAACATTCGCCAAGAATAGCAGATCTACAAGCTCACGCAACCGTTTTGAGCTTGCAGATCGGCTATTTCTGACGAAGAGATGTCAGAATCAGGTTTATTGTCACGTCACAGTTTTACAAGTAAGAAAAGTGGGTGAAATTCGTTTTTGTGCCCACTTTTTTTACTTGTAAAACTGTGACGTGCCAACAAACCTGATTCTGACATCTCTTCGTCAGAAAAGGCCAATCTACATCTACAAGCAATCTACGGTGTGGTGGTTGTAACTCAAGTCCGTTTCACTAAGACTAGAGGGTTTAAAACCACTTAAACCGCATATGGTTGAGCGGAGTCCCTCAGAGTATTTTCAGATTTCTGTTATTGTCGGGAAAGCTTTCGCTGAAAATGGCCGATCGATGTAAGGCCGATCGATGTAAGCGTCGATCTGCTACTTTCAGCGAAAACTTTCCCCGCGATAAGGATGCTGGGGTTTTAAGTGGATAAATCTGTGTCTCAAGACAAATCATTGGGCTGTAAGTAAGAGCGAGTAGTTGTTTTATAACGGCAAGTCTGTATTTCTGTGCTACTATTTCAAACTAGTAGGACACACTGAGCTAGCTTGCTTCTTTGCAGAGTAAAGTCTGCATCGAGCCTAGTTCCTATGCAGCTCTTACCTTCCACAAATTTCAAAATCAACACACAGCTCCTATCTCTCTCTCTCTCTCTCTCTCTCTCTCAGTCTCTCTTGTCTCCCATGGTAACTTGTGCCACAGCAGACTGCCTCCCCCACTGTTCACCTTGGACCAGGGCCTTTATGCCACTGACTTAATTAAGCCCAGCATGCATTTAAGCGAGACGCCAAACACAAAGGTGTCAAGAGTTTTTGTGTGTGTGTGTGTGCGTGTGTGTGTGTGTGTGTGTGTGTGTGTGTGTGTGTGTGTGTGTGTGTGTGTGTGTGTGTGTGTGACTATGTGTGTGACTATGTGTGCGTGTGCGTGCGCTTGCATGCCATTGTGGGTTTCTATTTGTGTATTGTGTAAGGGAGGTCATTTAAATGACGCGTACGAGTTAAAACAAGGACAACATTGTGTGGCCATGAGTGTGTGAGAGAGTGTTTGTGTGTGTGCGAGAGAGTGTGATACAGTCATCTGTATCATCAAAGTGTGTATGTGTGAGTGTGCCTGCGCATTTGTGTGTGTGTGTGTGTGTGTGTGTGTGTGTGTGTGTGTGTGTGTGTGTGTGTGTGTGTGTGTGTGTGTGTGTGTGTGTGTGTGTGTGTGTGTGTGTGTGTGTGTGTGTGTGTGGGCGGGCGGGCGCGTGTGTGCACGCGCGCATTTGTCCATGCATACATGCCTGCTTGTGTTAATTAAGGACATTTTGTGACAAGCCCCCCCCCCCCACCCCCTGCACCACCTCCCCATTGGTCCTCATCAGCTCCAGGCTGTCACAGTCATGTCAACATTACAGGCACATCATTCTGGTCATTTGTACCTGTAGGGATCGTCCCTACTTTGGTTGTCATGGCATTTCATGTTACTTGGGCTCAGTCAACTGAACCATGTCTGTTGGCACTGTCTAACTATAAGTGACAACTCCCCATGCCCGGTCCTCTAATAAACACTAATTAATCCACTGCTAAATGCACCTTTTGTGCATTTTGTGAAATAATTTTGTCCTTGTTTTGGTTTTATAAAATGCTCACAATTCTAACGGCAATGAACCTGCCATTTAACCAACAGAAATGCTACCTATCAGCATACTTATTGAGCATGTTCAGCGGGCTCACCTTACTGTTTGCTTGTACCTATAGATGCAAGATGTCTCTTTTGTCATTGGTTGGATTCCAAGAGTACAGGGGTCCCGGTTTCTCCTCTGTGTCCCGTCTCTTCTCTGCCCTTCTTTTGGTTCTCAAGCTTTCCACAGGAGTGCAGTCTTCATATTTTCAATCCTTTAGCGTGATGCAAACTCAGAGCAATCTGCAGGCAGCATCATTTCTGCTAGGCAAGGTTACACTTCCTGGCAAGTACTTAAAAAAACCTCTGACTCTGAACTAATATGTCCTGTCAGTTAAAGACCAGCGACATGTTCCTGCATGGTCCTTTCTCACTGCACACTAGCAGGGTGGTATACTGTACACTGCCCTCCTCGGCACACACTCTGTCCTACTATCCCATCTCCTTCCTACTGTACCTCGCTCCTCGCTCTCTTCTTTCTGTCACTAGCCCCCAAAATGCACACATACCGCTGGGTGGGAGAGAGAGAGAGAGAGGAGAGAGAGAGAGAGAGAGAGAGAGAGAGAGAGAGAGAGAGAGAGAGAGAGAGAGAGAGCGAGAGAGAGAGAGAGAGAGAGAGAGAGAGAGAGAGAGAGAGAGAGAGAGAGAGAGAGAGATGTTGAGCTATGGAGCTATGGAGGGGGAGAGAGAGAGAGATGGATAGGGAGTGAAAGAGAGAGAGAGAGTTGTTGAGCTATGTAGGGAGGGAGAGAGAGAGAGGAAGTGACTTGCATCAATGGAGTAGGGACTGTGTGTAAATTACCACTTTACCTAAAAAAGGTTAAAGAGCCATATTTTTCCCTGGCTGGGCCAGGGCAAGTGTGGTATTGCACCTTTCATCAAGTGAAAGGGGATGCCACTAAATCTATCCTTATGATGCATATATCTTCCCAGCACATGTTATAAAACAATATTTGTGATAAGAGAAATGATGATAAACATGGAGGTGAAAATGTATAACTATATAAGGTTGGGTCTGGGTATGCATTTACCATGCATTATGATGCATTATAAAACTTCTACGAAATCTTTATAATTATAATAACAACTTAAAAATCACACCTGTGTGAAGTGAGGGGCGCTCTTATCATCGTACATCATAATCTCCATTAATTGTCAATAATCTTTGTGTAGGACAAAAATAGACGATTTGCTCGTCCACATATGACGTAAATTCGCCATTCATTGTCAATGGGAATTTTGTGAGTTTGTGTAAGACGAAAATCTACACTAATAGCTGAATATAGGGGCTAGCTCCCCTCAAAAACTATTGTAAGTGCTGGTGATAATGCATAAAGCTCAGCGGAACAATACACTTTATGCTACAAGCATCATTATAATGCATTATTACACGGCTTGGTTGAATACTTGATTCTGATTGGTCAATCGCCAAATTCTGGATAATGACCGCTCCGCTCTATAACAGACCGATGCCTAATCAAACCCTGGGAGCACCTGCTGTGCCCCACTGATTTACTGCTACGTATTTCCAACATGAACGCCATGTAAACACACACAATGTCATTTACAGCAAAACATTGCTCTCAAAAATGTTTGTGAAAACATTTGAGCGAGGAATAGACGATGCAGTACCCGAAAATGGATTCTATTTGATCAACTCACTTCCTACACAGGAAATGCCTCGTTTTGTTGCGCTTTGGGTCAATTTATTAATGTATGTATTAAAGTAGCCGTGTAATAAGCGGGATAATGTATGGCTCAGTGGCGGAGGTGGTTAAAGCTGCTATAAGCAATAATATGTCAACATTTTAATGACCTTTTTTTTTGTATTCAGACAGCCAGCAATGGGTAGAACGCTCCCCAAAAAATGTAGTCTCTGTGACACATCTAGGGGCCGCAATCTGCATTCAAAGATTTTCCTAGAAGCTTTGTCATTGGTCGATTTGCCTGTCTACTTCCTGATTGGTTAGTCCAGGTTTTTTTCGACCAATGACAAAGCTTCTAGGAACATCTTTGAATGAAGATTGCGCCCCCTAGATGTGTCACAGAGACTACATTTTTTGGGAGCTTTCTACCCATTGCTGGCTGTCTGAAAAAAAAGGAAAAAAAAGTTATAAAAATGTTGACATATTGCTTATAGCAGCTTTAATCAGCCTGAATGTGATTTATCTATAAACATGACCACTCAGCCATACATTATCCCTTACTTATAATGCACTTATAAGGCTTCATAACACTTGTTATAAATGTTTAGAATTATGCATTAAAGGTGTAGTGAACACTTTTAGACCACCTAACAATGGATGCCAAAAAAATGGGTACATTTTCATTGTTGTGTATTTTTATATCAAAAGTCCATAAAAATCAAATTACTTCCTGAAAACGAAAATGTACTGCGTGATGACATGCCGAGGCCCACATCGATAAAAGCCAATAAAAATGAAGCTCACCCGTTTGATTCCCCATATCAGCGCGTCCGTCCAACACTGTCCAACACAGCTGCTACTGATTACAGAAATCCTCCATTTTTATTCCCATTCAAGATAACATCCAGACAGTGTATTACTCGGTTTCAACTTAATCATCGCGCTAAAATATGTATCTGAAAACATTATAGGGTAGAAATAAGCCACATAACAGTAAACTGGTACAGCTGGCCGACTATTTGACTTGTAAACAAACACACTCCATGTGTCCTGCGTATAGCATAGCTACCGTCCCTAGCTACCATCCCATCGCCTGAAGGGATGCGACGCTCTGATTGGTTCAGAAACTTCAGAGCCAGTGTTTCAAGCTGAAACCGTCTGAAACTTCAAAATAAAATGCCCACCATTTCCGTTTCCCTACACCTTTAACAACTTATATGTTATGTCTCGCCCCCCATCGACTTCACATATGTATGCTGTGGGTGTTCTGGGCCCTTCAGCGCCACCAGAGGGCTCCAGAGCACTCCACAGCACCTGTATCCCAGTTACAACCTCCCCACCTGAGCGTCGTCTGCAATCAGCTGATGGGTCTACAAGAGCCAGGCCTGTCTGCAGCTCGGTGCCAGTTCTTCACCAGTCTACCATGGTTGGTAAAGTTAGACAGCCAGACTTAGGTCCTCAGTGCTTAGAGTCATGCCATTGACTCAACCTTCTCTTCTCCTCTCCAGTGTTTCCGGGACCCGAGCTCTGTGGAGCAGCCTACGGATCCTTGCACTCTCTTCACCCCCCATGTTTGTGAATAAAAATGTGGGCATAAAGGGGAGGCGTCCAAAGGCGTCCTGTGGCATGGAATGAGTTAATTAACTCTGCTTTGCCTCTCCTTGCTGTGCATTTGGGTCACACCACATTCGAGTCATAACATTATAACCAGTAAGACGCCTTAAGTTAAAGGCAAGAAGCGACCGCAGGGCTGTGACACTCTACCGGAATAATAATGTCACTTCATTGTGTCAGCACTCAGCACTACAGCGGAGCAGACAGACGGTGAAATCTCTACCGAAGTCCTGATGTCACTCGCTCATCCCCTGGTCCAGGGCCGTCGAAGTTATTTGAAATGATCTCAGCGATATTGTCAGGGAGGTGTCTCTGTGTCGTCACAACAGTCAGTCAGTGATATTTGATAGCGTCTGTTTATAGCGAAATTTGTAATAATTCGACGGCAGTAACATTAGCATTTTCTCTCCGTCAGTTGATTCTTTATATCCATATGAGTCAAACCACCGCGATCATTTGTTTATTTTTGGAACACAGTTCTTATTTGACGCGATATAAAAAAGTTGCGCTGACCTGTTCCCCACCCGTCCTTCCTGTTCTGACATTCAAATCCAGTACAAAATTCATTCCATATGTTGATCTGACTGACCCCCCCATGCCAAAGCGCCAGCGCTCACCCAGCAGTCTGCCGTCACCCAGGCGGATGCGTGCATGCGCTTCTCGCCCCTCAGGGCGTCTTACTGGTTATTATTATTATATTTTGCTTAGGTCGCAATATAATACACTAATACACACTATGAAAAGCTCCATATGTCCGTCTCCATATATGAAGATCACGACACTGACCTGATCAAACCCTGGATACCTATACATTGAGAAGACTGAATCATCACCTAGATCTGCATATATGGAGCCAGCCAGCAACTCTACATCTGACCTCAAACCTCAAACTCTTAGATCTCCATATATGCTGACCTGTTCTGACATCCCAGCTGTTGATCCCTCCCCATCCGTCCTTCCTCTTCGATGTCTCCCTTTTGACTCATACCTGTCCATTCAAACTCGGGTTCGCCCCAAAGTTATTAGTGCAGCCACTAAACTAGAGTTCTCAACAGGCCCGAAACTTCACATTTCTCACCCTACCTGGCCCGAAAACGTCAATAAAAAAAAAAAGTCCATACATGGGCATTCCCAGACCTGTAGTTTCAGTTTCATCCTTTAGGGCGAGGTCGCTTCTCGCCCTTAGGGCGTCTTACTGGGTAGTAATATTAATAATACAAGTCATAATAATAATTATTAATTATAATAATAATAATAACTTCATTATAATTCATAAGAAAAATCACACCTGTGTGAAGTGAGGGGCGCTCTTCAAAAATATGTCATGAAAAGAAAACAGAGCCATGGGTGTGAGGTTGCCTTGATTGTTTGTAGGATATGCCACTGCAGGCAGAAACGGTAACAAACTTACACGTCAGTGATATGATATTCAAGTAGAGGTTTGTGTTGAATAGACACAATGAGATGACTGAGATGAGAAAAAAAGAAAAAGTGAATATGGGTCAGTTGCAGTTCTTAGCAGTGACCTCCAGGGGTCAGAATTGCTGTTAAGAAAAGAAGATACAGGGAGGGGCAGCATTGAAATGATGGTTCCTCTGGGTTCCAACTAGATGGTGCTCTTTCCTCAGACATTCACAGAACATGGGATGTCACAGTTGATACTTCCTTGGATGACTTTTTTTATGTGTACAGTATGTGTTACAATCTCAAAAGGTTAGTCAACCAAACAAAGTGCGGCAGAAAGTTACTCCTTGGTCAACTTTTTGAACAAGTTTAAAGGAAAATGTGAATTGCCGCACGCATAACCTCTGTGCATTCATCTTGTTCAGGATTTAAGTTTTTCTTTAAACTTAGATCTGCCGTTTATTTCCTGGCTTATAAGTACCTTGGTGTCCATTATACCTGGCAAGCCTATGTTGACAGCCTATGCTCCAGGCAACAGCATCGAGTGTATGGCTGATCTGACATTTACATGGTGCGGTAATCTGTCAGTACAGTTCAAATCTAGGCTTTTGCCCATTTGCCGTCTGCCAAGTCCATTCTATCTAAATCACATACCATGCTCAGAGGATGACGATGAAGCAGATGATACTGGCTAATTCATCCCATGTCCTTGACTATGAGCTTTCATCTCCTGGCAGACAATAGAGTAACCATGCGGTGCCGGTGACTAGTGGTGGTTCTAGGTTTTCCATTGCGGGGCAAAGGGGTGTCGAGACGTTTTGGCAGGGTGTGGGGTTAAGTTGTGGGTCTGGGAAAATTGTGTTTCAGGAACGTACTTCCATGCAGCTGGCTTTGTATACTGGCAAAACAACTGCAATGAATCTCGCACAAACGATAAAGCTCAAAGAGAGCCTTATACATGAAATATATACAGCACAGTATATACATATACGTATAACTTAGACAGCCTAGGGACATTCTCTTTTCCATTTGCCTTGTTTCTTTTGATTGATTTAACTGATTGGTCTTACAAATCTGAGCTATGCCAATAACATACTGTAGCCCATTTCCTCCTTCAAAAAGTCACTATAGTTGATGGGTTTAAGGCCTGTATTCCCTTCATTATGTTACAGCTAGACTGTGAGACATGTTTCTTGGATGTGACACCATCTAATCTTCTTGCTGTCTTGCTTGTCTTTTTGGTCATTTCAATAACTGTATTGCACAGCTCATTGAAGCTGTTGTCCTCATTGCCTACAGTGTTCAATATATAATTTGTTTTCACTGAAAAGTATTCTGACTGGTAAAGGGAGGCTTGGCTATATGTTGTATTGCACTCCATTATGCACTCCTACACCTGCATGCCTATAAGAGCATGCGAGGGCCACAGACCAGGCAGTTTGATAGTCACAGAGGTTTATTCAGTCTTCAGTTCACAGATGGTTAGAGACATGACATTGGTTGGTGGGGTGAGGATGAATGATGGATGGTGTAAGATGATTTTAACTGACAAGAGAAGGAAATTGGTAACAATCAGTAATGGAAATAAATCAGGCATAATCAAACACAATAAACAGCTTAGGCATAAACAATCTAGCAAATCAGGTATTCGTAGGGGCATTCTGGCAAATAGAAAAGGGCAAACTTAATGCACCAGTAGTTGTGGTGCTACCTGCGCCTCTCCAGTAAGAGACAAAATGTTTGTCTGTGGCTTCTAGTTAGGCCTATATAGTCCCCAGGTGTACCAATTGGTGGCCCCGCCCACCACCAACAAGGCAACCTGCTACTACTCAACTATTCAGTAAGTCTGACGTCATTTTGTAGTGCTACGTTACGTCCGGGTCCAAGTGGCACCAGCTCCCGTCCGCATCTCATTGTAAATAGAATATCTAATGTAAACGCGTGAATCTTTTGACAATGACTATATTTTTCAGATAGGAAGCCATTGAGGGTTAAAATGGGTCTTAATGCTTCCAACTCGAATAGAATTATTAATGTTTTGTACAAGTGTCCATGACAAAGAAAATATATGATGTGGAGACAATAAAGACTATTATTATCATTATTATTGAAGGTGGTAACCATTTGCTCAGTACAATATTTCGGGGGCATATTTAGAATGTGTGCAGGCTTGAGTATGTTGAATCTAGTTTGCAATAAATGAGGATTTAGTTGACACAATGAAATAAAATGGCGATAGTATTCCGTGTGGGGCAGACGGCCTGTCACAACCAGATTTGGGAGAGCAGCAGCTTTGTTGTTGCGAGGAAAGCGGTAAAATGAGACTTTCGTGGTTGTTTTCGTCTCAGATTTAGTCCGACGGAGCGTCACAGTATAACTCTATGGGGACACAAAAGCGACACAAAAGTAGGACCCGGAAGTATCTCTGGAGGGGGCGCTCACGTCACGGCTAAAATACTGAATAGAGCGGTGGGGTTTTCTACTTTTACATTATATTATATATACAGTAATTGTAGGGAGATATTGGCAAATGGCAAACTGGGCCTGGGTCAAACTAATAAGACGCCTCCTACACACCTGTTGTGGATAAAGCTGATTGATGCATGAGGATAAAATCAGCCACACACAGGGTACAAGCAGATATACGGGGCAAGGGGCGGCAAGATGGTGCAATCGGCAGGAGTCTCTTCCTGTTTTTTGTTAACAGCTGGTGGATGGAAATGAAACTCCACCCACACTGTAACTTGCACAGTCTTGCAGCGTCGGCCAGAAAAACGGAAACCGTTTTGCCGACGCTGCAAATTGCAGTATGGGTGGAGCTTCATTTCCATCCACCAGCTGTTTAAAAACCAGGAAGAGACTCCTGCCGCTCGCGGCATCTTGCCACCCCTTATCGCATATATCTGCTAGTAGTTTGTACCCAGTCAGAAATAGCCTCTGTCTGGACAGCATTATGCTCTTACCTGTGCCTTTTCATTTATGTGTGACTACTACTGATAACCTGGCTTCCAAACAAACTTAAATATGAATAATAATATGTTGCAGACTGTGTCCACATACTGAATATACAATGCGTCTCAGACGCGTCGTGAGCTTGTAGTGTTTTAAATGTTTTGAAAATAATTAAAAAATAACAGTTTAGGACATGGGAGGTTTCCACCTGACAGCGAGACAGTAAAATGTAGAATGTTATGCAGCGGCACTGAGCCTAAGGAAACATAATCTCTAATGGTAAAATAAATCATATTGTCTATAGACTCATAAAACCACACCTTGGCATAATTAAGAAAAAGATTTTTATTTGTGATTCATTTTTTTTTAACAAAACACAATACCAGATTGATGAAATCATAATAATCACTATTATCACCTTTACAATGATAAGCAGGTGTACAAAAAAGTTATTAACAGATCTGCACTGTCATAGTCAACAGATGAGTGCCATTCACACACACCCAGTGACTGAGGAACATTCACTATACACAAGCAGAGAATACATCAACTTTTCCAATGTCATTTTTTTTGTCATTTTATTTCATTATTTACATTTTTTTGTTTTAGTTTTTGTATATATTGGCTATTGGGTATGGAATAGATATGGAAGATGAATAAATGGATTGGATTTGGATTCACGATACAGTGGTTCAATTGATCAATATTTAAAAGCTTAACACAAGTGAAATTAATAGATTTTCATAATATAAAAATCATAAGGGTAGAAATAAAAAATAACAAAGGTATATCATAGCATAACACTACAGCATTATGTATATCTAGAAGGTTAAATTCAATTTCAGCAGGATAGAAAATGTATTTCCAGTTTTTTCATAAATTGTTGTTTGTAAATGGTGTGTGTGTGTATGTGTGTGTGTGTGTCTGTGTGTGTGTGTGTGTGTGTGTGTGTGTGTGTGTGTGTGTGTGCGTGTGCGTGTGTGGGCGTGTGCGTGCGTGCGTGCGTGCGTGCGTGTCTGTGTGGAAGTGTGTATTAGATGTGTACATATTCCAATACTCGTTTCCCAGTGGAAAAACATACCTATGTATATATATTTATATATATATATTTATATATTATCTATATAGTATCTGTTTCCTTTGCTTATAACATGCAAACAGCCACTTGGTGATTCTGACAGCACAGAGTTAACACCTGAAGGGATCAAGGTGTGTGTTTATGGGAAGGATTCAAACCAATAGCAGCACTAAAACCCGCCTCTCTACCCCTACAATGACTGCTTATACAACAGCCTATACAAAAATAATAAAACAACAAGGTAAGATCTTGTGAAACAGAGCTTTAGTTTTCCATTCTGAAGTCGACTGTCAGACTGTCTCTCTCTACCATACCTGACCTATACAGCACTAACCCAGTCGTTCCTCAAACTTGAACATTTCAAGGACCCCCATAACTCTGGGAGACCCTTACGGGTCCATTTGGTTCCATTTGTACACTCAGAGTTACAGACCTCTAAGGGTCCATTTGGAACCCCCTCAAGAAACCCTGGGGGTCCCTGGACCCCACTTCGAGAACCACTGCCCTAACCTAACAAGGGCAGATACACAGTACTGAGTAGTACAGAGTGATCTTTTTAATCTGAAAGTCTACAAATTGAACCAAATGGACCCATTCAATTATGAGACATTATTCAAAAAAACTCTTGTCAAAACGTTGTCTCACGAGTCACAACGGTGACCCCGTTCATCTTTATCTTTTTTGTTGCTTGCTGATAACTGCTCATTCTCTTTTGGCTAACCTTTTTATTTTTAACGTCCAACATTATTTCAAATCCTCAAACAGAGCTCAAGTTAGATGATGCAAACTCATATTTTGATGTGTATTACTGCAGGAGTGTTGCCAAATGTTTTTCACCAGTGATAGCTCCAATCTCACCTCAGGAATAGTGACCCCAATAGTCACTTCTCCTTGTTGTATCAAAAAGGGGAAACAAAATATGTGCAGTATCTACACAAAATTCAACCAGAAAACATTTTCCACTTCTTTAGAGCCCATTTGAACTTGCATCATGAACATGCTCATATCTGAGCAGTTATGGTTTGTATATTGTAAAGAGGGGGATTGTCTTGTTGAGATTATTTTGCTGTTGTTTCTGATCCCTGTTGGTAATGGGGCTCTAAGGATATATTCTGTTGTTCCTTCCAACACTTTGGTCCCAAACAAGAGATCTGGCAGGACTGCCATGCACCTTCCTGCACTTCCATGTGCCCCAGAAGATGAACCTTACCCTACTGATTTAGATGAACCTTACCCTACTGATTTACCCTACTGATGAACCTTACCCTACTGATTTACCCTACAGAACCTTACCCTACTGATTTTGGTATCTCCTTGACCTTTTCCCTCTAGCACCACCCTTAGCCCAAACGTTGCACACCAGAAACCTCAATATCTAATGGCCGAGCACAGGGATATAAGGAAGACAATTTTGGCCAAATGCTTCAAACTACTTACTGTAGTTCACATGGGGTATAAGGATCAGCACAGGGGCTGCTAGCAGGACTTTTAGACTCTTTAGTCTTGTTTTTTGCTCTATGTTGAAAGAGGAGTTCAGTCAACTTCAACTCCTGCTGTTATAGCTCTGTTTCTTCTTTCCCTTCACCACCTTCTCTCATATTTCTTAACGGTACAGTCTAAACTCGGTCCTCTTTATTGCTGACCTCTCAGAGGTCCCTGTAAGGCGACATTTCAATATCAAAACGGTAATGGTAGAGATGACACTGATCTGCCATCAACAGCTAGGACTTTGAATGGTCACTTTAAGCACTGATACTGAAGATGCAATGTGTTCACTTGGGTGTGTGTGTGTGTGTGTGTGTGTGTGTGTGTGTGTGTGTGTGTGTGTGTGTGTGTGTGTGTGTGTGTGTGTGCGTGTGCGTGCACAGTATAAATGTGAAATCACACCCTTAACATGTTTCAACTGAACAAATCACCAGAAGATAGTTAAGATGTCTTCCAACCATGTTGATTAGAAGAAACGGGAGCAGAGGGCTTAAGGGGGGACAGGCAGCGGGCAAGCAAATCCTACAAGCACTTAAGCAGGTGAGGCAGTGGGGTGGGGCTCTTAAGAACAACTATTTAACATTCAGAGACAGAAGCAGAAGGATCAGACTTGAACAGAAACGAAGCAACACGCAACTTTCCTGTGTCCCAGCCATATATTACACTCCTACTGAAAGGATGGCAATGTTATAGGCCTCAGTCTTGGCAGCTAGGTTAGATGTGTGTGTGTGTGTGTGTGTGTGTGTGTGTGTGTGTGTGTGTGTGTGTGTGTGTGTGTGTGTGTGTGTGTGTGTGTGTGTGTGTGTGTGTGTGTGTGTGTGTGTGTGTGTGTGTGTGTGTGTGTGTGTGTGTGTGTGTGTGTGTGTGTGTGTGTGTACGCACGTGCATGCGCGTGCGTGCGTTTGTGTCTTCGGTGTGAGAGAGAGAAAGGAAGAGAGGGAGATAAAGACAGTTAGCGTTTTGTGTTCTGGAGGACTCTGTGTGTTCTGATACACTGTAGTTCTATGGCCCCAAAGACCTGTGCCATATTCTACGAGAGAAGGCAAGGTCAGGGGGCTGGTTGAATCAGCTGCCCTAAGGTTCCTTAATTACAATGCAAGTAGTGACTTTCAAAGTCCTGATTTCAGCGTTACCCAAATACAAGCAGCGGCACCACGAAAAAGTTTGGAAAACTTAAAGCTGCATTGTGCAACATGTTTTGATATCTGAAGCCATGACAACATACTGTATGCGCTCATTGCGCTGTATGAATGTTTAGGTGCCGCAAGGGAGGGGGAGAGCTGGCTTTGAATCACAGCATCCTGCTATGGTACTTCCACTTGCTTATCAGTATTGTGTCACAGAACGCAGCTTTAAACCTAAGTAACAATTAAATATTCAAGCAAGCTCTAACGCAGGTGCAAATGATATAAAGTCACAGAATTGCAGTAACAGTAAAGCATGTCTTTTTTTTCTGCACACAGCATAGTTTTTTCAGTGAGTCCATACCATTTTATAACTCAATCCTCATACAAAGTTAATTTACAAGTCCAAAATTTGAATTGTTGCCAGCCTATTTTTGTAATTATGTTCCATCAAAATAGTTAGGAACTGATGGTAAAAACCCAATATAGTAACTTACTAATCGCAAACTCAAGTAATGTCTAAGGGCTTTAAGCCCTAACTTAGGAACAAACTTGTGCATAGCTGGTGCAACCTGGTCCAGATGCTCTCCACACTGTGCTATGTTTCACTGGGAACAGAGATCTTTAAGTGGTCAACTACATGTCCCATGTAGAATGTACCACATTCTCTTAGTAATGCTAATCTCAATGGACTGTACATACATGTCAGGTGCCCCGCTACTTTTTTATTTTTGTTATTTTGTACAAAAAGTCACATTTCTCAATTATTAAAAGGCTTTCATGTTATGTGTGGAATGAAAGCCTCTGTTTCCGTTTTTAGGATTGCTATCCTCTTCACCTCTATTGGTGACTGGAGTGAGGGGTTGGGTGCGTGTGCATGGGGGGCTGGGGGGCTAAGCTGATACTGTTCGGATACAAATACTGTTCCTTTTCAGGGGTGTTTTTTCAGGAAGGAGTGGGGTAGAAGGTAATTGCCACAGAAAGGCTATATGTATTCTATCCCAATACAATCCTTCCTGTTTGTTTGATTTGATCCTGCATTTCCTTCTAGAAGATATCTGGCTGCTAAGAACAATTTCTCTACCCAGAGCCTTGGGCTTCAGGTCATAGGCCTAAACAGGCCAAGAAAAGCAAAGAGGTGTTTGTTTGGCATATTCAGAATGATAGTGTATAATGAAGCCAAACGTCTTCTAATGGGGGCATGGCCACTTTACAGTGTCTATGCAAATACGCCCCAAGGAGGATTCCTTGTTTCTAAAATATGCATTTGGCGATTTTTTTTCATTCTCAGGCTCAGTAATTTGGACAGTAGTTTGTTGCTAGCTCTCTTTTATCATCACCTCGTCTCCTCTACTCTTCCTCAACCTCCTTTCCTTTCTTCTCCTTTTTCTCTTTCTTCTTCTTCTTCTTCTTCTTGGCGTCGTCCTTCTTGCCAAAGCTTATGAATTCACCTTTGTCGTCCGCAGCGCCTGGCTCATGTCGGATGGAGATGATAGCAGGGGAGCCGGGGATGATGAAGGCTTCGGGCGGGATCTCTCCGGCCTGTCTCAGTGCCTGAGGTGGACCATAGGCCGCCCTGGCTCCATACTGGAATTGCCAGCTGTTACAGTTGATCCCTGCTCCCACTGGAGGTGACAGCTCCCCCCCGCCCTCTCCATCTTATTCGGGTCATATGTGGGAGCAAAAAGAAGAAAATGTAATGTTACTCATTTAACTGTATATCTTCACATTCCCAGTAGTTACTAACAATATTTACACCTACATTTTGGGTCTTTTTGCGTCCCTACTGGACACGACACGAGGTGAATATGTGAAAATAGTCAAATATTTGGCGAAAGCAGATCTGCTCGGCTTGTAGATCGGGAGCCAAAGATGGAGCCCTGGGGGACCCCGGTCAAAGAAGTATATATTATAGGGTATTAAGTGGTTAATGTCAGCTTAGGTTCTAACCTTGATTGGCCCTTGTACTGTATTATAAGGGTCAGTCATGGTTGGAAGAACCATTGGTAGAGCAGTGTCATTGGGATCAATCCAATGCAATCCACTTTATTTATATAGCACATTTCACAACTCAAGGTTTACAAAGTGCAGAAAGTTAAAAAAGCTAAATACACTGTAAAGCTACAACACAACCAACAGCAAGATCATACAGTAAAAAGAACACATAACAACAAAGCCAAACAAAAAACACACAGTGGGAACATTGGGGACAGTGTTATGGAGAGCGAATCATTTCCAGACAGTAATGCTATTGAAGGTAACACTAGAGGGAATCTGACCTTTTTAGGGATTTTCTTTTACACCGCAAAATGACTCTGTGTATCTATTTGTTGGAATGACTGCAAGTAATTCTACCCTCGCAGGACAGTGCTGGGGATCTCGGGACATAAAAAGTCTTTAAAGTGACTGTACACCAAGGCAAAGCTTCAGACACTAAAATATGATACAAAGCTTTTATGACAAAAACAAGGTGTGTGAAATTTCATGAAAACGTGATATAATAAAAGTGACAGACTGAAAAAGAATGAGATGATGGTGGATGGATAGAGAGAGTCTAGATGAGATGAGAGATATATGGAAAGAAACAGAAAGGGGTGGGCGGGTTGTGCAGACGTGGTCGCTCTCAGGCCCACCACACCAGTTCCCTCTGCATTGACCTACTTTCTGTCTGTAGTTTATTTAGATCAAACACAGGCCCTTGAAAAGGGATTCTTCCCATTTGTAGGCTAATTATGATTATGATATAGCTGGAGTGCTGAAATGAATTCTCACGTCCCAATGGGAAGTAGACTATTCAAAGAATACATGCAGACCATACGGTGTCTGACAGATCCTTTAATTGAACATGGATAGTGTGAACAAATTGTCCACTGTGCGTGTGTGTGTTTGTGTGTGTGCGTGTGTACGTGCGTGCGTGCGTGCGTGCGTGCGTGCACGCCTGCGTTACTAAATGAAAAGTCGGCCTGCTGTACAGTACGAGTAGTAGCATATGCTGTCAAACAACTGGTCAACAAGTCATTGAATTTAAACCATGTGTGACTGTGACTCTTGCAATTACTATTAAATTATTTCATGTTTTCGCTAATGAGAATTACACAGCGAAGTCTCAGTAGCAAATGTCCGCCGAAACGATGCACAATATTTAAATTACTGTTTATGGATAACATACTATTGCTGTGATACTGTATATACTGTAGCTTTGAGGTCTCAAAAGATTGTTCATTACAAGCTACATTTGGCAGTGCAAACTGTTGTTATGCCTTACAAATACATGTTCAAATCCATGACCAAGTAAGCCAAAATATAGAGTTTAATCAAGTGACAGACTAACAGCATGTACTCACTGCTGTTAGTTGTAAACTCTATCATCTGAAAGTTTATATGTGGCACTTCTGTTGTTTGCACCGTTGTCTCACATGCTGTCTGTCTGTCTGTCTGTCTGTCTGTCTGTCTGTCTGTCTGTCTGTCTGTCTGTCTGTCTGTCTGTCTGTCTGTCTGTCTGTCTGTCTGTACTGTACTGTACTGTACTGTACTGTACTGTCTGTCTGTCTGTCTGTCTGTCTGTCTGTCTGTCTGTCTGTCTGTCTGTCTGTCTGTCTGTCCTGTCCTGTCCTGTCCTGTCCTGTCCTGTCCTGTCTGTCTGTCCAAATTGTTGTCTCACCTTTTGTCTGTATGTGTCTGCGTGCGTGCGTGCGTGCGTGCGTGCGTGCGTGCGTGCGTGCGTGCGTGCGTTAAACTCTAGTGGTCAGATAGTGCTGATAAGCATGCAGAGAAGACAATGTTGAATGCAAAGTGTCTTGTCGCTTAGAGAAAGTCAATTTGTGATTTATGATGTGTAGGTCTGTTTGAGTCTATGGACCAGCTCACATAATGTGATCAGTCTCTTCTTATAAAATTATCGTGTCATTTTTTCCCCCTTAAACAATGTATATAATATGGCCAGCAAATGTAAAGCAGGTGTCTGTACTGTACACAGTTACAGAGTTTAATCATGCAAGTGATGCAACTACATGGGAAGTAAGACTGAACAGAGAAACATACACCCCAGTATGAATGTAGTTTGTCAATACATTAAATCCTACATTACATTTTGTATTACCAAATTCTGTGACCAAATTTCAAATGTCAAGCATCCATCATTTCAATATCATATCCTATTTCCATCTTTCTCTGTAATTGAATACATTTGTAACTAGCGTTTAACTCATTCATTAGATTATTTTGCAGCAATGTCTATTCATATTAATCACGCCTGTGTATCGTTTAAAGGGAGGGGGGGATGTAATGATCAAAGTGCTGCAGCTATAACATGCTCTGCTTGCCCAGTGTCATTGTGTCTGCTAATATGGAGGATTATATGTAGCACTGGTTATGCTTGATCATACTGTAGCTCATGTCTCACTGCAAGCATCCCTTTGAAATGGCTGATGGGTATTATCATTGGTAAGCAGGTCAATATAGCTCCCTCCCTCCCT
The DNA here is from genome assembly GCF_951216825.1 of Electrona antarctica. Taxonomy (NCBI): domain Eukaryota; kingdom Metazoa; phylum Chordata; class Actinopteri; order Myctophiformes; family Myctophidae; genus Electrona; species Electrona antarctica. The sequence continues at coordinate 43,930,246 of NC_136789.1, read as the reverse complement.
GTAACACCTCATTTCTCATGTCCTACATTCTGAGTGCACCAATATGTCTGAGACTTGTCCATTGTTACATTTCCATCTTAGCGTGCAGTTTCAAACGCCGTACAGCTGAGCACATGTCACATGTATTACAGGATTTCACTCACATAAGAGGTAACTCTAAATCAATCCGTGTATGCATTGTTTCCGGGCATGTACTGCATGACCCCCCTCTTTTCCTCTTAACACCTGTCGTACAACCCTTCCCCCGCCCCCCCCCTTCTCTGTCTCTAAATCTTCAATTCAGAGATATGACTGGTTGCCATGGGAACTGCCTTCGCCCACTCCCTGCTGAAGGAGGGTGCGGTTGCTGCAGCAATCCCTCAGTTAGACAGTGTTGCCTAGCGACCGGTCACATGGCGTTCCCTAGCAACAACACTACTGCAGGAACCTGCCAATCCTCTTTACCTTTCTTTCTCTCTCTCCATCCCCCCATACCTCGCTTTCTCTCTCTCTCTCTCTCTCTCTCTCCCCCCATGCGCCTGCATTTCTCCTGCGCTCATCTTCCTTTCCCAAATTGCTTTGAATGTGATAGCTTCTCTCGATCCTCATTATGTAACTCCATTATTATCCTTAATCACCCCTCACCTTCCACAGTGCCACAAGTCTCATGCAATAAAATCCATGCACGAAATGACAGTCTTCCTTTTGAAAATGCACTTCAGTATAACACACAACTTCATTGCCATCACGAAACATTAATGGAAATGTAGCACTGCTGCATAATAATCAACCTGGCTGCAACACAGAGCCACTCCTCTTCTGTTCACACAAGGCTCCCTTCTAAAATGAAGCTTCAATGCTAAACCTTCAGTACACTGCATTATCTCCTACCTTTACTAGTCCCTTTACAAGTCAAGAGACAAACTTTTCCACTTGTGTCTCTCTCTCTTTCCATTCACCCTCTTTTTCCCCACAGAGTACCCATATAGATTCAATCAGACTCCTTCTCACTGGCTGGCTGGCTGGCTGGCTGGCTGACTGACTGACTGACTGACTGACTGACTGACTGACTGACTGACTGACTGACTGACTGACTGACTGACTGACTGGGTGACTGTGCTGTCCTCCACCCTAGTCCCTCATACCCATGTTCTAATTCCAGATGGTGGACAGAAAATCAATGTGAGCACATCCTAGGCAAGCAGTAAAGCCTTCTCACTGGAGCACAGCAACAAAACTCACCCCACTGTCCCCATTGGCTCAAAGTCTCACCTCACTACCTTTCTACTTTCAATTTAAATAGTATCTATACATTCACTTAATTATGATCTTGAACGTATCACTGCTGTAAATAGTACAGCATGTGAGGCCTACTCTATTTACAGTTATTTCCATTGTCCCAGATTTTCTATATTTCTGTCCCAGTATTGTTCTTCCTTTGTTTTGTTTTTTACATGGCTGCTTATTTAGATCTGTGCCACTTCATCTTATGGCTGACATCTTTTTTGGGTGAATGTCTGTGTAATTGTTTCTCATGGGCTCTCCACTACCACCCCCAGGCCTGTCTCTGGTGTCTCCGCTGGCACCGTCCTTGGATTTCTCCCCGTGGTTCCTGCGTGACAGGCTTGCTCTCACCTGCAGCACTGGAAACAGTGGGCCAGTTTTGAACCAGCATCCCCTGGGCTCCCTGCATGGCTCCCTGCATGGCTCCCTGCATAGCGCCCTGCATAGCGCCCTGCATCATAGAGCCCTGCATCATAGAGGAGGCCTCGTCCATGTGGACAGAGCTGGAACACAAAAACACACATTCCCAGACGTGCATTAGAAACAGCCAAGCATCTGTTGCACCACTGCATTGTGCCGTTGTGCAACTGCGATTTATTGGCTGCTGGCGAGTCAAGGACAAAATTCTGATCAGATGCCAAAGCAGTTACACAACTATGCTGCCGATACTTTACTCAAGTATCATCTCTGAGCACAGATGGGGAAAGAACCACAGCTGTCATAACAACAAGGTATTGTCCAGACATTAGTGAAATGTACAAGCAGGCCCTTACTAAACATCAGATAATAACATTACATAATTATGACCAGATAGTTCCTATAATGTAAATGTTTATCTCCATTTTGAAAAGCAAAGCAAAACAGAAACTTCATACAGGCATGAACAATACAATCGAGGAAAAACAGATTTGTCCACACATTCAAAATGAAGATACTGTAGGGCTTATAGAGATGTAGCTACCCTAGCCTTGGCCTCTGCAATGCAGCACTATATAATATATGTTCCTATGCTGTCCATGTGAGAATACCTGCCTCTGTGAATCTTCCATTTTTCTTTCTGTCTTTTTGAGGTGATAGATTTGACATAACATTCAAAATGGTTAAATGCACTCTAAGCAGAGTTAAGTCAGGGGATTAAGTAGCAAACAGTTAAATGAGAAGGGATAAGTAGCATATAGTTAAGTAGTATAAGATTACTTAACTTAGAGAGTTAAGGTTAGAGAATATAATACAAAGGCATAGTAATCACCACCCCAGGCTGGGTGCGGCAAGTTTAGAAGTAGGACTTCTACCCTGGCTGTCTAAATGAGGAATGTGGGTCAGTAATGAAGGTGTTGTATCTACACTACTACACTACTTGTGCTTGCTTAACGAGGCATCACACCAAGCACAATAACTATAAGTGTAATTATGTTAACAATAACACCCACACTGATTGGTTGGTTGTTGTTATACAGTATAGTTGTGGTGTCGACAATGACATCCAGAACCATTTCTAAAACAATAGTGATAGTTATAGTTATCATGCTTGGAGTGGACGGCCCATGTCTGTAAGGCGTTGGAGGGTTGTTATTTGACTGTGTGCAGTGTGGGACATTATGTGGAGGTGAAGACTGCAGATGGTGACTGCATGGCAAAGGAGCTGCAATTTTAAAAGCTATTGGTCAATCGCAATGCAACCTATTGATCATTTAATTTATCATACAATGGTTATAGTATGACATGATGATACACATCATTTACTATCACTCCACATCAGGGCTATAACGGCAGATTAAATGAAGGAAGGCTTTTATTGTAGATGTATTTACTGTTAGTCCAGAGTACAGGAACGAGAGGGCAGAGAGTACAGAGATGTGTGAGACAAGACAAGAGTGCGATTGGATTGGAACTCGGCTGCTCACGGCTCCATGCACTAAATGGATGCTGCACCTACCCCAGGCCAGGAGGCTTTCAATTGTCCTGCTCATTTCTGTAGACTTATTGTCATAACTGTTTACATTTTTTGACCAGTTAGACTAGAGAGTAATTTGTGAGGCTACAAAAAATATATTTTTTAGGGGCGCTATGTCCAGCTTTGAGGGTCTGTGTAAACACAAATGTTGAAGACAAAAGTGTGTAAACACAAATGTTGAAGACAAAAGTGAGGACTCAAATTGTGATTGGCCGGAATGACATTTGTGATGATTGAATGAGCATGGAATGTGATGTATGATGATGTATGATGATAAGAGGGCCCCTCACTTCACACGGGTGTGATTTTTATTTTATTATACCAAGTAATTACTGAGTTGGATGGAATAATATGGAACTGTTCTCACACTGTAACAATTCATTTAAAAAAACTTTTCTGATAATAACCAGAAGCATTAACTGGTGACTAGATGTGCAAAGTTAGTATTTTGTTTTGGTCCATGCCTAATTAATTATACATAGTATTGATCACTGAAAGAAAAAAAGAAAATGGAAGGGGCTGTATGGAAGCGTAATGTGAGACGTAAATGAATACAACAATCAATAAAAACACATTTAAAATATAATACTAAGAACTCATTCGTGATTATGGTATGAAAATGAAATGAGAATGAAATACTCCTTATTCTGACCAAAATAACTAACAAGCAAACAACCAAACATCCCTATTTTGGGCATATCATCATAGCTGAAAAATGTTCAAACACTTTTCCTAAAATAGCAGATCTACTGTACAGTAGAAGCTGTCAGCTATTTTGGCCTCGCAATGTCGTCACAGGACAAAGTATATAAATCAGTCCAAAGTGTTTTATCAACAAATCTACTATAGGGGGGTAACAAATGTCATCTGCAGTCTGCAATGATTTGGAGAGGTAGTAGTGTAATGTATACTGTGTGCGTGCATGTGTGTGCATTTGATGATCTGAGAAAGGTCATAGTCGGCTCATTTGTCCTTCATGCTTCTTGCGTAAAGACTGTACCGGGGGGGGGGGACATGCAGAATGTTGGTGACCTATATAATATCACACTGCAGAGCAACAGGAATTGGAACCCATTGATACTCAAATAGAGACTGATTAGCTGTGACTGACAGTGGGAATTGCTCATCTGTGATCTTACATTGTGTTGTCTAAAGATACATATGTGTGTTTGTGGAGTGAAGCTATACTGCATGCGTGAGCAGTGCTGCTGTGTCATGGTTTAAAGATGATCTATTGTCTCAGAAAGGGCTCAAAGTTGTGCATCCTTGATCAATATAATGGCACTCTGGATGTGCTGTAGTGTGGCTTTGCATCATTTTATTTTCTTGTTGTCAAAGACCAAAAGTCACAAAAAAGTTAAAGGTTAGGGGGAAAAAAAGAAAAGAAAATAGGGGGTAAAGTGCTTACCCCTGCATCCCCTGCATCCCTGCCCTCAAAGATGCGGAGTATCTCCAGTCAGCATTAGGGGCTTTGGGCTGAGAGAGAGAGATAGAGAGGGAGAGAGAGAGAGAAGGATTAGTTTGATCTCATACAAAGTGAAGCCAGGCTAGGCTGAGGTCTCATCAATAAATCATTCCACACATCCCAGCCCGGGATCTGATATAAGCACTGCAGTTGGCCAGCCGCAAGCACACAGACACACATGCATGCATGCATGCATGCATGCACACGCACGCACGCACGCACGCACGCACGCACGCACGCACGCACGCACACACACACACACACACACACACACACACACACACGCGCGCGCACATGTAAGTGGAGAGATTACAACCACTTGAAACCTAGCATCCCTATTCTGAGCAAAAATACCAAATCTACAAGCTCACAATGCATCGTAATCAGATATGTTCAGCAAAGGCATGATGGTGTTTTGGGGGAGTAATGAGCGGACCAAGTACAGAGCTGACCACGGCCATTTAAGTATTAGTTTACTATGGGTTTTAGTGGTTAAAAGGGTCAGGACTTTGAAAGGTATATTGATGGATCCACAGACACCCAATCTTGCTTTCCTGTTTCTCTGTAAACGTGAGAGTAGATGTGCCTCAGTGGGGCTTTTAAAAATACTATTATTCAAAATCAAAAGTAGGTTACATGCTTTAAAAAGTAAATACAAAATTACAAAGTAAAAATTAAACATTCCCCAGAACTTTTCCTAAAACATCAACAATTGTGAAAATCTACAATCTCACACACTGATTGTGAGCTTGTAGTTTTGCTATTTTCACTATATTTGAAATAGGGCTTTAGTGGTTAACTCATTAATGTACAGTTTCCCTTCCTAGATAGATATGTACCTCTATACAACACAAATGTATACTCAAGTACTGTACCCCGGTATAAGTAAATGTACTTTGTTATACAGCCTTGTGAGTGTGTTAAAGGGGAGTAAATCTGCCTGCTCTTCATGGGGATGGGTTGAGTGCTATGGGCAAGGAACACCCAACAGCACACTGGTAAATTATTGCTCCAATGAGTGGAAGCCCTCTGTCATCACCAAGGCAACCACATCCTCCACCTCTGTATTAGCGGGGTGAATGAAGCATGTGCTGTCTGAGATCAGTCATGAATGAATTAATTATTCTAATGTTCGAACATCTGACACCACAATTGACATGGACTATTAGATGCTGCTAACTGTATGTACTGTTGGTTTTTACTAAATAGGTCAATGTAACCATGTAGGATGTTATCTTTTATATTGCAATTTGATGTGTTTCTTTTTGTGCATGGTCAGACAAACTGAAATTGGACAGCAATTGTGTAAGGAAGGAATTTCTATGTGTGCTGTTCCCAATGTCAGACAAATGTGTCTGATATGATATCGGATATTTGGAAATTCTCTGGTCAACTGCTGTTTGTTTCTTTTCAAAATAGCTCATTTTACACAAGAGGCACTATAGTGCTTAATTCTGCTGCTGTTTGCTACTTTTAAGTAATTTTCAGTATTTTTAATGAGGTATTCATTAATAGTAATTGTTTACCATTGGTTATTGCTAACATGTGGTATTCATATACTGTACTGGACACAGGAAATGTTTCTGAGAAAGAAAGAATAGTAATACAACAGCTGCGCCCCAGTGCTCAATTTAGAAGCGGAGTATTTTCTGCAGGGAGACCTGAGTAAATCAAATTTATGGGACTGGGAAACAGATGCTAGAGGTTCATTTAATTTTCATGGGCACTCTTGGCCAGTAATTCTATTAGTGTGTTACTAATGACTGATGACCTCGTATGTTTGTTAATGACTCATCTAGATGTAGACTCCTGATCTTATCATGCCAATGACCTGACACTGAACAAAATATTTCAATCTTGAAACCTTCAACATATCCAACCCCACACATTAACAGACGGAGAATACATTTACAAAGACATGTTGCAACCGTTGTCTACTCGGGTTCAAGTAGAGTTCACATTTCTCAGTGCTTGTATGCAATATCAACAAACAAAATTAATTTTATTTGTGCTCTTTTTTTGTTTAAAACCATGATCTGGGAGTGTAAAAAAAAGACAATTCCATTTTACACTGTCTAGAAACCTTTGTACTGTACACAGACTTTTGCTGTGTACTGTAGTTATTCCAAATTAAGATAATTTACAGATGAAGTTCCTTTATCTTGTGTGATTCGTCATTCAGCTTACATTTCAGGGAAAAGATGAAATGAAAACCCACAGTGACAAATAACGTTGTGGTCCTCCAGGACCAAAGTTTATTAGTTGAGTATTCTTTAAAATGCCATTCTACCGTCAATACATTCTGATCTATTTGCAGCTCACGTGCATAGACCATAATATCATTTTCATGTTATTTCTTTTATTTCTTTTGTATTTATTTTATTTGCATTTGTTTGCATTTTCTTAAGTGGGAAAATCATTGTCCAACATTGGTAATTAATGTAATTAATGTAATAAGTAAATAGGTTTTTCAAATCAATCCATATTTTGAAATGCATTTAACCCAAGAACACTAAACACAGGTGATGTTCACCCGGACAATTATATATTGGTAATTTTCATAATGTGGCTGATGTCTGAGGTGGGTAGGTCTTTCACTACCTTCATGATGCTCAGTGACTTCATAGAAGGTAGGTTTGGTTACAGGCAGGTGTTTAGTGATAGAGTGATGGTGTGATAACAATGAACTGTGCCAAAATATAACCACACAGTTACAGTTAACACAAGCCAACATCTGAGTCCTACAAAACTGGTACACAAGCTTATATTATTAGAGCAGGAAACCCAGACCTCTAGTTGTTGTAAGCATGAGTTCACGCCAATTAAACAGGGACAAAATCCTACAAACAGTGAAATCCCATGGAAGCACAGCCCAGTTAACTAAAGCGCACATGAACTGAATATGGTGTGTCCCTCCTTAAAAGTACTGCAATAATCTGCAGATTAGTTGTCTGCGACCTCAAACCTCTGATGTGAATATGGTTCTGTAAAAGACACATCTGCCAGATATGATATTATGACAAGATGAAAAAGAAAAACCAGAATGGTTCTATCCAAAACCAAGCTGTTCTAATTCCAACTTGACATGCAGTTAATGTCCTGTCAAGCTTAACCACCAAAACCTACTTGAATGACCCGACCAGGGCCTATCCTAGACCCACTCCCCTTTTCCCTATACACAAATCTCTTTGAAGAAAATTGCTGACATAGGCCTACAAACTCGCAATGTGCCATTCTGCAATGCGTTATGAACTTGTATGCTATTGTCACCCCTTTACATGCTCAGAATAGGTTCAGTTTCATGTGGTGAACCAATCCGAGGTACAGAATTATTTCCATGTATGAATTTGTACAACTGTATAAATAATTAATCTAAAGCAGTGCATTGCTGAGAAAGAGTACTAATAGAGGCTATGCGTGTGACATCATCATCATACCCGGAAGTTATGCGGGAACGCCTACTGAGTGGCAAAAAAACAACTTTCTGGCCTTGACAGCCCATACTGTACATCCAAACAGAAAAGTCCTATCTGATTGCATTAAATCATGTTAAACTCACTTTGCCACTCACTTTTACCACGCGATTTGCCACTCGATTGGCCACACACTTTATGCATGCGCATACCCTCTATACTCCACGCAACAAACTCACATGCAGTTCATACTGGTACTACTGGTAGTACTTCAAACTGGTGAGAACTGAGAACAAAGTGAGATGAGGTCAAATCCATTTTGCATAGAGTAAGCAAGCAGAGCTGTCCTTAGTGTAGATGTGATGACAACATCAAACTGAAGCATAAATCCCTGAACCAGCAGAAATAAAGCAGGCCTCCTGAAAAACATCAGTACTGACACTAATGCAGTGTGAGTGCTCAGCTGGGTGGAGGGGCTGCACAGTGCAAGTGAGAGACGAACAAAGAGAATAAGGGCCCAAAAGCATTCACTTCAGCAGTAAATAGGAATGGTTAATAACCTGACATATTCGCATAGTCTTGACATATTGTGGACATAATTACTGACAGCTAATAATGGCACTATGAAAAATCACACCCGTGTGAAGTGAGGGGCGCTCTTATCATCATCTCATTCCAGCCAATCACAATTTGCGTCCTCACTTTTGTCTTCAGTGTTTGTGTTTACACAAACACTCAAAACTGGCCATTCATTGTCAATTCAATGTTGGTGTTAGGTTTGTGTTTACACAAACCCTCAAAGCTGGACATAGGAGGGGCTAGCGGCCCTCGAAAAATATGCTTCTGTGTAACAGGCTTACTGACATATCAATGTGGTGATTTGTGACTTAGAATGGCTAAAATGGTTGGGTGTTATTGTTACTGTGTTATCAGTCAGTGACACCAAGCAAGGGGGCAGAAGAAATATGGTAAAGAAAGTATTACACACCTCTGGACAGATCTGCAGTGATGCATCAGGCATACTCAGCCGGCGTACAAATCCACTCCCGCTGGTGAAGAAACGCTCCGCTCCCCCACTGCCCCAGGTGCCGCTGATGGGACGCCCAGTGTTGTAGAACATGAAAGTGTCACTGCCAGAGGTGGCTGTCAGGCAGGTCTTGTAGCAGTAAGTCTTCGTCAAAGAGCCATTGCCGCGCACCTCAATGTAGTGAGGCTCTACTTTGAGGTCCCTCCGCAGCACCACATTGTTGTTGGGTTGCGCCCCGCCAGGGCCTCCGGCGCCACTTACGCTGACGTTCCCGCCATCCATGGGCGGTTTCTGTGACATGCAGCAGGGCGAGCAGGAGCCCGGTTGGGAGCAGTACGTGTGACAGCGCACGATGGCCAACACCACCACGGTGACCAGGAACACGAAGGTGGTCGCGCTCAAGGCCACGATCAGGTACAGGGTGACGTTGGAGAAAACCGACGAGCTGTGAGGTCGGATAATCCTCTTGGGGTCAGGGATGACCTTAGGCGGCACCTCCATGACGGCCACGTTGATGGTGGCGGTGGACGAGAGAGCAGGCTGGCCATGGTCTCTCACCAGCACGGTCAGGCTGAAGGAGGTGGAGTTGTCCTCGAGCACGCGGCGCGTGGTGCGGACCTCTCCGGTGTGTTCGTGCACCTTGAACAGGTCCATGTCCGTGGCCTGCTCCAGTATGTAGTCCAGCCAGGCGTTGGGGCCCGCGTCGGCATCGTACGCCACCACCTTGATCACCAAGGCACCGGGTTCTGCGTTCTTCACCACCGTCTCGATGGAGCGCGTTCCGTTGGCTTTGGGGATGACTATCACCGGAGCGTGGTCATTCTGATCCATGATGTAGATGTAGACGGTGGCGACCCGGCTGAGCGGGGGGATGCCTCCGTCTTGAGCTTTGACCTGGAAGTGAAACTCCCTGAGTGACTCGTAATCGAAGGCTCGCAGGGCGTATGCCTCGCCCGTGTCAGCCTTCACAGACACATAGGAGGTGACAGGGATGCCATGATTGTTGTCGTTGAGCACAGTGTAGGTGATGCGCGCGTTCTCGCTGATGTCTGCGTCCTGCGCTTTCACAGTGCACAGGGAGGCCCCGGGGGCATTGTTCTCGGTCACGTAGACGGTGTACGACGTCTGCTCGAAGCGCGGCGGGTTATCGTTCACGTCTGCCACGTCCACCTGTATGGTCTTCTGAGAGGAGAGGGGTGGGTTTCCACCGTCAGTGGCGCTGAGGGTGACATTGTAGGCAGCAGTGGTCTCGCGGTCAAGGAACGCTGAGGTAACGAGAGTGTAGTAATTTCTGAACGACTTGATTCTGAAGGGAAGGCCCGCGGGGATCTCCAGGCTCACCTGTTTGTTGGCCCCTGAGTCCCTGTCAGTAACACTAATCAGGGCCACGACTGTATCAGCACGAGCGTCTTCCCTCACTGGGCTGGACAGCGATGACAACACTATTTCGGGAACATTGTCATTCACGTCCACCACCTCCACCACCACCTTACAGTGGGCGGCCACAGCCCCTGGGCCCTTGTCCATTGCCTGGATGTACATTTCATAGGAGTTTGTCTCTTCATAGTCAACATTGCTCCGTACTCTAATCTCCCCAGTGTTGGTGTCCATTAAGAACATCTGCCTTACTCTCTCTGGCGTGTAGCTGCTGAAGGAATAATAAACTTCCCCGTTGGTGCCCTGGTCCAGGTCCGAGGCGTTCAGTTTAATCACAAGCGTGTCGTTTGGTGAGTTTTCTAACAGTTTCACTTTGTACACTGAGCTATCAAACAAGGGCACGTTGTCATTGGAGTCCAGGACACGCACGTTGACTCTGGCCGAGCCCGTTTTTTCTGGCGTCCCACCATCCTCAGCACTTAGAATTAATTGGTGGTAAGGCGTCTGCTCGCGATCAAGGGGCCTTTTGAGCACCAGCTCAATGTGTTTTGCATTCATGGAGGGTTTGTTAGAAACCAGAGCGAAGTGATCGTTGGGGCTAAGTCGATAAACGCGTACTGCGTTGGACCCCATGTCTGGATCCTGGGCATTTTCAATGGGGTAACGAGTTCCCGGTAAAGCCGATTCTGAGATTTCCAGTTGATACTCATCACTGGGGAACTGCGGCGCATTGTCATTGACGTCCAGAATCTCCACCTCAACATGGTGCACCTCGGATGGGTTTTCAAGAAGCACCTCAAAATGTAGGACGCAGGTGCCGCTTATGTCACACAGTGTCTCTCTGTCGATCCTTTCATTAACAAACAATCTCCCATTTTTGGGACTGACATTCACATATCGTTTACCGCTGCTGGAGGTTACCTTGATTTTTCGGGTGCCAAGCTTTCGAATATCCAGTCCCAGGTCCTGCACGAGATCGCCAACCAGTGCTCCATTTTCTAATTCTTCCGGAATTGTGTATTTTAACTGTCCAAACGAAAGGCCACAACATAAGAAAAATAGAACAAAATAAAAAGGCACGTGATTTACTATACAGTTACATGATATCCCGGCAAAAGCCATTGCAAGCTCATTGAATCCGCAGACGGATTAAACACACTTTCCGTCTTTTTAGCTCGCAATATCTCTCATCCCACCACCGCATTAAAGTGGGCTAATTAGTTTCCCGTTACGTGAAGCAGGAGTGGCACATCATGCATCCCGTTGACCATCGGAGGTGAACCCAGAGTCTCCAGCGCACCCATAGTTTCTTTGTCCGTGCTAGCTGCCTTTTTTTGTCTGGTTTGCGCGCGGCTGACGGGTGTGTTTCCACTCGAGCTGCGTCTCCCACCCTGGCGCGTACACACAGTCTCCTACACTGGCGCAGCCAGAAGCTCCCCTCCCCACCCGTCTCTCCCCTCTCCTCTCCTCTCCTCTCCTCTCCTCTCCTCCATTACCAGCATAGACGGGCAGTATACACACCCCAGACATTGAATGGCGAAACAACCAAAACGCTCTCATTTATTATTATTATTAGTAGGCCTATTATTATTAGGCATATTATTATTAGGCATATTGTTAATATTATTTTGTCATTCATACACTCGTGGGACCCTGCATGACTAATCAGTGTAATGGACACTGCTGTATAGGACAGGTAGCCTAGCTATAATTATCAAACGTTGACTATAGCCTAATTGCTTTGTCTGTCTGTATATGCATTTGAAGAATACTGCTCTCTTGGTGTTGCACTATGCACACCACACAGCCATGTCTAAAACACGTTACCCTAATTGTGTCACCAGCGCATCAAACATGTGCAGTCGTTTGATAGACTGGGGACTTATTTGTCTTCCTTTGTCTGAACTGGAGTCGCATGTTATTGCCTGTAGCGACTCTGACTGCAGCGCATTGGGCGAGTGGGCGCAACCCACACGCATGGCAACCATTTGGGTAAATACACAGCAGACTGACTACCAGAAGCAGACTGCAGGCATTGCACTGACAATCACAACCTTCCCAACACAGTGATCAGTGTCACTGCTAGACCTCACACTGTCAACTCGAATCATCGTATCTGAGAAGGAGATAACCTACCGTGCTGCAATAACGCAGACGTCTCATTTCGTTTTTTGTAGCCTTATAGCCCATTGATGAAGGCGCTGCTGCATATCATTAGCCTACATGTTGGTTATATGTAGGCTAAGCGAGGCTATCTCAAATAACTCAATATTCCTTGAAGGAAATGAGTACATTTGAGTTATAGGCTAGCTTCCTGAATGAATTAATACATTAACAAAGAAACAAATTAAATAAATACATTAATACATGAATTAATTCATAATTATATGAATTTATGAATGTTAATTGATTCATTGATTAGGCTTATTTATTTATTTAGTAAAGCCAATATCATCTTATTTTTTATATTTTTTAGTTTTTTAGCACAATCCTACTTTAATTTTCAACTATGGCCAAATGTTTCAAGAGAATAAAAGGCCTTTCATCCTAAAATTTGAATAGTAAAAAAATCATATTACCATTACAATAAAGTTGAGCTTAAATACCCAATAACCTGGGGCAACAAAACAGTACAAAAGCGGTTAAGAAGTGTTCAACACCATAGAGGCACAGTTATGCATTATGCAATGTATTTCTCAGTTTTCCCATGTAGCCTTACTTTGAAGGTTAAACTCCATTATTGTATAACCAAAACAAAATTAAACTGTGCAGCTTCCTTATCTGAAATAAACAAAACAAACAAACAAGCATATAATGATAACAAGGAGAGAGGGAAATGTTATAGATAACTCTGAACTGAAAGATCTCCTATCAAACACCCTCCATGCATCATACTGGTGAAAGATCTCCTCAAACACCCTCCATGCATCATACTGGTGAAAGGAGATTTGCTTGAATCCCTTCTAGATGCAGCATTTACATGTAACATTACATGTTTTAAATTATACAACATCCTGTGGATTAAATAAATGCAGGTTAAATAAATACATTTGTGTGGCTTGTTTCAGCACAAAGAAAAATAAAGACAATGAAAAGAAAACAGTTGTTATAATGACCAAAAAATCTGCAGCCTTGTGACAGTAATAGAGTGGACGTTGGGATTATAACATCATAACAGAATAGCCTATACAAATACTTCAGTCATGTAATGGGGATCATATGGGGTACACAATCCCCAGACATACTGTGCTACATCAATGCCAGTGCTAGAGAGATAGATGGAACTGATGTCCAAACAGACTTCTGGCGAAAAGAAAGGCCCTGAAGTGTATTTATACTCTTAAGAATGCGACACAGTGTCACTAGCTTGAAAATATGTTTTCGCTGAGCAACACTCATCTTTGAGTATAAATTAAGCTTACTGTAAGTCGGTCACAACAGCTGGCATCAACTATACCACAACGCCTTGAGCAAGATAGGCCTACTGTACATCACTGGGTCAATGAGTCTAATAGAGGATTGCCATAAAGGCACCTTCGAATAATCTGTGCAGAGGCAGCTATAGAACTGTCAGACAATCATACTACTGTGATTAATATGAATAAGACTGGCAACTGTTTTGTAATTGGAAGATTATATATATAGAACAAAGCATGCAGCCTTCATTAGAAACAAGAGATACAACAATAAATAAACAATGGTTATGTTTAAGCGACCCAATTGGCCACAATGCAAGGGTATAACAATTTATTTTTTAAAGGCGTGTCCACAAGACTGCCGTGACACAATCATGACACATGTGTCATGATTGTGAGATGAGCTCATGAACCTTAACCCATTTTGGGCGGGAACCCCTTTTGGTGTTAGCATTATGTTATGCTTTAGCTATTGAAAAATAGCAGATCTACAAGCTCATAGCGCGCCAACGAGTGGCGCGCTACGAGCTTGTAGGTCTGCTATTTTTGAAAAATCGAAGAACAACTGACATAGAAACATAGCTTTTTCAGAAAACTGTCAGGATGTAGAAGACATTTTTAGAATCTGATCTCAGGTCAAAATGGGTTGAGATAACGTTATACTGCTGTCATTGTGTGTCATGTTGTCAAGTTTGGTATACTTCCAGTTCCAATGCATTGAGTTTGGGGTGTCTTGGTATGACAGCTAATCTATAACCTGTGACATGTTATAGATTAGTGTATTCATGCACCCCAGATGATGAAATGTTTTAGGTGACCCCCATGGTATTTCCTCTAGCGCCACCCCCAGGCCAGTTATGACAACTTTTGTATTTTATTTTATTTTCCCCTTTTCCCTTTTTAAAACCCCACTAGTAAGAGCAGAGGACTCTCAAGGGATGGCAATGTCAGCAAGTCTCTGTCTGGTCTGTTATGATAAGGATCACCACAGCATCCAGGGGCTGCTACACTCAATAGTCTTGTTTTATGATTTTGGGTATGTTTCATGTGGACCACGGAAACTGATTCCAGTCGGTTCCTCTTAATCCATCTTCCTCTTCCTCACATATGAATTTCTAACCAACACGCCCACACAGTTACATCTTAGGGTGCTTTTAAATAAATGGATGACTGTATCAATAGTAACAATGAAATATGTGGCTCCAATAACAATATGCTCCTCAATGATCTAGACTTTCATATCATACACCATGTCCGCATACAATCATCAAGAATTTGGAACAAAATCAGCTTTCACAATGGCCGCTGCCCTTGGTGCTGAAACACCCCTGGTTGCTCTCCATGGTGCTGGAACCCTTCCTTAACCTGTGTGTGAAGACATTACTTCATGGAGACATGGCCGCTGCCCTTGGTCCTGAAACACTCCTGGTCACTCTCCATGGTACTGGAACCCTTCCTTAACCTGTATGTGAAGACATTCCTTCATGACCGCTGCCCTTGGTGCTGAATCCCCTGGTTGCTCTCCGTGTTACTGGAACCCTTCCATAACCTGTGTGTGAAGACATTCCTTCATGGCCGCTGCCCTTGGTCCTGAAACACTCATGGTCGCTCTCCATGGTGCTGGAACCCCTCCTGGAATACATGAATACATGTAGTTCATGTATATAGCCGGGGAGCCACAGGCCCAAAATTTGAGAGGACCTGTGATGTCATGCCATACTTTTTATTTGTGTTTTTTCTATTCATTTGGTCATTAGGGTCCACAGAATAAGTAGAGGCCTGCTCTGCCGGAAACATAGCGAAAAACAGTTATGGACATTTTTGTATACCACACCATAGACATATATAGGCTAACATAAGGCAACATTTTCCAAATTTCAGTAGCATGTGACTAGGGGGTTTCCATGATTTTGAATCCATTCCAAGCATTGGTTTTGCACAAAAAACACTCCTTGGGATAAAAACGGCCTTAGCCGTCATCACAAATGTGATGAGGTCAGCAAAAATGTGATGAGGTCAGCAGCACATTTGGGCACATTTGGGCAAGTGGCTATGGCTGTTTTTAGCCAAAGGAGTGTTTTTCATGTAAAACTCATGCTTGGAATGGATTCAGAATCATGAAAACCTCTAGTTTGACATGTCACATGCTACTTAAATCATAATGAAATTTGGAAAATGTTGCCTTCATAGGTTGTCTATGGTGTGGTATACAAAAATGGCCATAACTGTTTCCGGCAGAGCAGGCCTCTCATTCTGTGGACCCTAATGACCAAATGAATATAGAAAAAACACAAAAAAGTACTGACATCACAGGTTAAACTCTATTCCTTGAGATTTTGGGCCTGTGGCCCCCCGGCTAATATGAATATGAAATAGAATTGAATGTGCTAGTAATAATTATCCGTGACACACCCTTTGTGTCAATCACCTCAGAAATCTAAAACATTGTCTTGACTGACTCCCAATATTCTGGCTCCAAATGTCATCCTCATTCCACTATGGAGTCACATTTGTCTCTGTACCTCACAGCACTTATGTAAGCGTGCTAGATTCTAGCTTGGGTGCAGTCATCTGAAAGAACCAAAACACAGTGCTTGGTACAAACTAATGCAGCAGTGACCCCATAGCACAACAACCTGCTACAGGCATCGCTCACTCATGACTGACCCTA
Source organism: Electrona antarctica (assembly GCF_951216825.1). NCBI lineage: Eukaryota > Metazoa > Chordata > Actinopteri > Myctophiformes > Myctophidae > Electrona > Electrona antarctica. The sequence continues at coordinate 43,913,660 of NC_136789.1, read as the reverse complement.
AAAATGACGACTGCACTCACAACTGCATTCTGCCTGCTGATATACATACACCCTCTTACACTGTATTATTCTGTCTGCCCTGAAGTACAATTGCAATTGATCAAAAATCAATATTTATGTAATACAAAACTAATTATATTAATAGGATTACAGTTTATACCAGCACATTGTTCGGTCACAAAACACATTTTACCTCCTGTTCTAAGTTTCCAGTCTGAGTCTGTACATCAGAGAGTGACTGACAACCTGTTTTTCTTCTTTTGTTTCTGGTGATGATGCATTACACTTTATCTCTCCACCCAGTCAACAGCTCTTTGCCTGAAGGGAAATATGACAAATGACACACAGGCAACTCTCCTTGTGAGTGGCTAGCACAACTCAGGAACGTACTGATGACCTCACTCCCATCCCATGTGTGCACCCTACAGCCTGGTTTATATTTGTCATAATGGCAGTGCCGCACACTGAAAACAACCACTCTACAAGCTCACAGCACGTCGTAGACTTGATGTGCTGAGAGCTTGTAGAGCTGCTGTTTTCAGTGTGGAACAGTGTCATGTGGAAAAAAAGGCAGACATGGAGGTTATAGGTAATGAGACAGTTCATCATCTCAAGCCATGTGTCTCTTCCCTAATGCTTTGAGTCACTGGTCACTGGACATAATATTCACAGCCTGTCTGACATGATCACCCTTTGACTGGTAGTACTACAATGAGACTGGTAGTACTACAATGAGACTGGTAGTACTACAATGAGACTGGTAGTACTACAATGAGACTGGTAGTACTGCAATGAGACTGGTAGTACTACAATGAGACTGGTAGTAGTACTACAATGAGACTGGTAGTACTACAATAAGACTGGTAGTACTGCAATGAGACTGGTAGTACTACAATGAGACTGGTAGTACTGCAATGAGACTGGTAGTACTACAATGAGACTGGTAGTACTACAATGAGACTGGTAGTACTACAATGAGACTGGTAGTACTACAATGAAATGAGACTGGTAGTACTACAATGAGACTGGTAGTACTGCAATGAGACTGGTAGTACTACAATGAGACTGGTAGTACTGCAATGAGACTGGTAGTACTACAATGAGACTGGTAGTACTGCAATGTACTGGTAGTACTACAATGAGCGAAAAAAGTCACGACAATTTTACAGGGAAAGCCATCCATCATGGGCTTAAATGAGAATTCACTGACCTCATCAGTTTGATTGCGGTTACGCAACTACTGCATGAGAGACGATAACCTTTACTGACTGGGGCGGCAGTGGCTCAGGGGTAGAGTGGCTGGCAGAGCGGCCGGATGGGAACCGCGAGGTTCCCAGTTCGATCCCGGGCTCCCCCAGAGTTAGTGTCAAAGAGTCCTTGAGCAAGAGCCTCTAATTTCGCCCGATATGCAGGTTGGTGCCTTGGGTTTCCTCCGCCATCGGTGTATGAATGTATGTGTGAATGGGTGAATGTAATGCACAATCTATGTAAAGTGCTTTGGATAAAAGCCCTATATAAATGCACCATTTATTGAAAGCCAGATACTATACTGTCGGAGACTTGGAAAGATTATTTTTACTTGGATGATAATTTAAACAAATAGAAAATACATATAAACTATATGCTGTACAGAAATACATAATTATGGTAAATGATATGTCTAAATGTTAGGGCAAACTGGACTTAAATTTAATGTATGGTATTATTTATTATTAATGCAACGACAGTTTAACTTTCTAACAATGGCTGTGCAATTACAAATGCCCTGACACCATGATAAATTGATAATAATAAATTAAGTTATATAGCATCTCATCTGAGATGAGGGTGTGCCACTATAGAAACGTTTAAAAGAAGACTTGCTGAACAAGTTTACAAGGTTTTGAGATTAATCAGCTTAAACAAAGTGAGTTAAAAGATAAAAGTCAAAATAAAAATGTCAAGCTTCAGGTTTAAACATGCAAGCTGTGGTCCATTCAGATATGTACTGTAACTCCTGGACTGTGAGAGAGTAACACTGTGACTTGTATTTATTTTTCCACAAACATTGATAAGCACCTCAGGTGAAATACATTTTGAGATGCGTATTTCTGCCACTTAAAATATGGTTGTTGTCAAAACATGCACAGTAAAATCTTAATTAAGTTAATTTATTCATACATTTGTAACCCCAAGGGTGTACAAATGTGAATAAAATGATTTAATTTGTATATTTGTATCTTACATTGTAGAGACTGACTCCATCAACCTTCTGACCCCTATATGCGCACACGCACGCACGCACACACACACACACACACACACACACACACACACTCACACACTCACACACTCACACACTCACACGCACAGACGCACAGACACAAACACAGACAGAGGGCACTAGAGAGCTCCATTCTACTAGAAAGCCCATAGCACAGCATGGTTTGCTCTGCCCTCTGCAGTGTTTAGAGGAGAACTGCCCACCAGTTGTCCATGTTCAAGATACTCCATATGTATTTATTGCAAGACTTAATAAAGGCAAAAGCAAAAGATGACTTGGTAGACTTCACATTGGGGGAGAAATAGACCCCTGATGGGTGGACCAAAAGTTGTGCCGAAATGCCCTCGCTGAGCTTTTGGGTTTTTTTCTAAAGTAGATGAGAGTGATTAGGAGAAGGGGATGATGGAGGGATGCAAAAAGAAAAACAGAAAAACAGAAAGTAAGCTCATGATATATTAGATGCAGTGTACTGTTCTGTAACAGGATAATAATGCATGATATGTCCTTCTGCCATGCATGGGGCATTATAATTTATATTATGTTGGGGATTTGATTATTTCTCTTCATAATGCTGCAATCTGACTTTTATGTTTCAGATGAAATTTACTAAACAGTAAGTGGACCTTTGACTAACAGTCAGCCATCTTAATCTGTCATGCATATATTTTACATTAGTTCTGTAGGAAAAATGTAATGCACAACGTGCTGCTTTATTTTGAACAATTTGTCATTTCTTTATATCTGTCATTGAGGCACTAGACCAAATGACAAAACAATAATCAAGCTGTGACAGAACTAAAGCATTTAAGACCTGTTTAATGACATCTGGTGGCAGACCTTAGTGACTGAGACAGCCCTTCCCATTTTACTCACAGTGCTATCAACATGATAAAGTGTTATTGAAGGAAATTCCTAAACGTTTAGTCTCCTTTACTTGGTCAATGGGAATATTGTTTATATTTAAGTTAAGGTCTGTTTTAAACCTTTTGCTTGTATTTTGTATTCATGTACTGTATCAGAGCCCTCTGTCCAAAAGGGGTATGGGGACTGTGTTATGCATGCATTGTTAGATGATTAGGCCGCTATCGACGGAGTGATTTCTGTGGTTTCACAGGTCCCTTTATAATTGACAGAGCTGGTCTACATTACATTATACGTGGCGAAAATGTAAAAGCACCATTATTCTTCGGACTTCGGAGTGCTGGCTAATATGTTTTTATTGAGAATAAAGGTACTGGGACACATGCAGTGGCAGGAGTGAATTTGAACTATTTTTTAATTTTATACATCACAAATAAATGACAGACGTTTCGACTTGACACTGATGAAGGCTGGATAGCCGAAACGTCTGTCATTTATTTGTGATGTAGAAAATAAAAATTGTTAAAATGCACTCTTGCCACAGTACCTTTATTTCTTATTGATGTTGATCTGGATAGCACACCAGAAGAAGTCAGAGCACGGTGGCTACAAGAAAAGTCATATTATGTCATAATTCCCACGTGGGAGACGATGGGGTTCGAATCTTGAACTTGCATGTTGTTTGCATACAGTACATGCAGGGACAGACATAAGAGGGAGAATATACAGTACTATTTACCAGTATGTTCGGGTTTCAGTATGAACTGAAAGTGTTCTGAGGTTGATGTCACAAGGAAAATCAAATACAAACTATTACTTCTCATTACGTCTCAGTCACAACTTTGCAAGGTTTAGAGTTTATACACTGCTTTTTTTGGGGTGAATTCACCCTTCAAATGCAGCAAATGACAAACATACATTAGCAAATCCATAATCCTGCAGACTGTGTTCATTCTCGTTTACCTTCTTTGTCATAGGAAGGGAGCGTGGTTGTCATGGTAATTGTTTCCTAGGTACCAGGCAGTTTTACTGAGCCATCACTCATGTATCTCCTACAGGACTGCAGGCAGGAAGCACTTTGCAGTAATAGTGGAGAGCATTTTTTAGGGTTAGACTTTGTGCAGTTTAGAAACCGGGCTTTTAAGGATGACAGAATAATGCTGAGAGAGCTATTATTTGTGTCTACTTTGGTGATTTGAACTGCAGGAATGTCTCCATTATTTTGCTTTCAATCTCCCTGAATTAGTACAAAGCACCAAAGTGGAAAACTGGGTCAGAATGTGTGCATGAGAGTTCTGAATGCGTTTGTGTTCAGATGTTCAGATTTGAGAACTTAAATTCTTTCAAAACAGACACAACAGTAAGACAGATTAAAAAGCTTTATTCAAATCTGCATGATCGGGCAGAACATTTAAGCCAACTAAGCAACACGAGAAACTCATATTAAACTGTATTTAAAAATAATTACAAGGCCATTCTGTCCTATACTGTTTTGAATTTTGATCCACTATCAAAGATACATACTGAGTCATAGAATTGCATTTTTATGCAGCTCATATGCATACTGTACACAGTCTGACTGACAATAAAAAAAATGCAGATAATAACAAGGCATTTGACATAATAAAGAAAGAACACATAGATACACATACTGTATAGCAGGCAAGCGACACAAACACCCCTCCTGTGCCATTCAGTCACAGTGAATACAGCAGATATCAAAAAGCATATTGTATAAAAAATCACAAAGTATAAAGCAGTTATACATTGCCAGATTTACACGCATTCGCTGGTCCTCATATAGAACATCTGTTGTTACAAATTAGTGCTCAGAATTTCAGGTCAGCCAGCTTAATCTATAAAACCAGAGTCCACATCTAATGTTTGGATTGTGAAATCAGTCCAGATGGAATCTGGACAGTAATTATGATTTGATATCTGTTTAAGCACCATTATATAATTTATAACTTGTCAATACCTTATTACAATGCACAAGGCACACAAGGAGCACATCAGAATTACAATCTGTATATTTATTTATTTTCTATATGAATTGACTTTTGTATTTAACTATACAAGTTCATACAATGCACTTGCAGTTAGATCCCATGTTGCTTTACAAAATGTAACAGACAAGCTGTTGTTTTTGTCAGAATATATTATACAGGGAAATCTGTGATACATTCTACAGCTTTGAGTTGCAACCAAATCTGGACTCTTTGCTCAAGTTGCACAATACTGATTGAAAAATATAGTTTATTTTTTGCTGAATACTGTACCGTGATCGTGATATCAATTGGCAGATAATACTTCCGTGCTTGACAAAATGCTGATTGTTGTTTAGTCAGTCTGAATATTCTGCACGGCCAAAAATAGTATTGTTTTGGGGGGAGGGGTCCTAAAAGAATTGCTGCAATGGTTTTAGTTCACTATCGTGATTCTTTTAAGTAACTGTGCTAGGCATTGTATCACAAAGATTGCACAGTTTGCTTAATCTTTATTATTTCCCATGTGCAGCGAGAGGGTGGTTATAATCTTTTTTTTTCTTTTCATGCCAATGTACTTATTCATAATAACTATAATATATTCACTCTAGCTTATCGTCTTACTTTCCTCTGAGCATCACAATGTTGTTCAGTCTACACAGTAAAGTAGTGTTGATAAATGGAACCAAATGGAGCCTTGCATGTCTATTTGGTAACATTTGTTCACTTTCAAAGTTGAACTAACACTGATGATTCTACATTGTAGCTCCTTGTGTCTGAAACGGTAACTCTTTGGTAGAGCCCGAGTACAAAAACGTTGCAATTTTTGACAAAATATCAGTCAAAACATCAGTAATTATATAGGTAGGACAGTCGTTCTCAACTTTTTCAGGCCGCGACTTTATACATATTTTAACTGGGAACCCCCCACCCTAACTACCCCCACCCTATCTACTTGTAGATCAAGCTTTCACAATTTTTGCCTCTTTCTTATATTCTTTTACAATTTGGCCAATGTTTGATCAGTTTTTATAGTATCATTTGTTGATTACATTTGATGCCGTAATGGTCTTTTAAATTATGCTTTATTTTTTTCTTTATTTTTTGTATGTATTAAATAATACAAAAAACTAAATAAAAATCATGTGGGGACCCGCCCAGGGGTCCCGACCCACAGTTTGAGAACCCACTGGTCTAGGACTCTCCTAAATCAGACCCCACAAATCTGGCATCGGTCGGGCTCTACTCTTCTTTGGGCATCACAAGACTGCCAAAGTGCTGTCTTCCAGTTCACTGGTTATTTCAATAAAAGTACTTCCCTTTCCGTTTGATTTATATTTCTCTACACTACCAAAACCACATTAGAGCCACTGAAATACAAATATGCTAAACAAAAGTATTTTTTAAAGAAGCTCACAAAAGCGGCATTAAGAATAATTACATAAACTATGCATATAAAAACATGAATATTCATAAAACATAGTAAACTTTAAATACATGGCCTGCCGGGGCCATGTATTCCAGTGCATCTTGGTAAACTTAAATACATTTCATTATTATATTTTAAACAGTCTAATTCTTATAAAGTACTTATCCTCACAGCATCCATTAGCTTATAACATATTTTTTCCAATTGTATCTGATCACTGCAATGGTTGATCTGTTTTTAAATCTTGTTCACAATATGAATACAGCTCATCTCTGCTTGAATTATAATGTAATAGATTGAGCGCTAGGTTTAGAGAGCTAAATGCTATGATGCAATTGGGAATTGCCTGACATTTCTAGGCAATAAGGGGCAACATTCTCACAATCATCATCATGTACACATTGGCTAGTTATTTTTATATAGTAGGCAAAATTACAATGATATTTGAGAGTAAACAATGTAGATAGTTTTCTACCAGTAAAAACGTATTCTTTGGATTGCATTATCAAATTGGTTATAAGTCATTCTCATCAGCCAGATATTTTGTATAATAACATTTTCTTGTACAAGAACATTTTCTTGGACATTTCAGGTTATTTAATTACCAATGATTATGAATGTTTCAAAGTTAAAATTCGGAAATGTATTGGAATGTTAGCTTAGTTTCCCTAATGTGACCACTCTTTTTGATTTTATATTATATGTGAGTACATGGACTTATAATCATAAATAGGATTTTTGGACATTAACTGTGAAACATTCAGAAGTTTGTAACCATTATTTAAATAATTTCATATGTTGATTGTAGAAATAGCAGTCGGAATTCTGGAAATCTTTAGCTTCTCTGACAATTATTGTGTAAGCTCTCTACACCTGCCCCACCTTAGATAAGTGTATTGCACTTTCCTCTACTGTATATATATACTGTAGCTTTTTGTTTAAGCACCCTGTATGAAGTTATTGCCCATTACCCATTTCACATGTTTTACTAAAGTTTTGAAAATCTGAAAGGTAATCCCAATAGATTTAGAATTTAGACAGTCCATCTTACATTGTTTGACCATCTTGTACAACACTGGGTAAGAAATGTAACTAAAAAACTAGTACTGTAAAACCATTCTGAAACATTGTTTTCTACAATTATTTATCTGTGAAATGGCTGAGACAATAGAAAATGTTAAATGCCACTGTCATTGAATATGAAAAGCTACAGTTTTACATTTGAATAATTTTATGGAAGTTTCTGCTTCACCCTGATTGACTTGAAGAGATTGCAACAGTGCTGACCTACAAACCCATCGTTCCAACACGGTTTAGAGCTACCGAGGACTCCAATGCACCATAAAACCCTCAGTGACAGTGTAAAAAAATAAATGAACACTGAGGATTTCACTGAGGAATAATTACAACCCTATGGGAACCCGGACATAATGTCAGCATTTGATTTTAGTTCTGTCACAGAGCGTTTGAATATGACAAGATGGAAACTTTCCATACAAACTGTTTACAAACTGTACAAACTGCTTCTAACATGTTACTGAGATGGCGGTTTACATGAGGTCATTCCAGTTTTCTCCAGATATGCTTAGATAATGGTTATTTTATTTTATTTTTTTCCTTTTACTAATATTTTGTATCTTCTTTTTTGAACACACTGCATCTCATGCAGATTCATGCTTGAAGGAAGATAGTCGTTTGAAGTGGTGCAGGTGTCGAAAGTTATGTTTAATTTATCCGCCGCCGTACGATATGTCGCACACCAAAAATAGCAGATCTACAAGCTCATAATGCATTGCATCATGGTGTGCTGTGAGCCTGTAGATCTGCTGTTTTTGGTGTGCAACACAGTTGCACGGACGAATAAACCAGGCTTTACAGGAACAACTGAAAAGAGATGGCTGTTGACACCCAGGGGACTGAATGATGGTGATTGTTTTACATCCTCAATGTGAGTTTCAGGGAATCTTTCCAGCCAGAGACATCCATGAAGCTCTTGATATCATGGTAGATCTCGACTGGATCCCTGCCAAGAAACAGAAAACAGAATTAACGACGGACAGGAAATGAACTCGACAGTGAACCAGTAGTCACCACTCGTGCAAAGTAATAACACTGGAACCTGGCTGGTTACTGTCACCATTAATGAAATACCAGTGGGTCTCAGGGATTTAGATATTGGGTGTAAATTAAAATCATGCCATAGGGTTTTTCACATTTCAAGTCCACTGTTATCATTCGCCCCAAATATTATTTCAGATCATTCTCTTTTAACATCCAAATTTTAGTGCCAAAATCTATTTTAGAAATCATCCAGATTATGCATTATTAGGCAAAGTACAGGTCAAATCAAATGACTGAAATAGGGGAAGAGGAAAGGAGACAGGTACCAATAAGGCATGCACAGGCAGGCATCACAGTGTCAAGATTGGTGGCCCAATGTTACAACTACTACACTTACAAAACCCTGAGTGTTCATTTAACTCTGTGAGTGTATAAATCGAACCCATGGACCCTTTTGGGTCCATTTGGTTACATGTATACACTCTGAGGACTTTATTGTGTACTACTTACAACTGCTACTACAGAGCAACAACTGTAACACATTATACTACAGTATGATGAGTAGGGAGGAAAATAGCCTTCATTTGGGGATGCTAACTGATGAAACTAGAATATATAGCATACAGTATAGTATACCATGATGAGCCATGAGATCTTTAAGCGGTATAAAAGTCCTTGCTTTCAGGCATAAAATACACAGAGACCTTATTCAGCACAGTGCACACTAATGCCTTTCAATCTGCGTCATCACTGAGTCTCTGGCAAGCAAGCCAGATGTGCAAAAATACAGCTCTGACCAGAGCCAATGTGGTCCTAATCTCAACTCCATTGGAGGTAATTGGTTTCTCATTTTAGAAATTGGCCAGTTTAAAATTCAAACCTCACAGCGATACAGTGAAGGACAAAGGGGAGGAGAGTATAAAGTGTATGTGGGAGCCACACAGTAAAATCCTCAGTTAACTTCCCCTGTAGAAATAGACCCACACGGGTCCAGTTTTGCACTCACTCTGACAGCTAAAGTGTGGTCACCAAAGGGAGTTCACACTGAAAAGTGTAACATTTAGACAACCAATTCTTAGAGGAAAAACCGAAAACTTTTACCAAAACAGAAAATACTGGGAGACACAATTCTTCTACACAATCACAGTGCCCCTATACAACATGTAATTTGCAGTCGCCATACCTCCATCTGTAGAATGGACTTCCTTTCATTTTGAGTACTTCAGAATAGAAAGAGAAACAGATTCATTGGTGTGTGTGTGTGTGTGTGTGTGTGTGTGTGTGTGTGTGTGTGTGTGTGTGTGTGTGTGTGTGCGTGCGTGCGTGCGTGCGTGCGTGCGTGCGTGCGTGCGTGCGTGCGTGCGTGCGTGCGTGCGTGCGTGCGTGCGTGCGTGCGTGCGTGCGTGCGTGCGTGCGTGCGTGCGTGCGTGCGTGCGTGCGTGCGTGCGTGCGTGCGTGCGTGCGTGCGGTCTGGGGACCCCCAGGAGTCCTTGAGGCAGTTCCACGCGGTCCCCAGAGAAATGTCGTAATCATATATTGGAATTGTTTTATTAACACGTTAATTTACTGTAAACTTAGCAGCATTTTCATTCGAAAATGTGTAACCTTGTTTTGAATGTCACCGATATGTTGAATTTTTGAGACATTTAGCTATCATCATTTAGCAATCATCATTCTGTCTGTCTGTCTGTCTGTCTGTCTGTCTGTCTGTCTGTCTGTCTGTCTGTCTGTCTGTCTGTCTGTCTGTCTGTCTGTCTGTCTGTCTGTCTGTCTGTCTGTCTGTCTGTGTGTCTCTCTCTCTCTGAGTGCTATGATAATGGGTACTGTAACATATGACAACTACACAGGTATTGCATAATCAAATGATGCATGCATTCCAACCTTGCTGACTTACATCGATCCCAATTAGGCCAGTTCACAAAGAGCATCGGCCTAGTATACCGGTATAATTTAAGATAATGGCTAAATGTCTCAAAGCACCAAATGTGGTAGGCACATTCACTGGGTGGATATGAACATGAAAAACAAACATTATATATCATACAGGATACCTTGGACATCTGGGCACCTCGATGTAAAATTGGTGCCCAGATGTCGAAGGTGCCCACCTATCCTGTTACCATCATACAGTGCTGTGTAAAATAAATGTATCATGTAATCAGTAAAATCAGTAAAGTTCTTTTTTGTTATTTTGTAATTTAACAATGTCAAAACGATATACTAAGTGTCACCTTTTTTCAAATCTTTGCCTCTGTGCTCCTGGCTCATTGGCTTGTAAACTAGTATTACTGGTAGGTCAAAATCAAGGGTCTTCATGCCAAAATGTGGGGACAATTATGTCCTGTTTACACTACAACAAAAGGCCTGAAGAAAGTAATTCTTCAGCTCCTGTTTTGTTATTCCTGTCTTCATATTTAAACATTTTTGTTGGGTGTGAGCACATGTTTTTGAGTGTTACTCCTGTCTTCATATTTAAACCTTTTTGGTGGGTGTGATCACATGTTTTTGAGTGTAAAAAAAGCCATTATTTTAACAGTACATTGTGTCACCTTCATCATCTACTGATACCACCATAGAGTCCGAACAACTGTCAGATCACAACTGAGTCTCTGAACCAGTGTTTGACGATGGTATGCTTCATACATCTTAGCATAATTGCATACCTGTAGTGTAGATGCTCTGGAGTCGCTGATCTCAGTTGGCCCTAAGCTCCCACTCCTGGGTATACTGGACACAAAGTACCCGGCTCCTTTGGGCACGATGGGCTGCCTCACAACCACCTTGCCCTTCCTGGTTTCGGCCAAAAACAAACTATACCAGTAGGCATCACTGGAGATGAGTGTGGAGTCTGCAATGGTGGAGCTCCTCTGACTGATCATGCTGTTTCTGCTGATAATACTGTTCCTATTGATTGTTCCCGGGGGCATCTTGAGGAGCTTTGGTTTTGGCTTCTGACACTTCAGCACTATAATTACCAAGATAGTAATCAGTAAAAGGAAGGACACGGAGCCTAAACCAATGACCAAATACAGGTTTATGTCCGTGAAGATGTCATAATACTCGACTGGCCCCTCTGTTGTCTCCGAAAATGACATCACGTGTTCCACAGTAGTGATCTTGATGGTGACCGTGGCAGAGAGAGCGGGCTGACCATTGTCTTTAGCCACTATAACTAGTCGCTGTTGGCGTGGGTCTCTGTAACTGAACATCCTTGTTGTCCGTATCTCTCCGTTGTACTGGTCGAGACTAAATAGTGATGCGTCGGTAATCTGCAGGAGCTGGTAGGTGACCCTGGCATTCTGCTCAGAGTCTGCATCAATGGCAATCACTTTTGCGATCAGGTGTCCCTTATCTGTTGACCTTGGTATCACCTCCTCTATCACTGATCCTCGTGCCCTCCATGGTGACACAATGAGTGGCCTGTTATCGTTTTGGTCCAGGATGATTATATGAACGGTCACATTGCTGCTGAGCGGAGGGACGCCGGAGTCTCGTGCTTCAATGTGGAAAAGGAAGTCTCGCTCTCTCTCATAGTCAAAGGTTTTAAGGGCATAGAGGTTACCGTTCTCTGGATTGATGGAGAACAACATTGACATGGACATGTTCACAATCTCCTTCTCCATTATGAAATAAACCAAGTACTGATTCTCATTGAGATCTGGGTCAAAAGCGCTGAGAGTTGTCAGTAGTGCCCCAGGCACATTGTTCTCCACGACGTGGATGGTGTAGAAGGACTGTGGGAACGTTGGTGCGTTGTCATTGATATCCAGAATGTCCAGGGTGATTGTCTCACTCTCAGATAAGGCTGGTGAACCTCTGTCTGTAACTCGAAGTGTGATGTCATATTTGCTGATTATTTCTCTGTCCAGTGGCTTTGAGACGAGTAGCTGAAAGTAACCCTCTGATGACTTATTCAGAACAAATGGCAATGTTTCTTGTTGATTCAAAGTGAGGTCAACTTCACCATTAACTCCGGAGTCCTTGTCAGTGACACCTATTACTGCGATTAATGTTCCTAATGCAATATCTTCCTTCACTGTGTTTTTTAAAGATTTAATGGTCACCTCGGGATAATTGTCATTCAGGTCAATGATAAATATCATCACTTTACACTGTCCTGACAGTGGGTTTGGTCCTTTATCATGGGCCTGTATATACATGTCAAAGCTTTGACTCTCCTCATAATCGATCACCCCTTTCACTTTTATTTCTCCCGTGTTTTGATCCAGTGTGAAAAGGTCTTGTGTCTTTTCAGATGTGTACAGCGTATATGAATATATTAACTCGGCGTTCAGACCCTCGTCCAAATCGGTCGCGTTTAAAACGATTACGACTGTTCCAATGGGGGTATTCTCACTGACATTAACTGCATATATCGGCTGGGCGAAAAGGGGAGCGTTGTCATTGATATCCAGAACCTTAATTATGATGCTGGCTGTTCCTGAGCGGGCGGGGATTCCGCCGTCCACAGCTGTTAAAATTAAATTGTGAATGGCGTGTTTTTCTCGGTCCAAATCACTGTTGAGTACCAGATCAACGTATTTGGAGCCATCACTCCCCGTCTGTATGTCAATGATAAAATACTCGCTTTCGCTGAGATAGTATGTCTTGATAGAATTCGTCTCAACATCTGCATCCACGGCGTTTGTCAATGAAAACCTCTCACCGGGAGCGGCTGACTCAGATACATCCAAGTGCATTGTCCTTCTCCGAAACACCGGCGCATTGTCATTAATGTCCATTATCTCTACCTCGATGTTAAAAATACGAATAGGATTTTCAAGTATGACATCCATTTTCAGAAAGCAAGACGTTGTCTTGCTGGTGCATATGGTTTCCCGGTCTATCTTTTCACGTATGAACAGCTCTCCTGTTTCTTTGTTAATGTCAAAATAATTCTTACTGTGTACGACATCAAGCTTCGCTTTCCGTTGCACCAAACTGCGAATATCGAGTCCCAGATCTGTGGCCAAGTTAGCGATAAAAGACCCATCTTCCATTTCTTCTGGTATCGAGTACCGAGTGATAGAGGAAGCAAATCCCCATAGCACCATGAATCCATAAAGACCAGCGACCCACCATGCCCTCATCATGTATCCTTTTTTCCCCCACCTCAAAACGAATTAACGATGATATAATTGAACTATATAAGGTTGTCGTTTGATTCGGGTTGTTGTGCTGATGAATTCAAATGCTGTCAGTCTTTATCTCCACGCGTGGCACTGATGCTGCGTTGCAGTAGGCCAAAGGATGCTATGATCTCCAGCGGTGCTGTGCAGAGGCGTCGCTAGGATTTGATTACTGTGGGTGGCCCCATTTAACTTAGGGATGGACGAAGCATCAGTCCCCCATTCTTTCTGTATGATTTTAAGAAATATGATTCAATGCACATAGCCAATATATATAAAGCTGTTTTAACAAAGATGTCATAACTGTTGATCCCCCCCCCACCCATCCCATTTTTAGGTTAATGTGTCAGCCTTGCATTAGCAGTTGTTCTCATTACAGTAGGCTATAATAGGACACATTATGTAAGGACACAAATTAAACCCTAGTTGACCGAGGTCCCCAGTGGTCTCTTTGCCAAAAATAGCCAATCTATATAAGCTGGGCCTGTGCCTCTCAAAGTGGGGTCCGGGGACCCCCAGGGGTCTTTGAGGGGATTCCAAGGGATCTGATTAAATTATTGATAGTAATGAAAACCAAATGGACCCATAAGCCTTAGGTCTGTGACTCGAGAGTTTACAAATTCAACCAAATGGACCCTGCAGTTATGGGGATCCGTATAGCCAAAGGCATACCAAACTGGGGGTCCTTGAAATTAAAAACATTTGAAAACCAACCCCATGCTGTATAGGCATTTTTACACCTGGCTCAGAGCATTCAGATGAGAGCCTCTGTCTGGATGCTCTCCCCTGTGCATTTTGATTACAACCACAAGTTTGCAGACACGGCAGTCAGTTCTGCAATCACAGAGTCTTTTGTCCAAACATCCTGCTGTTGTCCTCTTATCCCTTACAATTGATCCCTGATGTCACCAGTGGTGGAAAAAGTAATCAAATGTTTTACTTATAAGTATCAATACTGCAATGTAGAAATACTCCGTTTCAAGTAAAAGTATTGGTATGAATGTAGGCCTACTTAAAGTACAAAAAGTAGAAAGTACACATTGTGCAGAATAATGTCCCATTTCACAAGTTTGCAAATGTATAAAAAATATTTTCGCGCGCGCACACACACACACACACACACACACACACACACACACACACACACACACACACACACACACACACACACACACACACACACACACACAGCTGGATCCCACACACACTCCTCATATAAACATACAGTTACACAGTTATATCTTACGCAACAGATACCCCCGGCCCCAACAGCACCCCCAACTTACATAAACGCACGCACGCACGCACGCACGCACGCACGCACGCACGCACGCACGCACGCACGCACGCACGCACGCACGCACGCACGCACGCAGGCAGGCACGCACGCACGCACGCACGCACGCACGCACGCAGGCAGGCAGGCAGGCAGGCAGGCAGGCAGGCAGGCAGGCAGGCAGGCAGGCAGGCACGCACGCGCGCGCGCACACACGCACGCACGCACTTACAGTAGGTCACAGGTCAGCCCTCACAGGTGGATCACTTCAGCTCACAATATTACACATATTTAGGTAAAGTAGACTGGCTCATTGCCACAGAGCCATGGAGGTGACAGGCACCGACACGCACGCACACGCACGCACGCACACACACACACACACACACACACACACACACACACACACACACACACACACACACACACACACACACACACACACACACACACACACACACAGGCAAGTTCCCAACTTTGTGCGTAAGTAGTATTGAACCAAGGGACTCAGATGGACTGCAGTCGAACTCGCGGACTGGACGGCCCGGGACACACCATGTCAGCCAGATTGGCCTGTAACCTTTTCTAACCATGTTTACTGAAGAGACGTTAAGTTACAACCTGAGTGTCACTGTGTTTCTCATCACATAAAGATCCAACACGGGTGTAAACTAATACTAATAAGTTTAACTGAAAATAATTACCATCATTAATTAAGTACAAACTAAATAATCTATAGGCATATAGAGGTATATGCGCGTGACATCATCATACCCAGAAGGAACGCCTATACTGAGTGGCAAAAACTACTTTCTGGCCTTGATAGCCCATATACATCTAAACAGAAAGGTCCTATCTGATTGCATTAAACAACATTAAACAACGTTAAACTCAATTTGCCACTCATATGCATGTGCATATACCCTCTATCTATTGTAATACATAGCTTAATGTTATGTCCTGTATGGTGTTACCAATGAGACAGACTAGTTATGGCTTGTTCCATTTAGAGCCTTTTCAGTGAGCCAACATGCACAAGAAGCACCCTGACTCTGTTTGATACTGTAAATGTACGTGGACGTGGCAACACCTGTATAGGATATAACATTATCCTATGTTGATATAGCTGCCATGAAAGAGGCTTGTACTGATTTTTAATTCTGAATTATGTCTTCTTTTTTTTAATTATGCATTGATCCAGAGACAGAGTGATGCTTCACCACTCCTTTCATACCAGTTGAGTTCGGTCAGTTTAGAATTCAGTCTTTCGGCACCATTCCCTGTATATTTTTAGACTGTGTCATGGCTCCAGTCTCACTGCAAGATAGAGAACAGAGAGATGGGGATTGACTGATTACCTTTCTAAAGACCTACAGTATCAGCCCAATTAAAACACAGATAGTATATGTTGCTCCAGTGCACCAGCACCACCCAGTGGCTCTCCTGCAAACTGCCAAGACTTCTGATAGGAACTCACAAGCAGGGGACAGTATTCTAAACGTTATGAATGATACAAATGAAACTAATCTTTTTGATTAATTTAATACTCCAAATTTTCATATTCCTAGAATCCGAGCTTTGGTCCTGCCAGTGCTCCGTAGACTGGGGAACAACAAAGCTGTAACCAAATGCATGTCAACTTCATGTTGCCATTGCAAGCAATTTAGAGGAGCCTCCACAGCAATGGTTGCAATGTTGCTATACCAATGGAATGGGACCCTATAACCACTTAACCATCTGGACTTGGTAAACTGAACCTGAGTTGACTCTGTAGTTGGACTGGCTTTTACCGACTAGACCAAATCTGTTCACCAAAAAATAGCCGATCTACAAGCTCACGACGATTTGCAACGTGAGTCGTTGTGAATTTGTAGATCCGTTATTTTGGATGGTAGGGTTCAAGTGGATAAAACTGCAGATTAAGTGACACAACCCTAGTGTTACCATGACATCCACGGAAAGGACCCCCAGCCTCCCCCTCCCCCAAAAAAAACAAAAACAAAGAAGAAGAGAGAAACATCTGGCACCACCCCTTATCCCTTATCCCTAAACATATTTGCAATTTTTTACTTATTATGAATACCCTTTAAAAAAAAATCAACTAGCCCATCTACAAGCTCACAGCGTGATGTAGATCGGCTAGTTGAACTATTTTAAAATGTTTTTCAAAATAGTAAAAAATGGCAAATAAGTTTGGGGATAACGGGTGGCGCAAGATCGGGCCCACTATTTCTATATAAATGGGTAGTTTGGGCCTGGGGATGGAACAACATATATAGGTTGTTGTCACGGTGACCAATGGAAATGAATATCATGATGCACGGGCCACAGGATGATGTTGCCAATGGTGATGAAGAGCACAGGACCAAGGGAGACAAAGGGGACTAATAGGGTCCACAAAAGGTGGTTGTCAAAAGTCATGGATGGATGGATATAGGTAAACAGAAATAGGGCCAATAATACATCAATACATTAATCCATAGCCTATTCTCCACATCATGAAATAGGAGTTACATAATGACGCTTGCACCAGGTTTGAACAATTGAACAATTGAACAATAGTGCTATAATGACACTCAACACTTTTCTGCCTTGGGCAAAGTTATTATACAACACACAAGTAATATAATCCACAATCCATAATCCAACAAATATTTTCACAGGAGGTACACTATGCACTTTCACTACTATTGGAATGTCATATTACAGCCAATGTGTATAATAATAACAGTTAGTTCAAAGTTATGTGCACAGTGCACACTACTACCCAAGGTGACACGATGAGGCAGTAAATCAAATAAAACTGTATGGTTTCCCACTAATAAGAAAACGTAATTTGTGCCATTTATGTCATTTAATTGCGACCACAGGTCGCATTTACTATGAAAACGTGCATTTCCTGTTGGTCCGTCACGCGCCCATATATGGTCATGCCTCGTGACATCATGTGACATCATCAGGGATCTCCATATATGTAGTCGCGACGTAGACAACATCGCCAGGGGCCCTTCCCCCTACAGTATATGGGAATGTCAATATATGGCCATATCACGCAGCCATATATATATATGGTCACGCCTTGTAACATCACGCCTCCATATATGGTCACGCCTCGTGACACCATGGAGACCCTTAGATCTCCACGTATGGTTGTCAGTCCATCATGCCTCGTGACATGACACGCTCCATATGTCATTCTGACATCATCAAACCCGAAAATGAAGGTCGCTTCTCGCCCTCAGGGCGTCTTACAGGTATACCGGTAACATAGCTTTATGTTATTGTACACAAATTCAGTTTGCTACCTGATACTTTTCTGTCAATAACTCCCTTCCAATACTGTATGGCCTTGAGGGCGCCTTCATGAGAATGAGGACACATTGAATGCATATTTGAGCTCTGTATATTCAAGTCTACAATAAGTGACCACCCGATGATGTTGATAAGAACAAAACACGCTGTAATCGCATAAATCTAAATAACAGGCTTGGTAAACCTTTTTTTTATAATCCAACTTGAACAGCTTTATTGTCATTCATTATATACATAGCTATTTGGATCCATTTAGCTCCACTAAAATAAAAATTGAATTCAATTAGCCTATAGCTAATTCAACCTGTATTCTCAAACCTGTGGGCTATATAGATATGAATTAATAAACAATGTACAGGTTTGACTTGCTAATGTAACATTACATTAGGTTGATGCCCCTGCATTCACAATAATCCAAAGGACAAGATAAACATTAATTCAAAACATTAACACCTTTTTCTTACTGTATTGATGTTTGTCAATTTTCCAGTAGATAATGAGGCAAAACAATTAGGTCTAATCAAAAGGTTTATTTGAAGATAATACAAAAATGAGAATAAGTCCAAAAGTAAAGTACAACGATGAATCCAAAAAGAATAGCTGTGCAAGCAGCCGATGAACCGTACAGAAGTAGAGTCGCACTTGTTCCTCGGTTGTTAGTCTGGCATATTAGCTCCCTTCACTTTGGCTGCCCTCAGATTATATAGAGGATGATTTCACAACACAGATGATTTCACAATATCACCGATACCGAGCCGGCACACGAATATTCCGTAGCCTTTCCCAAGTTTCTACCAAAACACATTAGTCATCCTTTTCTCAGAACTTTCCAGAACATTTGGATACTGCCAGAACATTTGTATACTGCCAAAAGGTCGACTTGACATGACAACAAGTTATCGTACTGCACAAAGCATCATACCATATTCCCCACCCAACCAGTTCTGATCTTGAGGGAGTAATCAGAATATCTGTGGTGTTGCAACACTGTACTGGTTCAGATGGAAACCACATGTCACACAAAGGACACAGTGCTGGGACCACATGAATACACTCAGTCAGAGAACAAATTGAAGCATACATAGGTCAAAGGGTTAATAGAATATACATATGTTTATATAGAATGATACACCTCTATATGTGTGATTCCTATACAACTGTTACATCACCAGGCCTTGTATCAAGAACTTGGACAGTTAATTTGAGAGTACGATACATCCTCAATCCATTTACTATAAATGCAAACGGTGTGAAACTGACTTTTGATTGATTGATTGAAGAATTTATTAACAGTTTGCAGAATTACAGTACATTTCAAGCACAAACTCAATACAAAGGCTGTTAACTGTGAGTGGACGACCCAATTAAGCATTACACTTGTTTCCAATAGGGTCCACCATGTTCAAATCATCAAAACATTTAGAGACGTACAAATAGACACTTCTATAGACAGAACAGGAATTCATCATAAAGGAGGTAAAAAGGGAAAAGAAACATACAGTGAGGGGAAAAAAAGGGGTGGGCGGTGGGGGGGATTCACGTTCAGCTCCGTTAATTTGTTTGTTTTCCTTGGAGGAGCTGCGTTGGGTCCCCAAGTCGGCTCCGTGGCCGTACCTTGAGTTGGCTGTGTGGCCGTGACCGTCTCTTGTGTTGTCCTTGCGTTGGGTCCCCAAGTTGGCATGTTAGCCCTGTATTCTTGTTTCAGATATGGCTATTCACAAAACCTCAGAATATTAAATTAGCCATTTAAAACATCAATTCAAACTAAAAATATAGTTTTTGTGTGTGTGTAAAGGATAGAATATATTTGAGCAGGTCAGGTCATGCCATAGAATCCCCACTAAAGGCTTATTTATACTTTCTTGCATGGCCGCAGTCATGTCCATACGTTTTTCAGTTACTGTACGTCATTCAATACTCGACTGGCCCCTCTGTTGTCTCAGAAAATGACATAACGTGTTCCACAGTAGTGATCTTGATGGTGACCGTGGCAGAGAGAGCGGGCTGACCATTGTCTTTAACCACTATAACTAGTCGCTGTTGGCGTGGGTCTCTGTAACTGAACATCCTTGTTGTCCGTATCTCTCCGTTGTACTGGTCGAGGCTAAATAGTGATGCGTCGGTAATCTGCAGGAGCTGGTAGGTGACCCTGGCATTCTGCTCAGAGTCTGCATCAATGGCAATCACTTTGGCGATCAGGTGTCCCTTATCTGTTGACCTTGGTATCACCTTCTCTATCACTGATCCTTGTGCCCTCCATGGTGACACAATGAGTGGCCTGTTATCGTTTTGGTCCAGGATGATTATATGAACGGTCACATAGCTGCTGAGCGAAGGGACGCCAGAGTCTCGTGCTTCAATGTGGAAAAGGAAGTCTCGCTCTCTCTCATAGTCAAAGGTTTTAAGGGCATAGAGGTTACCGTTCTCTGGATGGATGGAGAACAACATTGACATGGACGTGTTCACAATCTCCTTCTCCATTATGAAATAAACCAAGTACTGATTCTCATTGAGATCTGGGTCAAAAGCGCTGAGAGTTGTCAGTAGTGACCCAGGCACATTGTTCTCCACGACGTGGATGGTGTAGAAGGACTGTGGGAACGTTGGTGCATTGTCATTGATATCCAGAATGTCCAGAGTGATTGTCTCACTCTCAGATAAGGCTGGTGAACCTCTGTCTGTAACTCGAAGTGTGATGTCATATTTGCTGATTATTTCTCTGTCCAGTGGCTTTGAGACGAGTAGCTCAAAGTAACCCTCTGATGACTTATTCAGAACAAATGGCAATGTTTCTTGTTGATTCAAAGTGAGGTCAACTTCACCATTAACTCCGGAGTCCTTGTCAGTGACACCTATTACTGCGATTAATGTTCCTAATGCAATATCTTCCTTCACTGTGTTTTTTAAAGATTTAATGGTCACCTCGGGATAATTGTCATTCAGGTCAATGATAAATACCGTCACTTTACACTGTCTTGACAGTGGGTTTGGTCCTTTATCTTGGGCCTGTATATACATGTCAAAGCTTTGACTCTCCTCATAATCGAGCACCCCTTTCACTTTTATTTCTCCCGTGTTTTGATCCAGTGTGAATAGGTCTTGTGTCTTTTCAGATGTGTACTTTTGGGGGCGAATTCTCCGCGCGTTGGGGCGACCGCTCTTCCCGTTGGGGCGACCGCTCTTCCCGTTGGGGCGACCGCTCTTCCCGTTGGGGCGACCGCTCTTCCCGTTGAGGCGACCGATCTTCGCCGCTTTGGGCGAGTTGGAAAAGGGGCGAGCCGTCTCGTATTCGTACAGCGTATATTGATTGATTGATTGATTGAAGAATTTATTAACAGTTTGCAGAATTACAGTACATTTCAAGCACAAACTCAATACAAAGGCTGTTAACTGTGAGTGGACGACCCAATTAAGCATTACACTTGTTTCCAATAGGGTCCACCATGTTCAAATCATCAAAACATTTAGAGACGTACAAATAGACACTTCTATAGACAGAACAGGAATTCATCATAAAGGAGGTAAAAAGGGAAAAGAAACATATACAGTGAGGGGGAAAAAAAGGGGTGGGCGGTGGGGGGGATTCACGTTCAGCTCCGTTAATTTGTTTGTTTTCCTTGGAGGAGATGCGTTGGGTCCCCAAGTCGGCTCCGTGGCCGTACCTTGAGTTGGCTGTGTGGCCGTGACCGTCTCTTGTGTTGTCCTTGCGTTGGGTCCCCAAGTCGGCTCAGTGGCCATACCTTGAGTTGGCTGTGTGGCCGCGACCGTCTCTTTGTTGTCCTTGTGTTCGTGTTTGAGGGATTCCGATTTTACAGGGGCCAGTTTCGAATTGCAGCCGTCCGTAGGTGCCCTTTGAGAGCGGTTTTGAAGGAGTCAAGGGATTCGCATGTCTTAATGACAGTTGGTAGGGCGTTCCACATTTTGGTGGCATAGGAGCGAAAAGAATTTAGTCCCTTGTTTGTGCCGAATCTGGGTTGTACATGGTTCGTTGCACTCCCTCTGGTGTTGTGGGTGTGGACTTCGTTAACAATAAGGAAGTATCTAGACAGGTACATGGGTATCTTGGTGGTGTATCGAATCTTGTGGACCAGACCCATTGCAAGATGCTGTACTCTGTCGTCGACCCTAAGCCATTCCAGCCTGTCGAAGTGGGCAGGGGTGAGGTGGGTTCGGGGGGCGAGGTCAAGTAGGAGCCTGACCAGTTTGTTTTGGGAAGTCTGGAGCCTGGTTTTAAGGGCCTTTGAGGTGCTGTGGTACCAGGAGGTGCATGCATAGTCAAAGAAACCCTGTACAAGGGCTCCTGTTAAGGTCTTCAAGGTGTTTTTGTTGACCAGTGAGGAGATCCTGTAAAGGAATCTTGTTCTATGGTTGATCTTTTTGATTACGTTGGTGGCCATTTTATCACCGGAAAGATTAGCCTCCAGGATGGAACCTAGGTAGGTAATTTCATCTTTACGTGTGATAACATTGTCACCCACTCTAACCAAGAAGCCATTTGCCTTGCTGAGATTACTATTAGAGCCAAAGAGAATGGATTCAGTTTTTCCCAGGTGTAAAGATAGTTTGTTATCAGCGAGCCAGGTGCAGATTCTACCGAGTTCAGAGCTGAGGGCCTTTTCAACCTGCAGTTTGTTTCTGTCCGAGACTAGCAGTGCCGAGTCATCTGCGAACAGGAACAAGTTGCAGTCACAAGCTGAAGTCATGTCGTTAACATATATTAGGAACAGTAATGGTCCTAGTATGCTCCCTTGTGGAACGCCACAGCTCACTGGGAGGGGGGGGGACAGTGTTCCATTCACCTCCACCATCTGTTCTCTCCCCTCCAGGTAGGATTGCATCCAGCTCACTGATGTGCTATCGAAACCAATTGCCTTTAGCTTGTTAACCAGTATGGAGTGGTTCACGGTGTCAAAAGCCTTTTGGAGGTCCAGCATGACCATGCCGCAGTATTTGCCAGCATCCACCTCATGTTTGATGTGGTCGCTCAAATAGAGAAGGCATGTGTCAGTGGAGTGGGACGTTCTGAAGCCAGATTGGAACTCGTACATTAATTTATTAGTGGCAAGATACTTTTCAACCTGTTCATAGACTATTTTTTCCATCACTTTCGAGATGGAGTTAAGAATAGAAATAGGGCGGTAGTTGCCGGGGTCTAATTTACTCCCTTTCTTGTGCAAGGGGGTTACTTTGGCCAGTTTGAAATCTTGGGGGACCTGTCCCTGTTTGATGGAGAGGTTTACTATGTGGGTGATGATTGGAGCTATAGAGATGGCTGAGTCTCTGAGAAATTTGGAGGGAATATTGTCATGGCCTGTGGCCTTGTGGGGTTGGAGGGCACTCAGTTTCTTAATTACCTCATCAGTTGTTACCATAACTAGTTTAAAATCGTCTTTACAAACACCTAGGTTTCTGTAGAAGGTTGTAATGTGCTCTACACCAAAGAGCCCAGAGTGGGAGGGCAGTTTGTTAACCAGAGTTGTTGCTATGTTTGTAAAGAAGATATTCAAGCAGTTGGCCACATCAAGGTTGTCAGTGATGAGAGTGTTGTCCGATTTGATGTTTATGTTTGAAAACCTGGTTTTTAGTTTCTGAGCGCAGCCTAGTTGATTGTTTAGTAGCTTCCAGAGCTCACGAGGATTGTTTTTGCACTGTTACACTGTTTCTTAGCTTGATTCGTTGTGTATTTAGGTTGTTCAAACGAGCTTGGCGAACACTGTCGAAGCGCTTGGCTAGCTTTGACTTGCATTTTAGAAATTCAGAGCATTTTTTGTCTCTGGCTTTCATTGCAGCCAGTATGTCCGAATTCATCCATGGTTCCGAGCGGGTTTTGCCCCTGGTGGTTCTCAAAGGAGCCATGTTGTTCAGTACTGATGTATATTTGGTTTTGAAGCCAAGCCAAGCTTCTTCGACAAGTGTGCTTTTAAACTCATCGGACCAATCCAGACTCTCCAATACTTGGTTAAAGACCTCACTAGAGTAGGTTTTGAGGTCCCTTGATATGACTGTTTTGTGGCAGCCGGTCTTAAGTTTTTGTATTTTGCGGGTACAGAATATCATAAAATGATCACTAAGCCCACATACAATAACCCCTTTCTTGGAGATATGAATATATTAACTCGGCGTTCAGACCCTCGTCCAAATCGGTCGCGTTTAAAACCATTACGACTGTTCCAATGGGGCTATTCTCACTGACATTAACTGCATATATCGGCTGGGTGAAAAGGGGAGCGTTGTCATTGATATCCAGAACCTTAATTATGATGCTGGCTGTTCCCGAGCGGGCAGGGATTCCGCCGTCCACAGCTGTTAAAATTAAATTGTGAATGGCGTGTTTTTCTCGGTCCAAATCACTGTTGAGTACCAGATCAACGTACTTGGAGCCATCACTCCCCGTCTGTAAAATGTCTCAACATCTGCCTCCACGGCGTTTGTCAATGAAAACCTCTCACCGGGAGCGGCTGACTCAGACACATCCAAGTGCATTGTCCTGTTCCGAAACACCGGCGCATTGTCATTAATGTCCATTATCTCTACCTCGATGTTAAAAATACGAATAGGATTTTCAAGTATGACATCCATTTTCAGAAAGCAAGACGTTGTCTTGCTGGTGCATATGGTTTCCCGGTCTATCTTTTCACGTATGAACAGCTCTCCTGTTTCTTTGTTAATGTCAACATAATTCTTACTGTGTACGACATCAAGCTTCGCTTTCCGTTGCACCAAACTGCGAATATCGAGTCCCAGATCTGTGGCCAAGTTAGCGATAAAAGACCCATCTTCCATTTCTTCTGGTATCGAGTACCGAGTGATAGAGGAAGCAAATCCCCATAGCACCATGAATCCATAAAGACCAGCGACCCACCATGCCCTCATCATGTATCCTTTTTTCCCCCACCTCAAAACGAATTAACGATGATATAATTGAACTATATAAGGTTGTGATTCGGGTTGTTGTGCTGATGAATTCAAATGCTGTCAGTCTTTATCTCCACGCGTGGCACTGATGCTGCGTTGCAGTAGGCCAAAGGATGCTATGATCTCCAGCGGTGCTGTGCAGAGGCGTCGCTAGGATTTGATTACTGTGGGTGGCCCCATTTAATTTAGGGATGGACGAAGCATCAGTCCCCCATTCTTTCTGTGTGATTTTAAGAAATATGATTCAATGCACATAGCCAATATATATAAAGCTGTTTTAACAAAGATGTCATAACTGTTGATCCCCCCCCCCCCCTCCCCTTTTTAGGTTAATGTGTCAGCCTTGCATTAGCAGTTGTTCTCATTACAGTATGGCTATAATAGGACACATTATGTAAGGACACAAATTAAACCCTAGTTGACCGAGGTCCCCAGTGGTCTCTTTGCCAAAAATAGCCAATCTATATAAGCTGGGCCTGTGCCTCTCAAAGTGGGGTCCGGGGACCCCCAGGGGTCTTTGAGGGGATTCCAAGGGATCTGATTAAATTATTGATAGTAATGAAAACCAAATGGACCCTTAAGCCTTAGGTCTGTGACTCTGAGAGTTTACAAATTCAACCAAATGGACCCTGCAGTTATGGGGATCCGTATAGCCAAAGGCATACCAAACTGGGGGTCCTTGAAATTAAAAACATTTGAAAACCAACCACATGCTGTATACGCATTTTTACACCTGGCTCAGCCATGAGAGAGCATTCAGATGAGAGCCTCTGTCTGGATCCCTGTGCATTTTGATTACAACCACAAGTTTGCAGACACGGGAGTCAGTTCTGCAATCACAGAGTCTTTTGTCCAAACATCCTGCTGTTGTCCTCCTATCCCTTACAATTGATCCCTGATGTCAGTGGTGGAAAAAGTTATCAAATGTTTTACTTCTAAGTATCAATACTGCAATGTAGAAATACTCTGTTTCAAGTAAAAGTATTGGTATGAATGTAGGCCTACTTAAAGTACCAAAAGTAGAAAGTACACATTGTGCAGAATGTCCCATTTCACAAGTTTGCAAATGTATAAAAAATCTTTTCGCGCACACACACACACACGCACACACACACACACACACACACACACACACACACACACACACACACACACACACACACACACACACACACACACACACACACACACACACACACACACACACACACAGCTGGATCACATCAACTCCCACACACACTCCTCATATACACATATCTTACGCAACAGATACCCCCGGCCCCAACAGCACCCCCAACTTACATAAACGCACGCACGCACGCACCCACGCACTTACAGTAGGTCACAGGTCAGCCCTCACAGGTGGATCACATCAGCTCTCACATGCACACACACACACACACACACACACACACAGCTGGATCACATCAGCTCCCACATGCACACACTCCTCATATAAACATATTACAGTTACACATATCTTACACAACAGATACCCCCGGCCCCAACAGCACCCCCAACTTACATAAACGCACGCACGCACGCACCCACGCAACTCTTAGAATTCAGTCTTTCTGCACCATTTCCTGTATATTTTCAGACTGTGTCATGGCTCCAGTCTCACTGCAAGATAGAGAGCAGAGAGATGGGGATTGACTGATTACCTTTCTAAAGACCTACAGTATCAGCCCAATTAAAACGCAGATAGTATATGTTGCTCCAGTGCACCAGCACCACCCAGTGGCTCTTCTGCAAACAGCCAAGACTTCTGATTGATTGATTGATTGATTGATTGATTGATTGAAGAATTTATTAACAGTTTGCAGAATTACAGTACATTTCAAGCACAAACTCAATACAAAGGCTGTTAACTGTGAGTGGACGACCCAATTAAGCATTACACTTGTTTCCAATAGGGTCCACCATGTTCAAATCATCAAAACATTTAGAGACGTACAAATAGACACTTCTATAGACAGAACAGGAATTCATCATAAAGGAGGTAAAAAGGGAAAAGAAACATATACAGTGAGGGATAGGATAGGAACTCACTAGCCTCGGAAACCCAGACGTTTTTAATTCCAGGGGGACAGCAGGGGACATCATTCTAAACGTTATGAATGATACAAATGAAACTAATCTTTTTGATTAATACTCCAATTTTTCATATTCCTAGAATCAGAGATTTGGTCCTGCCAGTGCTCTGCGGACTGGGGAACAACAAAGCTGAAATGCATGTCAACTTCATGTTGCCATTGCAAGCAATTTAGAGGATTCCACAACATGTTGCTACCAATGGAATGGAACCCTATAACCCTATCTGTTCACCAAAAAATAGCCAATCTACAAGCTCACAACGAGTTGCAACATGAGCCGAATTTGTAGATCCGCTATTTTGGATGGTAGGGTAGTGGATAAAACTACAGATGAAGTGACACAACCCTAGTGTTACCATGACATCCCCCCCAAAAAACAAACAAACAAAGAAGAAGAGAGAAACATCTTGCGCCACCTCTTACCCCTTATCCCTAAACATATTTATAGGGATAAACATATTTACTATTTTGAATACCCTTTTAAAATAGTCCAAATATCCGATCTACAAGCTCACAGCGCAATGTAGATCGGCTAGTTGAACTATTTTAAAATATTTTTCAAAATAGTAAAAAATGGCAAATAAGTTTAGGGATAACGGGTGGCAAGATCGGGCCCACTATTTCTATATAAATGCGTAGTTTGGGCCTGGGGATGGAACAACATATATAGGTTGTTGTCACGGTGACCAATGGAAATGAATATCATGATGCACGGGCCACAGGATGATGTTGCCAATGGTGATGAAGAGCACAGGACCAAGGGAGACAAAGGGGACTAATAGGGTCCACAAAAGGGTGGTTGTCAAAAGTCATGGATGGATGGATATAGGTAAACAGAAATAGGGCCAATAATACATGAATACATTCATCCATAGCCTATTCTCCACATCATGAAATAGGAGTTACATAATGAAGCTTGCACCAGGTTTGAACAATTGAACAATTGAACAATAGTGCTATTATAGTAATGACACTCAATGTTAAAAATTGTGAACACTTTTCTGCCTTGGGCAAAGTTATTATACAACACGTATAGTAAGTAATATAATCCACAATCCATAATCCAAAAAATCACACCCGTGTGAACTGAGTGGTGTAAGGTCTGATCATAGACTGATCAGCTGTGGTCTGACGTAATGTCTGACGTAATGAAATCACACCCGTGTGAACTGGGTGACTATAGCAACCATGCTCATTTTTTTTGGTACAGACAGACAGACAGACAGACAGACACGTAACATAAACTAACAAAGCCAGTCGTAGGAGTGGTTTACACCACTCAAAAATAGGAGTTACACTATGCACTTTCACTACTATTGGAATGTCATATTACAGCCAATGTGTATAATAATAACAGTTAGTTCAAAGTTATGTGCACAGTGCACACTATACCAAAGGTGACACGATGAGGCAGTAAATCAAATAAAAGATACAAACTGTATGGTTTCCCACTAATAAGAAAACTTAATTTGTGCCATTTATGTCATTTAATTGCGACCACAGGTCGCATTTACTATGAAAACGTGCATTTCCCGTTGGTCCGTCACGCGCCCATATATGGTCATGCCACTGCTCGTGACATCATGTGACATCATCAAGGATCTCCATTTATGTAGTCGCGACGTAGACGACATCGCCAGGGGCCCTTCCCCCTACAGTATATGGGAATGTCAATATATGGCCATATCACACATCCATA
The DNA here is from genome assembly GCF_951216825.1 of Electrona antarctica. NCBI lineage: Eukaryota > Metazoa > Chordata > Actinopteri > Myctophiformes > Myctophidae > Electrona > Electrona antarctica. Next base: position 43,884,634 of record NC_136789.1, on the reverse strand, counting down.
TAGTCACGCCTCGTAACATCACGCCTCCATATATGGTCACGCCTCGTGACACCATGGAGACACTTGGATCTCCACATATGGTTGTCAGTCCATCATGCCTCGTGACATGACACGCTCCATATGTCATTCTGACATCATCAAACCCGAAATTTAAGGCCCGGCCCTTCCTGGGCCCTCATCAAACCCTGTACACTCAAGACACTGCCTCCGCTGCCACCCTTAGATCTCCAGATATGTAGCTGACCTGTTCTGACATTCCATATGTTGATCTGACCTTATCAAACCCTGTACACTCAAGACACCCTTCATATATGGCCAGTACAGAATTCATTCCATTCAATATGTTGATCTGACCCCCCCATGCCAAAGCGCCAGCGCTCGCCCAGCAGTCTGCCGTCACCCAGGCGGATCCGTGCGCCCTTTAGGGCAAGGTCGCTTCTCGCCCCTAAGGGCGTCTTACAGGTATACCGGTAACATAGCTTTATGTTATTGTACACAAATTCAGTTTGCTACCTGATACTTTTCTGTCAATAACTCCCTTCCAATACTGTATGGCCTTGAAGGCGCCTTCATGAGAATGAGAACACATTGAATGCATATTTGAGCTCTGTATATTCAAGTCTACAATAAGTGACCACCCAATGATGTCGATAAGAACAAAACACGCTGTAATCGCATAAATCTAAATAACAGGCTTGGTAAACCTTTTTTTTATAATCCAACTTGAAAACAGCTTTATTGTCATTCATTATATACATAGCTATTTGGATCCATTAGCTCCACTGAAATACAAATGTAATTCAATTAGCCTATAGCTATAATTCAACCTGTATTCTCAAACCTGTAGGCTATTTTTACTCCTTGAGATAAAGTAAAGTCGTCTAGTTTGTTCATCAAACTTTGAATACCAAAAACATATATTTTAATATAATTATATTTATAATATATAGATATGAATTAATAATCAATGTACAGGTTTGACTTGCTAATGTAACATTACATTAGGTTGATGCCCCTGCATTCACAATAATCCAAAGGACAAGATAAACATTAATTCAAAACATTAACACCTTTTTCTTACTGTTACATCACCAGGCCTTGTATCAAGAATTTGGACAGTTGATTTGAGATTACGATACATCCTCAATCCATTTACTATAAATGCAAACGGTGTGAAACTGACATGTTAGCCCTGTATTCTTGTTCCAGATATGGCTATTCACAAAACCTCAGAATATTAAATTCGCCATTTAAAACATCAATTCTTGAATAGAGTTTTTTTGTGTGTGTAAAGGATAGAATATATTTGAGCAGGTCAGGTCATGCCATAGAATCCCCACTAAAGGCTTATTTATACTTTCTTGCATGGCCGCAGGTCATGTCCATACGTTTTTCAGTTACTGTACGTCATTCTGTCTAGAGGGTCATGCGACAAAGTGGCTAAATAGTATTGTAGGCTATATACTCAAGAACACGATGTTTAGTCTCAATTTAAGTGTATCATTTAAAAATATCACTGAGGTCATCCTCTTTGTCCAGAGAGGCGTGGAACTTCTTTTTCTTCCCAAAAGTAGAGAAGGAGTTGTACACATCTAGTTCACCTCTGGACGGTGGCTTCAGAGTGCAGTAGCCAGATGGGGTGCCAGGGATGTAAACATTGTGCTGGTAGTCGGGTGATGGCTGCGTAGACTGAGGCTGGGTATACCTTTGGGTCCATGGGTAGTTAGGAACGGCTCCCTCCTGAAGAGGCATTTTGCACTCTGTAAAGAAACACAAGATGTAAATATTACTGTAGGTACAGTTTCCAATGCTTTAATTTCTATATGCGTCTGACTGAGTATAGAATCAGTGATCTCCTACTGCACTGTCCTCAAATTGAAACAACTGCAAAATAGAATAATGCATTTGAGAATGAATTTAAAACAATGCATTACACTTTACAATACTTGTGTCAGGCCTCCTCCACCAAGAGGGCATGTGGGATTCTAATAATCCGAGCATGCATATTAAATAATAAAGTTGACATAGGTTGATGTCATATACCATGTAATCCTTTCAGTTAAAAGTTAAAAGCACACATTCTATTTGAGTAGGCAAATACCAAGCATATTCTCTTGACATACTGTATTATGTCAATATCATTGACATAATTGCTACAGCATCCTGTCTTTTCTGAGATGCATAATCTCAATAATTGCATCTGTTCTCTCGTTGGGTATTTTAATAAAATTCCAACATTTTTCTCTAATTGTGCCCAAAGGCCGCAAGACAACCCCCCAAACCTACCCCATATACCCCTGCACGCACGCACGCACGCACGCACGCACGCACGCACACACGCACACACACACACACACACACACACACACACACACACACACACACACACACACACACACACACACACACACACACACACACACACACACACACACACACACACACAATCTTTTTTATCACTGTCACAGGGCAGCCCTTGCCCTATAGACAGTACTGAGGAACCATATGGATGCACACACACTACACTGCTGCCTCAAGCCGGCTGGGAAGTTGGGGTTTAATAGTGTTCTGTTGCATGTTTTCTTTACAGTGGACATCTGACATTTCACACAAGGACTGAAAGGGGTTTTTAAATGTCACTGTGTGATAGTGTGAAGTAATTTAATTCTTTATTGGTCACTTCACCTGCCTCTCCTCTGCAGTGCTGGCATTCCTGTTGATTGGAAGGTGCCAAGCACTGTATAGGAGAAGGGGTGTTTGTTCATATGTTTGTATTATGCTTTTGTATTATTTATTACTGTGTATATGAATTGGCGCCTGAGAAACAACCAGCTGACTTTGTAAAGTACTTCATGATTTATAGTAATGTGTGTAAGATAACTCATGGGCCTTAGTTAGCCAGGTTTTGAGTTAACTGATTATGATATGGTTTACCGTTTGTCCCATCTGTTTAAAGCTAGGCATGCTACTGAGGGGTGTTCAGTTTCACTTGAGGCTAGTCAGAGACAACAGCAGGGGAGCGGTGCCAGGGCCTTTGTGAAAGGTTTAGCCTGTAACCAGTATCTTAAGTTCCTGATTTGTTGTTTCCTACAGTTTAGCTTTAAGTGTTCATTTTGTTTCCTATTTTTGGAACGTTGGAAATTTGGCCCGTATTATACTGCATGGCTTGTTGTGAATTGTTTGGAGAGGTAAATAAAATACCCCAAACTGTAGGCCTACTGGTGGACCAGTCTAATTTTGGGGCCATTTGGCCAGCCTTTTAACATAATTGACAGGTGGGTTGGGATTGCGATTTTTGCGGGGTAATTGATCACACCTGTGTGCCCCATATGTGCTCCTGGATGTTTTCATTATGTTTAGACCTGCAATCATTTGGACCCCCTGGGGTAATAACTGTCATCCGTGTGAATCCCATGGAAAAGTGGAGGTATTTTACTAAACACACGTTTTCTGCCACAACTTTCAAATTGATATTAAAATAGAGGACGATAGCTGACTCCATGTTGCAGCAATGAATTATTATTAATATATTGTTGACACATGCAGTGCCACAACATTTAATGTCATTCACCAACGCAGGAAAGCATATGAGGATCTATTGCTGTGTACATGGAATACATGACGATTTCATACTAGGCCTACCTATCTACATAATATGTAGATAGGTAGGCCTATTATGAAATCGTCGAAAATGATAGAACAGTTGTTATAGCCTATACAGTTTTATGTCTACTGTATAAGCTATTATAACTGTTCTATCATTTTCTTTTGTACAGTAAGTGCAGTTCTACAACTGTGGCAGTATTTATTACACAATTTAATTAAAACAATGTAAAATACTATTTTATGAGAAATCTAAAGGGTCCCTCTGCACAATGTTGAGTTTGTTGAGCGAGTGTCAATATCTCATTTGGGTTAGAATAAATTACAAATTACAAATCAAGTTGAGTACTTTGTTCATGGCTCTGTGGTTGAGCTGTAAACTATCCAATATAAAACTAATTATAACACTGTCAACCAACTATTGTGAAAGTCCAGCAGCCCCCCCCTCCCCCCACCATATTAAGCTTGGCTGCTTCTCCGTCCTATAGAGTCCGTTCTCCTACAAAGCTGTAAATGGTGGACCCTGAAGCCTGCCCTACAGAAGTCCCTGGCCACTGTGCTACACCGGAATATGTGCAATACTAAATATCAGCCTTGGCTGCGTGGGAAGATGGGAGCCAGGAGAATGAGGCTGCAGGTCTGTGGCGGTGCCATTGACACCGGGAGCTCCCAGCAGGGGAGGAATATATACTGGCAAACTAGCCAGATGTATGGAGACACCAAGATGACTGGAAATGCCGTTGGGGGCCCATCCGGGGATGAACTAGAGCGAGGGGGGCTCTGAGTTTGACCCTGGCCATCATTTACACAGAGTAGAAGATGGCTCAAGGTAGGACCTTTTTTTTTTCTTTGCTGCTGCTGCTTCTGCTTGAATGCTGTGTGTATACTAATGTGATTCAAGCTGCTGTACAATTGCTGTCATTTGGGTGGCAATGAAACATGTTCAGTGACTATCTGGCTCTGGGATTTGAATGTTACAGCATCTACGGTTTGTATGTGTCTATCTATCTATCTATCTATCTATCTATCTATCTATCTATCTATCTATCTATCTATCTATCTATCTATCTATCTATCTATCTATCTATCTATCTATCTATCTATCTATCTATCTATCTATCTATCTATCCATCCATCCATCCATCCATCCATCCATCCATCCATCCATCCATCCATCCATCCATCCATCCATCCATCCATCCATCCATCCATCCATCCATCCATCCATCCATCCATCCATCCATCCATCCATCCATCCATCCATCCATCCATCCATCCATCCATCCATCCATCCATCCATCCACCTATCCACCTATCCACCATATAGAATCCAACCGGCAACTGCTTCTGGCGGAACGTTCCGTCAGATAAGCTTTATTATTGATATCAAACCGGATCGCTGATTTTTTTTTTTTTGCTTGGCGTTTCCTTCTTCAGCGATCCTATAGGCCGGTCTCGTGCATGGGCAGTGCCGGTCACTTCTTGTATACAGCCAGGCGGACTAAAAAGCTGAATAACTCTGAATCTACGGAGCTAGCATCTAAGATGGCCGCCCAAACCAGACACTAAAACCAAGTAGATCCGGGTCAGCAGTCAAGCGTTGGCTCTTACGTCCACCAGTTGGCAGTGAATCGGTTCATTGTGTTGTATGCTGAGTACATGTAGGCCTAATTCAAGTTGTTGAAATAATATATTTTATAATAATACTGTTAGCACAGTCATATCTTAAATACAATACTTGTATTGGCCTAATTTAATTGGTTAAAAAAGGCACTAAATCCTTTTTAGATTTTGTCGACTGTCAACGATCAGTGATTTTTTAAATGACAGAAATGTGACTAAAACTAATAATTCATGTCCAGTGTCCACAAGACTAAGACTAAATATAAATTAGCTTCCAAAATTAACACTGCTGTGTACACAATATAATAGGAAATACAACATTTAAAGCACCAATGACAAACACGTAAATTACATGAAGCTAACTCAGGCCCAAATCATATGCCTATATGTCTTTTCAGTGGAACCTACATTCATAGTAGGCCTACTTAGTTAATACATACCACCACGCATGTGATTCCCCCAGGTCCAATACTGTGGTGCCACAGGACAAGAAAACCCATCTGGATTGTGTTTAGGTGGACGAGGAAGTGTCCTTTCTAGATTTATTGAACTGTACCTATATGAACAATAGAAAGAAAAGTATGCGTTTAGATGTGATACTCATAATAATGTATACCTGGTTTAACACTGGTGTAAAGTACCTAAGTTACTCAAGTACTACACTTAATTACAACAATGTTGAGGTATTTTGACTTTACTCAAGTGTTTCCAATGTTCAGTACTTTTACTTCTACTACACTACATCTCAAAGGCAAATATTGAACTTTTACTCCACTACAATTATTTGAAAACTTCAGCCCTATAGGCAATGGCATATATATTTTGGCCATCTAGCCATTTAGTATGATCTACAAGCTCACAATGCGTTGCATCTGCTATTTTCAAAAGATTTCTTATACATTTACATTTGAAAACTTGTGAAATGGGACATTTCCTGTATGTTATACTATTTATGTTGAATTCCAGACTTTTACTTCTACAAAAACAAATGTTTTTTCCATCATTGACTGCATGTATTCACCTCTTGTATTCCAGATTTCGTTGGTTCTTTGTCAAAGTCCAGTCCCTGTTTGCATTCTTAAGCTGTAAAATTGAAACATGATCAAATAAAAGATAATAACAAATAAAAGTAGGCTACAATCTTATGGTACATGCTTGCTGGCCTGCTTGCATGGTGCCTCCACATGCAAGAGATGTTTCAAAATATGCAAATTCAGCCACGTCTATTTTGTAGACAAGGGCCTATATCTTGTGCCACCCCTTACCCCTTATCCCTAAACTACTTTGCCTTTTTTTTTTTTTTTTTTTTTTACTATTTTGAAAAACATTTTAGAATATTTCAAATAGCTGATCTACAAGCTCACAACGTGTCGATGTAGATCGGCTAGTTGAACTATTAAACAAAATCTAAATAGTGAAAAACGTGAAGAAGTTTAGGGATAAGGGGTTTGGCATGGACGAAAATAGAGCCCTATGCCTCTTTTCCTATAGGATAGCCAAACTGTGTGGTTGGATGTGAACAATCTAAGCCTAATAAGCCTATATTGTATAAGCCTATACTGTCCTGGGAAACACACACACACACACACACACACACACACACAGACACACACGCGCACACACACACACACACACACACACACACACACACACACACACACACACACACACACACACACACACACACACACACACACACGTGCGCGTGTGTGCGTGTGTGTGCGTGTGTGCCTATCCACCCTAGTGTCGTGTTTTATTTTTAGTTTCGTCTCTGTCCCTTAATTACCTCATTTGGCGTTGTGGCTCTGTTGTTGACGATCTCGTTGCGGTCTAGTGTGCTCCATCCAGATGTCAGATAGTCTGTGCTCTTTGCATTATTCTGTGGCACGGCCATTATTGGGCTGCATGGCTTGAGGAACATGAAATCACTTTTGGATGATTCCGGTGTCAGACACATTTTATAACAGTACACCTGGGAGATAGTGCCGTTGCCATTTGCTTCGGCACAACTCGAAGTGCCTGCGGGTAATTGCACACTTAAGTTAGACTTTTTGAACATATCAGCTGCAGATGTCTCTGACCGTGAGCGGCAGCAGCCACAGACGGAGAAATTGTATTCCCTGATTGAATGTCTGCCCCTGAAACTCTTTATTGCAAGCAGGACAATAATAGCCACTAGAAACGTGAACGAGATTGTGCCCAGGGACACTATTAAGTACAGAGTGAAGTTGGAGCTGTAATGTGGGCTCAGTGCGAGGTCGCCGAAATCAGGCTGTAATTCTGGCGCGCTGTCAACAACTGACAGGATGATGGAAACCGTGGCCGAGAGGGGTGGCTGACCGTTGTCCTTGACCAGAATGACCAGTCTCTGCCTTATGGGGTCTCTTTCCACCAGTCGGCGTATTGTCCTGATCTCGCCTGTGTATAGCGCGATGCTGAACAATGTGGGGTCTGTTGCCTGGAGCATCTGGTAAAACAGACGCGAGTTTTGACCCGCATCTGCGTCCATGGCTGTGACTTTGGCAACTAGGTAACCTGCGTCTACCGACCTGGGGACCACTTCGGTGGGCACCGTACCGTTTTGTGGCAGCACCGGCGAAACAATAACGGGTACATTGTCATTTTGGTCCAGAATAAAGATATTGACAGTGACGTTGTTATTCAGGGGTGGAAAGCCTGCGTCTTGAACCTGAACTTTGATTTGAAAGTTTCTCAACTGCTCGTGGTCGAATGATCTCAGTGCGTAAATGTTGCCGTTATCCGAGTTAATGGACACGTAAGTTGACACCGCCATTCCTTGGATGCTGCCGTCCATAATGGAATAAGACAAATACGCATTTTGACCCGAGTCGGGGTCCAGTGCCGTCACCGAGCAAATGGAGGCGCCGGGCGCGTTGTTCTCTGTCAAATAAACAGTGTAGGAAGGCTGTTTAAACTGAGGCGCGTTGTCGTTCACGTCAGAGACTTGGACTAGAATAGTTTTCCGAGTGAACAGGGGTGGAGAGCCCATGTCTCTGGCTGTAATAGTGATGTTGTACACGGCCACGTCCTCCCTGTCCAGAAAATCGGAAGTTACCAGTGTGTAGTAGTTCTTGAAAGAGGAGTGGAGCTGAAAGGGTACGTGATGTGGGATCTCACAGTCCACGTTGCCATTCTCCCCGGAATCCCGGTCCATGACGCTGATGACGGCTATCACGGTGCCCGGGGCCGCGTCCTCTTGGACAGGTGTGGACACGGACGTCAGGATGACATCTGGAAGGTTGTCATTGCTGTCCAGCACATTCACCAACACTTTACAGTGCACCGCCACGGCAGAAGGCCCTTTATCTTTCGCTTGGACATAGATCTCATGCATCCTGGCCTTCTCATAGTCGACCAGCCCTTTAACTTTGATCTCTCCCGTGCGAGAGTCGACGCTGAAAAGCTCGCGCACTTTCAGGGGCGCGTGGCCACTGAACGAGTAGGTTATGTCGGCGTTGGGGCCCTCGTCCAAATCGGACGCGTTGAGTTTAATCACAACCGTGCCTTTGGGTGCGTTCTCGACGAGCCGTACCCTGTAGAACGACTGGTCGAACACGGGCGCGTTGTCGTTGGCGTCCAACACCGTGATGTCGATCTGCGCAGTGCCCGACCTCTCCGGCGCGCCTCCGTCCACGGCCGTGAGGACCATCTGATGCGCGCCCTGCTGTTCCCTGTCCAGTGGACTCTCCAGGACCAGCTCTGCGAATTTACTTCCATCACTGCGCGTCTGTATGTCCAACACGAAATGCTCGTTTACGCTCAGCAAGTAGGAGCGCAGCGCGTTGGTGCCGATGTCCAGGTCCTGCGCGCTTTCCAGGGGGAAACGAGAGCCCGGCACGGCGGACTCGGATATATCCAGGTTAAATTCGGTCCACGGGAAACTGGGCGAGTTGTCGTTCACGTCTAAAATCTCCATCTCGACTCTGTACAGTTCCAAAGGGTTTTCGATCACCACTTGCAAATGAAAAGAACAGGACAAACTCTGTTCGCACAGTTCTTCGCGGTCGATTCTCTCATTGACAAATAAAATGCCATTTTCTAAATTAACCTCCACGTATTGCTTTTTTGTGCCCGAGACGATTCTGAATCTGCGCGCAGAGAGCCTGTCCACATCCAGACCCAGATCCTCGGCAATGTTCCCAACAAAAGCCCCGTGTTCCAGTTCCTCGGGGATTGAATAGCGGATCTGTCCACAAACTATGTCCAACAAACATGAAATAAACACCAGACAGATTACCTGCCATTTCCCCGTCCGTTCGCGTTTCGCACCTCGTATATCCATTTAAGCACCAGTTCCACAATAGTTAAAAACTAAGATATAGCCTTTATATCCTTACGCCAGACCTTTTCTAAACTGAGCGAACCTGAACTAGGCTATAAGTTAGGATTTTGAGAAAACAATAGTCTGTACAAGTTAACATGACTGTGTCTGTAGCCTCACTCCTCTGCGTGTGTCGGTCGGAGTGTGGACAGGAGTTAAGGCTACTGCTCTGATTAGCGGTGTGGGCAGCGTGCGCGCGCGAGCTTGTTATTGGCCCCGTACTGTTCCTATAGGGAGAAAACCACATCTGCTCCAATTCCAATTTGAACACAATGCACCATAATCTGTCATTGCCTACTAGCCCGATCAAATTCACGCTACAGCCTCTGGGCTTAGACATAAAAGCAAAGCTCTTAATTCCCACACTTGAGCTTTTTTCCCCCCTTTTACAGATAAAATAATAGGCAAACACAATAGCCTATACAAAGGAGGTGACACACATTACAAAGTCAACTAAAAAAACAACAATAAGCAAGTTAAAGTGTGTCATGTACTTTCAGAATGTTGGTTAAATGGACTATAGTTTACTATAGCCAAAGGTTTGTCTTGTCACTTGATCTCCACACAGCCAACCAGGGGGCAGGAGGATTGACACATGGGTTGTTCTGGTGAATGTTGAAATATCATGCCTTTTTATTAGTAGAGAAATCCCCCCCGCGCGTGACACATGCGCGCGCGCGCACACACACGCACACACGCACGCACGCACGCACGCACGCACGCACACACACACACACACACACACAGACACACATATCCCTCATTTCTGAAGGACCTCCTTTTACAGTTCATAGTAGAAAAACATAGTTTTAAAACACATTTGAGTCTACTCCAGAGTCATGGAACAGAACATGCATTTTTATTAATGGATTAAAATAAACTTTAATTGTATAGTGAAAATATACACTAGCTAAAGTGATCAGCATCAATGAATGAATATTAATGCAAAAGATCAAATTCCTCTCGCCTATAGAACACATTTTATGAAGTTGTTAAAGAATAAACTGTAAGGGGACAATACAACAGAAAAAAGAAAACAAAAACAAAAAACAACAAAAACAGCAACAAAAACACAAAAATCTAAAAAACATACAGACACTCTCTCCAGTGTTTCCAGAAGCAGGAGGACTATGTATGTGCACTATAGGCCTGTTCAAATAGGCCTATATAGAGACTATTCTGATTTTTTTTATTCCAGGTAAAGTACTTTTTTTTCCGAATAAAGGAAAGGCTCAAAACCATGTGTCAGATGGGCTACACAATTTAAGACTGACAGCTGAGTGTTGGCCTACATGGCAACTCAATTTCCCACTATTGAAGAGAGCCTTGCTATAGTTCCTGTTTTAATAAAATTGCCAATCATGGAAGGTAGCCTAATGACCAGGAAATACATTTATATGCAAAAGACCTCACATCATTTTACGAACACGTCTAAAAATAAAACCTGGGGTGGAGATACAAATACTAGTGGTTTCGTCTCGTTGTCCACCTCTGATACACGACTCACACGTCTGCTCTTCGAGAGAGAGAGAGAGAGAGAGAGAGAGAGAGAGAGAGAGAGAGAGAGAGAGAGAGAGAGAGAGAAGAGAAGAGAAGAAAACAAAAGACCCAGTTTTTCTTGTTTAAAGCTGAAAACACAATCTGTCTGCTGGAATGAAACTGCAGCAGATGGCTTTCTGTGGGCTCATGCTCTTTTTAATTAATGGAATGGAGATTAGAGGGCATTTTCTGGGGATCATTAGCGAACAGAGGAATTAAGACATTTTGTGAGAAATAATCCCAAGGCTATCCACGGGCAACACATGTGGTTATATTGACCTGCTTTTCACAGTCTAAGTGCATTTTAACGTCACTTACCCAAAGCAGAGACTAAGTGGCCGGGATAAGGGGACAAACACCACATTTACGGATAAAAAAATATATAAAAGAGATTATCTCTCCCCCCCACACACACGTAGGATATCAATCCCATGGTCTTTAACTACTTTAAGGCTTTCAAACAGCAGGATTACTACAGAAGGTTGCTTGCATATCCTGCTGAGTTTTTAATCTGTTTTCTCTGCAAATATCAGTCTTTTTACATTCTAGATGTTATACCATCAATGCAACTCATTATTTTATTTCATTTTTAAACAAAATATCTTTCCTGTCATGAAAAATGGTGTACTGTGCCACCCAGAGTGCAGAGCTTGGCATCACGCTGGGAGTGATGGACCGCACCAGCACCCGGCAGCGACTTATACTGTCTGCCTCATAGAAAATGGGATCAACATCATGGCAAACACTGTCCTTCTTTTGACATCCATCCATGCTCTTCACTTTTAATCAACCAAACCCCTGAGAGAGGAAGAAGTGGGGCATTGTGCCACAGACAGGGGAATGTGAGGAAATATGTGGACATTCAGAACAGATTTGGGGAGGCAATGCGTAAGTGGCATATAGGGATTTGGGGTGTGTGTGTGTGTGTGTGTGTGTGTGCGTGCGTGTGCGTGTGTGTGTGTGTGTGTGTGTGCGCGTGTGTGTGCGCGTGTGCGTGCACGTGCACGCGCGCGTGTGTGTGTGTGTGTGTGTGTGTGTGTGTGTGTGTGTGTGTGTGTGTGTGTGCGCGCAGGGGTATATGTGGGTAGGTTTGGGGGGTTGTCTTGCTGCCTTTGGGCACAATTAGAGAAAAATCTTGGAATTTGATTAAAATACCCAACGAGAGAATAGATGCAATTATTGTGATTATGCATCTCAGAAAAAACTATAACAGGATGCTGCTATAGGTAATGATACACACTGTATTGACATAATAAGAGAATATGCTACTGAAATAGAATATATGTGCAATAGAGTACAGACCTCTGCCAAGAAGGCAGTGTGTTGATGTCCATTTATATATATATATATAGATATATATATATAGATATAGATAGATAGATAGATAGATAGATAGATAGATAGATAGATAGATAGATAGATAGATAGATAGATAGATAGATAGATAGATAGATAGATAGATAATTTTCACAATCTATTAATATACTATTGTATAGATTTGTGTGTGTAGATCATAATTTCAAAAACTGCCCAATCTGTGTGACAATGACAACTTTTCCACAAAGTTTTCTGCAAGTCAGTCAAACAGACAAACAAACGGAATGGGATAAAAACATAAACCCCATCCACCGTAGTCTATAACTCTGTTGGTGGAGGTAAAGAACGTAGAATACATTATAGAGTTATCTATAGGTGCAAGAGAGAAAAGCTATCGGAGGTTAAAGATGAAGAAATCCAGAAGACAGGCCAGCAACTTCCAGTCCCACCAGAGCAGGTCAGCACCTGCCAAAGAGCTGACACCTGCTATTGTAGTCCAGTACTCAGCAGTCTGCTTATTTTGCAGAGGTCATGTCCTGGCGGGACACAGTAATTGAATGGAAGAGGTTTAGATACACTGAACTTATCAGCTGTGGCGGAGCAGCAAGGCTGAACATCCAGTTTACATCCTGCCACATACTGTACTGTATCCACTAGGAGTTACTGATTCCTGGTCAATGCATGTGCTATAGGTCACAAAGGAACAACACATTTATAATTATTACTTAAAATAAATATCTAACTGACTAATCTAACTATTATAAGGCCTAACATAGCTCATATATTTGGTCATCACTAAGCAAATGACCAACACGCTATAATGTGTCTAATTCATAGAGTCGACAATGTAGCTGTAGTGTTTGCACGCAAAAAGTATAACTAAATACAAAAGAGGCGTATCGTTTTAAGAATAAAAGTACATTTGGGGGAAAGAAAGGAAATGTGGCATCCTGCTAAATGGTGCTGCATGGAACTCCTCCTCCTCCTTAGCCAGTGGAGAAACTCTACTGAATGGTCTCTGTCCTTGCTGCACAAGGCCCTCCTTAGCAGTCTGGAGTGACTCAGGACACTATTGAATGGTCGCTGTCCATGGTGCTGGAGCCCCGCTTTAGCCCGTGTGCAGCACACTACTGAAAGGTCTCTGTCCGGGGTGCTGAAGCCCCTCCTTAACCAGTGGGAACACTACTGAATTGTCACTGTCCTTGGTGCTGGAGTCAGTCCTTATAGTAGTGGTGGGAAAGTAACTAAGTACATTTACACTGTAAATGTACTTAGTACAAGTACTGTACAATTTTTAGGTATTTGTATACTTGAGTGATTCCAATTTCCATTACTTTTACTACATTTAGGATCCAAATTGTACTTTTACTCCACTGTAATTATTTGAAACCTTAGTTACTAGTTACTTGTAGATTTTGATTATTATTACAAAACATACATCAACCACTTCAGCCCTATATTCATTTCGGCCATTTGAAAATAGCCGATCTACAAATGCGACGCATTGTGAGCTTGCAGATCTGCTATTTTCAAAAGATTGTTATACATTTGAAATTTTGAAATGAGACATTCTGCATAATGAGTACTTTGACTTTTGGTACTTTAAGTACATTTTGTTGAACAATACCTTTGTTTTTCTACACTGCAGTATTGATACTTTCACTTAAGTATGAAATGTGAGTACTTTTCCCACCACTGCTTAGCAGTGGGAACACTACTGAATGGTCTCTGTCTGTCTGTGTGGTGCTAGTCTCGCGTAACCAGACAACTACTCCACACTCTCCGAATGTATGACGGAAGCATTTGAAAATTGCGAGAGGCAACAGTCTGGCCACGCGAGACTATTGTGGTGCTGGAGCCCTTCCACTTAAACCCACTTTGTCTTAGTGAAACCTGATTTGCAACTGTACTTGAATCACTTTTTTTCTCCCAAATCTCTTTGCCAAAAATAGCCGATCTACAAGCTCACAATGCGTGGCATTTGCGACGTGTTGTGAGCTTGTAGATCTGCTATTTTGGGGGCAAATGTTCTCCCCAGAACAGGGAAGCTGGGGTTCAAGTGGTTAACCAGTGGGAACACTGCTGAATGGTCACTGTCCTTGGTGCAGGACTGGAAGCCCTCCTTAGCCAGTGGGGACACCACTGGCACTCTGTAGTCTGCAAGCACAGCAAGAAGGTTGACAACAATCAGCAAATTTTGAAGTTGATTGATTGCATTTCATTTTCTGGTGGTTTTGAACTTGTTCTGAAGGTGCAGTATATATGAAACATAAATATTTCATCATCCTTAAGGGTTAAGGGTTCATTGCGCCTCTTTTTGCTCTGCCCGTGTGGAATATAAGCATTGATGTCACTATCCACTAAGTTTAGAGCAGAATTGTTGCCTGAGCCCCTCAGAATTGAATTCATAAACCTCGCTGCTGTCAAACTACAACGGGCTGAATGGCTTTCTTAGCACACAGTTTGGGAATTATGTTCATTTAAATAGCTTATAAATGTGGAATACTGTGAGCAGCATAAGGTAGATCATATTGAATGATGCTTTTCGGTGTCCTCTGTATTTTGTTGGGGAAGCACTTATGGATAAATCCTATGGCTTTTAGTCCCACAGCATTGGGGTCCATTCTTATTTCCAATTGATGTTATTTCACTCTCTAGCCTCTACAGGTTTTTATTAGAATAAATTGCCAGTTAATTTGAATTTAAAGCAGTGGTTCTCTTCTCTACGACCACCAGTGGTCCTTGAGGGGTTCCTGGTGGTTATTAGATATTTAACCCTTATATATCTTTAACTCTTGAGAGTGTAAAATTAAGGTTTCAGCCCTGATGAAGACCGTATAGGTCAAAACATGTCGGTTCAATAAAGTTTTCCTCCTTTTTAACTATTGTGCCCGGATCTCCGCTTTTTTCTATACATGTGTTATCCCGATCCCAGGAGCACCTTTTTACTATTTTTATATTTTTTATATTTCGTATACCTGCACACCTCCTGAGCACCTGGTTGCTTCCTTGCCTCTGGTTTCACTCCCAAGAGTTACATTATTGTTGTTACTTTGATCAATGTTTGCCTGTTATCTCTCCTAATGGTACCAACATCAATACAGCATGGCATTGTGGACACAATCTTATCCAACGGGGTTGGGTCTGAGAGGGTAAATCGCATCAAATGGTGGTCCGTGGCTCAAATGCTGAATATATAATGGGACTTGATATGAAAAGGGTTGAACCACCAAATTATTTGTTTTGAACTTGGACTTAGATATGTTTCCTTATATTGACTTGATGCCTATTAGTGTCAAAGAAGCCTGCATCTGTCAGGTCATTAGGCCACAGTGCTTGTGGACACTGCTCTGGTTTACTGCACTATAACCATTATACTGAAGTGCTGTCAGCATTTCTTCTGCTTCTGTTGTTTCAATGCATTGGTGCCTTACTGTACAACAACATAGGTATGGGATTCGTTTAGGTTGGAGATAGAAATGGACGTGACAAAGTAATGTTACGTTAACCTTTGCATCAATTTATATTAACAAATTAACAACTAGTTCTATCCAGTGTACGTGTCAGTGGTGTTTTACTTCATTTACTGTAGTTTGCCTCATTCTGGTTTTTATATTTCATGTTCAGTTTTGAGACATGTTGTAGTTTCCCTCTGTGGCATCTATTACCTATCAATCATCCTGCACCAGCAAGGGAAAAAAAGAAAGGAAAAAAAAGGAGAAAACACTTTATTGGAGTCTCATAATAACCTGCAGTAAATTACAGTTGACAGTTACACCCACACCCACATGATGTTTTAACAGTAAGCTAACAAGTTATGCATGTTGATTAAAGGCATGCACAGTGGGTAATCTGTTCTGCCTAGTAGATAATGGATACATTCAATCATTAGGCCTATTTATTTTTATTTCATTAAATATGAAGATCGAAACAAAACGGCAATATAAAATACTTAATGAATTATTTCACATACAAATTGGATTGATTTAAGTAATGTGTGATTGCCTTACATTACATTAAGCTATAATAATGTTACAGAGAGGGAAGAATCCCCTCTGTAGGCCTGAGCTTTACCGACACAATGAAACAGTGTCTTATATTATATCATGTGACTCACTAACATTTGTGAAGTTAAGTGCATAGCTGAAAGGGAGTGTTTTGTTCTACTGACTACCTTTTCACACATTACCATTCACAGACCTCAATCATAAGCCTAATACATCTAATAATCATATTACAGTAGGTTAAACACAAGTTTGCCTCATATTTTACATCCATATGTGCAGTTAGTAGATGCATTAAGGTCCTTTCAAACGGGCAGCGATGAACGCAGACGTTGTTGCCTGGATCAACGGCAGGTCTGCTCTGCGTTATTATGTATCCCACCGCAGTTCTAGGAAAGCCCTGCTGTGATTGGCCAGTAGTCGTTGTGATTGACAGTTCTCGTTTTTGCGACCAGTCATTAGTCCTACAACTACAACCTATCTCAAACCCTCACCCTAAACCTAACCTCCCACGGGGCAGCACACCTAAACCTAACCATAACCCATGTCTAACCAATGACTAGTCTAAACTAAGTATGCACCCCCCTAAACCTAACCCGAACGGCCTAACCTCAGTAAAACGATGCCTTCCCGGGGGGCCAATCAGAGACATGGTGAGGCGGGTCTACCCTAGAACGTTAGTGGCGCGACAGGGCAAGCGTAAAAAAAAGCTAAACAGAATCCAGGTCTGTTGAGTCGCGGGCGGGTGCACGAAACGAGCATGCGCGCGACCATTTCACGGGACCGCGCCCGCGTAAATACGCTTGCGTTGTTGCCCCTCGACTTTTCCGTGCATACCGAAAAAAACCCACAGGTCTCATTGAAAATTAACTATAAGCGCCCATTTGAAAGGACCATTATGTTTATTGTGGCTTGTCATAGCACCATGCAATTGACTATATTCACACATAGTGGCCATTTTGCTCTCACGGAAGAATTAACTTGGTAGCAAAATGGCCGCTGTGTGAATCCTACTATAAATGCGCCACGTCTCTGCGTGCGCGTGTGTGTGTAATGCACGTAACTCGAGAACTGTTTCACCCACCGACTTCACATTCGACACACACGTTTCACACCCCCACAGGGAGTGCAGTGCCTGGTATCGAGTCGGTCGGACCCATGGTTCTTCAGAACCACCACAAAAAGCTCTGGTCAGGCTCTGCCAGTGGGCCTAGTGAGGCCAACTCCTTTCACCTGGGCCAGGCTCTGCCAGTGGGCTTAATGAGGCCAACTCCTTTCACCTGGGCCAGGCTCTGCCAGTGGGCCTAATGAGGCCAACTCCTTTCACCTGTGCAATCCTCAGCCAATTGAGGCTCAACCAATCAGGCTCTGCCAATGGGCACAGGCACATACACAGATCTCCATGTGGGACACTGGCTGACAGTTAAAACGGGTGCTATGACAACGTATATCATTAGGTTCCCAAGGTTCTCAAAATGAAATTGGCCTGCTTAGCAGCTGACAATCAGAAACAATATTGTGTTGATAGTTCGAGAGTGAGGGATCCTTGCATTAAGATTAAAACCTCTCAAATTGCACATGAATTGTTTATCATGAATGTTCGCTCTAGCAGCATGTAGCTTGCAGGCTCTCTTGTGTGGTCAGCGAGAAAGCAAAGCTCTGCAACCCACCTTCTTTGTTCCATTTGTATTGGCTTGGCAGGTATAACATGAGGATATAAATATGGTTTCTGCTCAAGTGACGGGCCTACTTGGTGGTTGCTAGGTACAGCCCTCAAGTCTTCAAGTCGCTGATCAGATTCACGCACATTAAATTAGGCATGGGCCAACACCTGATTGTTAAGGTAGTGTAAAATGATATTTCATGGATAAAATAAGTGTTAAATATATCTATATCGTGAAAGGATCATTGCGAGCCTAGAGAGTGTTTGTTCAATTTCAGGTCAGGATACCAATTTTATCTAATCAGGAGAGAGAATTCATAGGATGCAGCATAAACAAGTGAAATTGTAAGAGATCAAATTAGAACTGGAACATTGAAACTGATAAACGGACTCTCTCTCCTGATTGACTGAAATTGGCAACCCACCTGGGTGTATTTTCTGTTTATTAAAGAGCTGGAGAGATGGGTAGGCCCATGTTACTGAACAAACACAGATAGCAATGAATGTAATACAGAGCTTTAAACGTTTCACAAACCAGTTTGAGCTAACATTTTACACTTACAGTGCTAGGTTAACATGCTTCTACTGTGATGTTGTCTTTGTCCTGCAGCAAACATGGGCTAGCTTGCACTTTAGATAAGTTTGCCTGCTCGCTGACCCTGGAGGAGCTTCAAAGAGACTTCTATAAAGGTCTGGTTATACTGTACAGGTGAAATCATAACAAGGCAGTGGACTGCAACATGTTCACTGAAGCAAGAATTCATTTTTATTCAATTGGCACTATAGTGAGCATTCTGTGTTTGTTAGACTAAGAAAAAACACGTCAAATAAAATGCAGGACTTCACTCTCAACAAATCTCCATAATGTGTGGTGCAAGTAACTACTACTACAGGTAAATTGTTTGTAACCCACATTTAAGGAATACATCCCCACTGATAGTAAAGCTGTGAGCTTTCTCCCTCATGTTGGCTGTTATAATCTGAAAGCAACAGGATCAGGAACATGTTTGTGTATCAATATCACACTGTGGCATTAGTTTAGTCCAATGTCATATGTATGGACTTGAAAGAAATGTACTGGGGCGCTTGTCTGTTTGAAGGTAGTCCAAATATATTAGTCCAAAAGAATATTTCACAAAATCATCACTCAGGACCCATGTTTTTATAATTTCTTTGAGGTGCAATGTGCACAAACACAATGATTTGATTGGTTGATCACCCCATAGTGATGATTTAATTGTCTGAGCAAAGTACATATTGAGGATAAACGTGAGGGCAGAAAAGTGAAAAGGCCAAAAGTGATTGGCTATAATGACATTTGTGATGATTTGATTTTGATTGGCTGATCACAGAATGTGATGTATGATGATGTTTGATGATAAGAGCGCCCCTCATTTCACACAAGTGTGATGTTAGCCCCTCCTATATTCAGCGATAGTGTAGATTTTTGTCCTAACACAAACATTGAATGCCTTTGACAATGAATGGAGAACTTACGTCATATAATGTAGACGATGTTGTCGCTTGGTGTTCACTTTGGTCACTCACAAACAATATTTCTCTTACATTGCTGTCCAGATTGCCATGCAGGGGGTCATCATGCTCCCCATAGGGTTAGCGTAGGGCCTTTCCTGTAGAGCCACCATTAGGCCAAAATGTCTACTTGCACGCCACACATTGACTCCCAAACAAGATATCTAGAACACCACTGTCCGGATTGCCACAGAATTATCTACGCACCTTCATGCTGACCATATAGGTCGCCCCTATAGAGCGTCGCAGTCCCGCCCCCTACCATGGCCCAGGAAATGATTCTCCGTTCATTTTCCTCATAGACATTTCAGAAAGTATTTATTTAAAGACGTTTACGCCGCGGACAAAGCCAACTCGAGTCGTGACAAATCATGACAACAAACAACATTTTTTGGGCCGAACAAATAATTAGAAAGAAGAAAAAAACGGAAGGTTACAACACTTTTTTTGTTGTTTTTCTTCTTCTGTTGTCACGACTCGAGTTGGCTTTGTCCGCGGCGTAACCGTCTTTAAATAAATACTTTTTGAAATGTCTATGGGAAAAATGCATTGGGATTCATTTCCTGGGCCATGGTAGGGGGCGGGACTGCGACGCTCTATTGATTTTGATGACCCCATGGCCTTTCCGGTATACCTCCCTTAGGCCAACATTTATGCACACAACATTATCACCAAATGTAATTGGTGGATACACTGGATTGCCATGAACCCTACTGATGTGGTTGACCGCGCTGCCATTTACTACAGAAGCACCCTTAAGTCAAAGTGCACTTTGAAGCTTTTTTCCAATTATTGTGATACTTTATTTTACTCAAAAGCTTTTCCTGTTGTATGTGTTAATCCTCAACCATGGATTAAGGCCCAGGCTGATCGGACTGCCTTATGCTCTTCATGGTGCTGATCCTCAGGGACTACTGCAGGTTAATTTCCAACCATCCATATAGTATCATATATCCCTTTGCTGCTTGCTGCTGCTGCTTCGAGAGAGAGAGAGAGAGAGAGAGAGAGAGAGAGAGAGAGAGAGAGAGAGAGAGAGAGAGAGAGAGAGAGAGAGAGAGAGAGAGAGAGAGAGAGAGAGAGAGAGAGAGAGAGTCACTGCACCATCTGACCTTGATACGTAGAAATGGATATTCTGACTTTCAATCATACATTGTGTTTTTTATATTGTTTCACTTTTTGCTTTGGCAATGTAAACGTATATTTTCTCATGTCAATAAAGCCCTTTGAGAGAGACAGAGAGAGAGAGAGAGAGAGAGAGAGAGACTTGAGGAGAGAGAGAAATTACAACAGAGAATTAAGAGCTATCACTTTGCAGTCTGTTATATAGGAGAGGGGAAATATGGAGAGAGAGACAGTGTAGATCACAACCATCGGTCTGTCTATGCCAGGGTCTCTTTCTTCCACCGACCATGGATGGTGATATTTGGGTTGCATTCTTCATGTGTGTATAAGTGTGTGCATGCTTGTGTGTTAGGATATTGATAAATAACACATTTTATTGGTGCAACCACACCATTTTAGCGATGATTAGATTGGCTGAGCAAAGTACATATTGAGGATAAAAAATCACACCCGTGTGAACTGAGTGGTGCAACTAGTCAGTGACGTCGCACACTAACCATAGCAACCATGCTCACATGTACGTGGGGCCATGTACAGGTACACACAGGTACAGGTACACACATACAGACACACATACAGACAAAGCTGGTTGTTGGAGTGGTTTGCACCACTCAAAAATGAGGGCAGAAAAGTGAAGACGCCAAAAGTGATTGGCCGGAATGACATTTGTGATGATTTGTTTGGCTGAGCACGGAATGTGATGTATGACGATGTATGATGAATTGATGAATTGATGACTTCATATACGAGTGAGGGGACATCTCCTATGTCCAGCTTTCAGTGTATGTGCTAACACAAACGTTGTCCTACACAAACATTAAATCCCATTGACAATTAATGGACAATTTTGAGTGTTTGTGTAAACACAAACATTGCATAACA
The DNA here is from genome assembly GCF_951216825.1 of Electrona antarctica. Lineage (NCBI taxonomy): Eukaryota > Metazoa > Chordata > Actinopteri > Myctophiformes > Myctophidae > Electrona > Electrona antarctica. Next base: position 43,863,006 of record NC_136789.1, on the reverse strand, counting down.
CAAACATTGAAGACAAAGGTGAGGACGCAAATTCTCATTGGCTGGAATGAGATGATGTACTGTATGATGATGTTGTACGATGATAAGATCGCCCCTCACTTCACACGGGTGTGATTTTTTGAGTGGCGCAACCACTCCTAGAACCAGCAATGTCCGTCCGTCCCTATGTTTAGGGTACCAACAGGGGGTAACAGCTGTTGCACCACTCACTTCAGACAAGGTCTGATTTTTATTTGAATTTTGCTCAAGGATTCAGCGTTACTCTTTCAGAACACTTGTGTATTGTGTGTCACAACAAGCTGCCAGCTTGTCTGATGAATGGGTGGATAGGAACAGACTGGACTTCTGATCTACATCCTCTCCTATTCACTTAACCACATGGATCCTAGCGTCCCTACTCCCTATATTCTGGATTGAACATTTGGCAAAAGATAGCAGATCTACAAGCTCACAACCTGTGACATGCTGTGAGCTTGTAGATCAGCTATATTCGGGGAAATGATTTGGTGGATCAAAGGAGCGAAAGAAGTATTTGAGCCCGGTGGGACCCTGATCAAGTTGTTACGCATGAGTAACCTTAATATATTCTTACCAAAAAAATAAAATAAAATCAGGATATACAGTAATACCCATGAAACAATCATTATTTAGGAGAAATTAGCTATGTGGCACTCCAACCTTTAATGTATTTTGGCCTTGGAGTAAAATCTTACTACATGCCAATGAAAATGCTTCACAACTTGATGTACTCAAGGTTTTACCGTGTGGCTACTTTGGTAGGTCAACCAAAATTGTTTTCAAATAGTTTGTTTAATTTCTGCTGTTCTATACAAATCCCGTTTAAAATATCTTGTTAAAAAAGCAGCTGTGCGTGACATTGCAGTTCCAAAGTGAAGTCCGTGTCAGCTAATGACGTGTTTGATCCCTGCGTATTTGTCTTGGGGGAGGGGAGGTGATCCTCTAGCCTGGCCTGTTGATCTGTCCCTGTCAATCCTTCAGTGATTATTGTTAATATCCCTGGTCTAGGGCAGTGGAAAGTAACTTTTACTTACATGTAAGTACTGTACTTAAGTGCAATTTTGAGGTATTTCTATTTGTACTTTACTTGAGTATGTCAACATTTCAGTACTTTTTCTTCTACTCCTCTACATTTCAGAGGCAAATACTGTAGTTTACTACTTTGTGGATTTCAATTATTATCACAAAACATACAGTTGCACTTCAATCATTTTGGCCATTTGAAAATAGCCGATCGACAAGCTTGTAGATCTGCTATTTTCAAATGATGTTTATACATTTGAAACTTGAAATGGGACATTCTGCATAATGAGTACTTTTACTTTTAGTACTTTAAGTACAATACTTTTGTACTTTTAGGGCCGATTCATACTCCTATTTTACCGCTGTTTCGGCGCTGTAGTGCCGAAATGATTTTGGCTCGTCAGAAATTTTCAGTAGCACCGAAGAGCCGACTTTAGGACGGTACCCGCCCCCCCGAACCTCAAATGACGTCACATCGTAGGCTCTACAGCACCGAACCGACTTTTATTCAGCTCTAAAATAGGAGTATGAATCGGCCCTTACTCAAGTACATTTTGAATTCTGGACTTTTACTTGTAACGAAGTAGTTCTACATTGCAGTATTGATACTGTTACTTAAGTAAAAATTGCGAGTACTTTTTCCACCACTGTTCTCAACCTGTGGGCCGTGAGGATATTGCAAGTTGGCCCAAACTAATTGATAAAACACTAACATTTTAATGCTAATTATTATCATTATTTTCAATGATGTAAAAGAAAAATGTTTGTGGTATTTATTTGTATGTAAAACCTTGACAAGTGAGTCTTTCATTGTGATACATGCTGTTGGTCATTGATCCAGCAAGGAAGCCGTAACAAAATCGACTGATTGATCATTAAGATAAACGTGCTTTGAAAAGGCACATGGCCCACCGATCTGACCAGATGGGTGGGCGTGAACTCTTTTCTGTGTGCGTGTGTGTACATACATGGAGAGAGAGAGAGAATCTGTCCACTATCCAGCCTTATTATGCCTCTGATTTTCTAGAACAGGCCTTGCCTGTTCACCAGAACATGGATCGAATTCTTATCTAGTTTTGACATTATGCCTGCCTGATTGAATCTGAGTTTACCAATAAATATACTGGGGTTTTTTTAATGCTTTTTTGCGGCTTTAGCCTTTATTTTATATTTTACCTCAGCCTACAGACAAATTGGGAGAGAGATGGGGGGATCGGGAGTCGAACCCACGGCACACTGCCAGGCTGAATTACCAGCCAAGGTGCCTGGACCACTGAGCCATGGCCCAGGCCAGTAAATATACTGTTACCTGAAACTTCACAATGTTTGTTGTCAGGCTTGTTGGTTCACATCAAAATATCTGCTGTATCGCAGTTATGTATGCCTCGTTGCACAGTGCTTCATTCTTGTTTCGCTGTAACTGTCATTGTGGCCAAGTAATACACAATCTCATTTCAGAGCTGAACAAATTATGTTCCTGAAAACATTTGAGGTGAGAATTAGGCAAAAGGGTGCATGCCCATATGGGCATATACTGATGACGTTGATCTCCATGTATGGGCATGAAAGGACTGACAGATACAGAGATATCATGAGCATAAACGGCACAAGGACTGGCGAACCTCTAGATAAAGCACAGCCTGCAGTACAGCTGTAACAAAGCTGCTGGAGAAATGCTCCCTCAGGTACACAGACTATTACACACTACTCACTTGGCAAGACTGCATCCACAGAAAATAAAAGATAAGCCAGACCATTCTAAGAGACAACTGAGGCTGTGCCTACAGATCACCTCTGGTGCTGGACAGATCAGAGAGAACAGGTGGGACACAATCCTCAACTAGACCAGGGACTTAAAGTGTAATCTGCAAAAGGAGTGAGGAAGCCTCACAGTGGCCCACAGCAGGGTCCCACAGTCCCACTCCAGACTGGACAGCGTCTGGACCATGCACATCTGGCCAAAGAGCATCCATTCCGTGATCCGTGGGAAAACATCCAAAAGGTTATATACCCTAGTGTATATCGCCATGCCCATACACGTCCCATGCCCATACACGTCACTTATAGTATTAGTCACCAAGTGTACAATGGAGTTACAATGGGTTTCTATAGGAAGGGACTGTGTCTGATAAAATTAATATCAAATATCTAAATACTAAATCGAGCAACTTAAAAACTGTCCGGGGTGCTCCCAAAAGCCAGAGTAGATGATAAAATGACCCAAACATTTTTTGAAAGTGGATGTCCCTTTAAGCCAATTTTAAATACGATGCAGATATGTTGAAACATGTTGAGATAGCATGTTATTCGTTTACATGGTATACTAGTTTCTCTGAAGCACTACACTACTGTGACTATTTACCTTGTTGTTTGTTCACTAGAGTTCTCACACTTGTACGTTTCTCTGGAAAAGTGACTAATAAAATACCTAAATTGTCATTGTAAATGGCAAACAAACTACAGCAGTTTGCTGGCATGCACAAGACAGAGATACATATCTTGATGGGGAATAGAGGAAAAGGAAGCACACACACAACAAACACAGGAATGGTAAACTAGCTGTGACATATATTTTATGGTAATGTTACATCCTGTACAGATGTTACCAATGATACTAATTAAGGCTCTGTTTAGTTAGGTCAAACAGAGTTAGGGTGCCGCAGCTCGCAGTTAGGCATGTTGACTCGCTGAAAAGGCTTGCAGAGCCTTTCCAGTGGAACAGAGCCTTAAAAGTCCACACACACACACCAATGATTCATGATGCAACCAGTTGGTTCTTGCAACCACTTGCAACAGAATCCCTTTGCAACCTTTTAAAAGTGGACATTCCACATCCTTGCGCTACCGCTGAACTACTATGGGGATATAAACAGCAGAAAACTGTTTACTGTTTCCATAGCACATCGACCAATTATATTATTAAAATATAAAATAGCCTAGTAGGGATGACCCTAGAGTAAGTGAGGGCCCTAGAGGTGTGTGTCTGTCTGTCTGTCTGTCTGTCTGTCAGTTTACGTGTGTGGATTTGAGGTCACTGGTTCATACTTAAATGTAGATAGCATTTTACGAGTGCTCAAATCAAATCTACAAACTAAATTTTGAATACATATCTTCCTTCATATTATTATTTAATGATGGCATAATGAATCTTGTCAACTCAAAGCCCAGACAACTTGTGCCATGTGTAGGTAATATAGCTGCAGGTAGGCTAAGCCACGTTATTTATTTTTGAGGGGCGCTATCCCCTCCAATGTCTGGCTTTCGGAAATTACATCATGTGGCAGCCAAGCCTATGGAATAAAGTCGTTTGAAGAATAAATGGTGTGATTTTTTTTTTTTATTCTGGCCCACCGTGGCATGTCATGATTACAGATTATGTGAAGAAGTTCTGAATTATAGCACTTGTTGTTCAATTAGTGTTTATTGTTTAAATATATTTTTTGAGTGGTGTAAACCACTCCTACAACTGGCTTTGTTAGTCTGTCTGTGCTCAAAAAATGAGCACGGTTGCTATGGTCACCCAGTTCACACGGGTGTGATTTCATTACGTCAGACATTACGTCAGACCACAGCTGATCAGTCTATATAAGACCTTACACCACTCAGTTCACACGGGTGTGATTTTTACACATACAAATTACAATTACAATTTAGGCATTTAGCAGACACTCTTAATCCAGAGCGATTTACATTAAGCAAGAACAAAAAGCATGGCAATACATCACATACATAAAAAGTAGTTCATCATGCAACATGTGTAAGCTAAGAACGTAACAGTGGAATATCTATATAATGAAACTATACATATAAACTATACATATATACTATACTACGCTATACATATGTACTATGAAGTGCTATGACTTACATACAATGCAATTCTAGTGCTGTCTACATAACATGCTATAAGTCTGTATATCAAATACTATCTAAGTCTACAAAAAGTGCTATCTAAGGGGGTAGGGTAAGTGCTACGGGCCATGATGGAGTCTGAAAAGGTGGGTTTTCAGACTATGGTGGAAAATTGGGAGTGAGGCTGCAGTTCTGATTGTAATGGGAAGTGCATTCTACAGTTTTGGAGCCAGAAGGGAGAAGAGTTTGGGACGTGTGGAGCGTTGTCCCGGTGTTTTTAGTGAGGGTACTTCCAGCTTCCCTGCGTTGGCTGATCTGAGTGTTGTAGGTTTCGATCATACTTGCAAGATATGGGGGAGCCATACCATAATTTGGTTTTTTATATGAACGTCGTATAAAACGAAAATCGGTTGAAAATTGAGCAAGTTATGGTTATTTAAAAAGTACATGCCCATAGACACAATGTTATTGTAGCAACGTCGTTCTCCATTGGCCTGAGTGCGGGTGAGCCATCTAGCTTTCTTATATATATCTATGGTTACAATAGTCAAGTTTTGACAAGACTGTTGTCTGGATTAAGAGCTGGGCTGACTCCTGGGTGAACATAGCAGCATAGCAGGGAACATCAGAATCCAAGTTCAACTTGTTTTTGGAGAAGAAACCTAGCGTTCATCTAAGCTTAAAAAACACTTAGGCCAAGTTTCCAGATATATGCAATCGTGCTTATTTTAACTGTAAAGACAGCTTGCATGTCTTTATGTTTTTGTGTGAATATCCTTCCTTACAAACATTTCCGGGATCAATGTAGGCAAAGACCAATTTTAACATGTAATATGGATATCTTAAAATAACTGCATGCTGAATTGTCTTTGTATTGCTAATGTAATAAAATGTAGTGATTACAGATTCCAAGGGTGCTGATCTAGTTATTTTAGCCAGAAAGTTAATTCATTGAGCCAGTTCAAAATGTTAATTAATTAGAGTGTTAATTCATCAACTACAGTGTAAGATTGGACCCATGATGTTACAAAAAATACCACTTTTTGTTGTGTTGTTTTCTCTTTTCTTTTTTCTCCCCAGTCTCTGTCAGATATCTAACATATACATAACATACATACATAACATAAAATAACATATCCGATTATCCGTCCGTCCGTCTGTCCGTCCGAGTCGGACACAGCATATCGTTTTATAAAGAGCCAGCCTTGTGAATGGTTCAACATTATCTTCAGCATCAAGTGCTGCAAACACCTGTTTAGAAAAAAGGACAGGAAGGTGAAGAAACAGTTTAAAAAATATATTCAATCATGTATCACATCTGAACTGTTTATCTGCCCAGATTATCCTATAGTGTGAGATCAAAGATCCAATCTTAAACCTCTGAGTCGGGCTCACAGACACCTGGGGCCGCACAGATCATTCTAACATGTTATGTGTAATGTTATTGCCATGATATCTATCTTGATGATTACAATACTGTCTGAGTGGGACAGCAGAAGCCTTGGTCTTACGCGGCCAAGGGAAAGTGTACACATGAAATAAATGATAGGACTTTTGACATGGCGACCGATAGCTGCTGTGGCTTGTCAATAAGGGGCAAGAACACGACTGTCTATAAAATGTTAGACTTAGATACTATCACAATTACTATTGTTACAACAGCAAGTTTAATCGGCTTCATTGTTCATCTGCTTCTGCATGTCACGCACGTGATCATATGAGATCATGTGAGGTGGTTGTTCAGCCAGGCACGATAATCTTAATTAAATCCAGTATGATATGTGTGATGCACTATTATTTAAAAAATGTAGTGTGTGCATGTTTATGATGATAGAGAAGAGAATCTTATATTAAGATTATCCTTATGAGTGGTGCAAACTGATTTCAGTATAGAGGTTATGCACATGCTTAAAGTGAATGGCACATCGAGTGGCAAATCGAGTGGCAAAGCAACATGCAAAGTGAGTTTAACATTGTTTAACGTTGTTTAATGCAATCAGATAGGACTTTTATGTTTGGATGCATGGGTTGTCAAGGCCAGAAAGTAGTTGTTTGCCACTCAGTAGGCATTGCTGCATAACTTCCGGGTTTGATGATTATGTCATGCGCATACTCTCAATTGATTAGGATTTTCAATTTTGTTAGTGTCAGGCCATTAATTACGGTATGGTTGTGTATTGATGAATTATATTGTAGCCTACCCGACGCGTAGCCGCGACCCTCTCAGCCATTATAAAATTCACGGTAAGCTGGGACCTCACGTGGCTTATTGCTCTTCTAAAATGGTTACAAACATTTAGCAATATTAACCTCATAAAACTATTAAATTCACAAAAGTAGCTACGCTTTGCGCCCACCAGAGCGAGCCACACTTCCTTGTTTTCACTCGGCCTGTCTCTGTGACGGGGGAATAGGAGGCGCTTGATGTCTTTACGAGACCGCCCGGAGCCACACATTCATATGAGCACGGGCGGTGCTTAGACGCCCACACGGCCCGGGTGTGTAAGGCAATCAAGTGCTCCCCTTCCCCAGTTCAGCTACAGCGCTGCGGGATCAGCTGGGAATGATATAAAGTGATTGAAGGTGTGGATTATCGTTAACGGTAACCAGCCAATCAGAATCAAGTATTGAGACTAAACGTTTTAGAAACTACAGTCATCCCCCGTACCTGGAAGCGCATCCATGTGCGCCAGTCAGGAGCTAGGCTCGACTGATTGGGGGGACCTCCACAACCAGGCAAGTAATGTGCTGTCGACTAGGTATGCTGCATTAGGTCTGTAGGAACGAACGGAGGAAACTATTCACAACGCTGCCACCAATGTATCCTAGGCCGGGAGGCGAACCCGGGACCCATGTATCCGAAAGGCGCATACGTTACCAGCCGGGCTAAAGAGCTAGGCCCAATAGCGAGCAGCACTGCAGCACCCTCTTTTCTTTTCTGCTTTTCCCTTCAGGGGTCGCCAAAGCGAATCATCTGCCTCCATCTCACCCTGTCCTCTGGCTCCTCTTCTCTCACACCAACTAACTTCATGTCCTCTTTCACTACATCCATAAATCCTCTCTTTGGCCTTCCTCTAGGCCTCCTGCCTGGCAGTTCCAACCTCAACATCCTTCTACCGATATACTCACTATCCCTCCTCTGTACGTGTCCAAACCATCTCAGTCTGGCCTCTCTGGCTTTATCTCCAAAACATCTGACATGCGCTGTCCCTCTGATGTACTCGTTCCTGATCCTATTCATCCTTGTTACTCCCAGAGAGAACCTCAACATTTTAGTCTCTGCTACCTCCAGCTCTGCTTCCTGTCTTTTCCTCAGTGTGACTGTCTCTAAACCATACAACATTATACATAGCTGGTCTCACCACTGTCTTGTACACCTTGCTGATACATTCCTATCACACATCACACCTGACACTTTTCTCCACCCATTCCAACCTGCTTGCACTCGTTTCTTCACCTCTTAGACTTTTCCACACTCTACATTGCTCTGAAATATTGACCCTAAGTACTTAAAGTCCTCCACCTTCATTATTCACATCTACTCGCGTGGAACCTTACTGTTCCACTTGGGTTCCTCTCATTCACACACATGTATTCTGTCTTTCTGCGGCTAACCTTCATTCCACTCCTTTCCAGGGCATACTGTATTTCCACCTCTTCAGAATTTCCTCCGTATACCTGCTCACTCAAATCAAATCACAATGTAATCTGCAAACATCATGGTCCATGGGGATTCCTGTCTAACCTCATCTGTCAGCCTGTCCATCACCATGGCGAACAGAACAAGAAGGGGCTCAGTGCCCACTTCCACCGTGAACTCCTCTGTCACACCCATAGCACATCTCACCACTGTCTTACAAATTCCATACATGTCCTCACCACTCTAACATACGTCTCTGTCACTCCAGACCTCCTCATACAATACCACAGTTCCTCTCTCGGCACCCTATGCTTTCTCCAGATCTACAAAGACACAATGCAGCTCCCTCTGACCTTCTCTGAACTTCTCTGTCAACATCCTCAAAGCAAATATTGCATCTGTAGTGCTCTTCCTTGGCATGAAACCATACTGCTGCTCAGAAATGCTCACCTCCGGCATGTCATTTACAAACTGCAAAGTGAATTGATCCTAGTCTAATCCACAACAGGACGATGCCATTGTCTGTCACAATGTTGATGTGCACATCGCAATGCCAGTTCACCCTGAACTGAACTCTATGTAGGCCTACTCCATGGGAAGATTCAGTAGACAAAGCATATGGAAGGATTGCGTAGATCATATACAGTACTGACCTAGTGATTGATGTTGAAAAGCAAGGATGGAAAGCCAGGTCGTGGCTTGCCGATATACTGTAAGTGTTCTGGATTTGTAGCAACAACCTATACATGCTTATTGTAGAATATAGGGATTTGTGGTCAGTGCTTACCGTACCTCAGGATACACATTCAGCTAATGAAGCTACTGAAAACAGAAGCCAGCCTGACTGAAAATAGAGAGACATTTCTCATGACTCGAAGAAAGATTGATATTGATTTATTTTATTGCTGTGGGGGATTGTATTCATGTTGTGAAGCGTTGTTTTTGTTAGTAGTGTGTGTAAGAAACAGGCTTTGTTCAGATTCACTGTTCGTATGGCTGTTTCCAAAGCCTATAAACTTGCCATGTACTTCACATAAATAATAATGATAATAATAACAATAAATGAATACAAATCCCACACACTCACATGTGCATGCACGCCACGCTCACTCTGGCTGATATTGCAGTTGCATTGACAAAGTGTTGTATTTTAGATGGGGATCAGTGGTTAGAATGTGCAGAGGATGTTAGTGCTGGGAGACCAGAATACTGTTGATCCCTCTGGAGGTGGCATAAGTCTTACTGAATGAAAACATCTGTTACAGTGAAGTCGCTTTTCTTCTAACATCTGAACTTGTTTCTTTCTTTTCTTTTCTTTTTTTCCCCTTTTTTTTTTACACAACAGCCCACATACATAGTACAAAAGATATAGTTACATCGCACATTGTGTGCTTTGGTGAAATGACAAAACAAAAGTGTGTGGGATGAGGCCGTCTTTTGTTGGTGGATTGCACCTGTGAGCCAGTTGGAATGCACAGATCATGACTGCAAAGGAGAGGAAATTACACCCACAGTCCACAAACTCACAAAAAGTATACACTGCCCTACAAAGTGTAGTAACTAAATTTTTGGATACACTGACTTATCTCTTTGGCACACATGTCAAATCAGCCTTTAAGAAATGGGGGATAATACAATTAACTCATTAATATGATATTATAATTAGTGCAATATCATTTCTATACTGATATTTGTCTGGCCAGTTGAAAGCCATTTGCATCAGCTTGATTATCTGCGTAGTCACTGCACGTTGGCTTTGTAGTGGAGGCTTTAGGAGTTTATTTTATTTTGAAGGCAAAGACCCTGCAGTTCCCTGTACATTGATTGATAAATGGAATCAATCAATCAATCAACCAACCAAAAGAGCACATAGGGCACAGGCACATGCATATACGCGCCAAGAAAGCGCTTTAATAGAGCAGGCGTCTCTTCCTGGTTTTTAAACAGCTGGTGGATGGAAATGACGCTCACGTGCGGCTTCAAATTGCAGTGTCGGCACAGACTGCATCCAGACAGTAGACTGTAGATTCACGAATATGCCAAATGCCGTGCGCGGCAGGCGTCTCTTCCTGGTTTTTAAACAGCTGGTGGATGGAAATGAAGCTCCACCCACACTGAAACTTGCAGCGTCGGCCAGAAAACTGGAAATGCTTTCCTCCGTGGCAAGTGGAAGCCACACGCAAGCTTCATTTTCCATCCACCAGCTGTCTAAAAACCAGGAAGAGATGCCCGACACGAGCAGATTTTTGCCGCGCCTTGACGCCCATATGTGTTTACACTGAAAGCATTTCTGTTTTTTGCCGACGCATCAAGTTGCAGCCGCGTAATTTCCATCCACCAAATGTTAAAAATCCCGGAAGACACGCCTGGACGAGGCGTTTTGTGCGGCGAAGGTGTGCTTGCGCCCTTACCAGGACTGACAAGCTTATTGGTCAGCTGCCATACCTTCCCCAGGGGTTTATAGAGCAGTTAACCAATCATTGCAAGCTAAGGCTGTAGCCTGTATTAGCCCTCTGGATAAAATGGCAGCTGGCCAATCAATGCAGCTAAAGTGACACGCCTGGCTGACGTTCTGAACTGGCACCACAAGCTACCTTGCTGCTTAAGAAACTCACCGTGTCAAACATGGATGAAACTCGACCGACAAACACGTTTACTTCGTAGTGTGTACCGAGGAGAGACTGAGACGGGAGCTTATGGGTGCAATGGAACCACAACACGAATGGAAAACAGACAGACATAGAATTGCTGCTAACAACAAGGGAGAGGTCTGTCAAACACTGAATATTCCACCGCCAGCATACCTGCAACAGCTGCTGGCAGCCTACTTCCTCAGTGTCAGTCAACACTTAACCATGCTGATATCCTGTCAAACTCAGTATCCACACCTTCAGCATAGACCGTTGTACCAACAGCAACTGGCAATTCTTCTCAGCCAACTCCCTGCCCAGTGCCCACACTGTTGGGAAATTCCAGCAGGAATACCTTTTCATTCTTCACCGGGGCAGTTTTCACAGGGGTATGTCGAATCTTGGAGGTGGTGAAAGTTCTTCTCAATCCACACAGAAGATTTTGACAGAGCGTCAACCCAACTTGGCAGAACTGAAACGAGTAGCCACAGAAACATACAACTGATGTTAAACTAAATTCATGTTTTAATTACTGTTAAATAATTCATGGTTAAATTCATGTTGATTAATTAAGCAATCACTGTTATAAACTTTCACAGAACTTTATGAACTGATATGAACTATGTCCTTGTGTATAGGACCAATGTCTAAAATGTTAGTGCGGCTGCACTGCTCAATAACCCTATGCAGTTTTCTTAATAGAGGTTATGCGCATGACATGATCATCAAATCCGGAAGTTATGCTTTCTGGCCTTGACAGCCCATACATCCAAACAGATAAGTCATATCTGATTGCATTAAACAACGTTAAACAATGTTAAACTGACTTTGCCTCTCACTTAATTTGCCACTCGATTTGCCATTCACTTTATGCATGCACATACCCTCTATTCTATGTCTGTGTTGGTCAAACAGCAGTAAGAATTGCTGCAATAAATAAGGGCCAGCAAATTTGGAAATCAGACATCGCCAATCAGAATGGAATATGAAATATCTGACTGATACATATTGATCATGGAGTAGTTGTGCAGCACTGCAGCAGAGTGGCTCAGAGCCTCAGCCTGATGGCCTCAAATTCCCCTGGTCCCTAGGGGTATCCCTTTTGTCTAGTGGTTAAGATATTGGACTTTCACGCAGGAGACCAGAGTACGAATCCCGGGCGTGACATTGGTGCTGTGACCCGGATCGGGGTTCCCCGTGTGAGGAGGTCAAAAGGAGTGTAATAGAGTGGCTCAGAGCCTCAGCCTCATGGCCTCAAAATGCTAATATCTCCCCAGTCTCCCCCAGGGATATCTCTTTGGTCTAGTAGTTAAGATATTGGACTTTCACGTGGGAGACCCGAGTTAGAATCCTGGGCGTGTTTTTAAGAAAACTCAAAATGGCAGAAAACATCAAAGTTCCCTGGTACTAAGTTGCACTGTAGTTTTCTCTGTTGATGTGTGTGTGTGTGTGTGTGTGTGTGTGTGTGTGTGTGTGTGTGTGTGTGTGTGTGTGTGTGTGTGTGTGTGTGTGTGTGTGTGTGTGTGTGTGTGTGTGTGTGTGTGTGTGTGTGTGTGTGTGTGTGTGTGTGTGAGTGAGTGTTAAAATTGCTGTGTACAATTAGCTTCCTTGTCAGGACATGGAACATATCATCCAATCATATGTAGCCTATTTTCTTTGTTTTCCCTATATTAATTTACTTTCTCATTTAAAGCCACTGATGATAGTCAATTGGAAAAAGAATGAAACAGAGGGTTGAAAATGAACATAAAAAAATGAGAGCCTTCAGTCAAGACCTTGAGATTGAGACCCCACCCTCTTTTTTGGCTGATTTACCTGTATACCTGTATACTAGAATGCCAAAACATAGCCGATCTACAAGCTCACAATCTGTCCGCAACATGTTGTGACTCTGAGTGCCTAGATCTGCTATTTTCGGTGCGCAACACTATTGCACGATGGAACACAAATTAGGCATATCATATGGTTGCCAAGTCTTCTTTATGCTCTACTGGCACCATTTTCCCTTCTATCTTCAACTCAGCCAGGCTTGTGGCTGTCTGACAGGGGAGACTGATACTTAAGTTATTGGATTGAACTATCTGTCCTCCCTGTTTGTGTGCTGCTTTGTTTTGGCTCTAGTGAGAGATCTCATTTCTTACTGGCCTGCTTGTATTGTTCCCACACTTAAATAAACACTGTGTGACTGTGTCAGCATTAAAGCTTACCGTCTTGACTTTGTGACCTGGCACAGAAGTAGACTAGCAGCAGCTTGATCTAGATACAAAGACACACACAATTTCTGATTTGTTTTGACTAGTCTTAAATAATTTGTTTGTGCCAATTATTAACACCAGTGAATATACCTCTATTCTGTGAAGTGAAGTCTGCCAGGAATGCAAGGCATAATCCTACCTGTAGAGGGCAGCATCTGCCCAGTGTTTCCATCCATGTACAGAGACAGACTCATTACAAAACCTCACCCATCTTGTTTTTCTCCCTGGTTAAACTGAATACACATTAGGATCGAAAGACACTAGTTGCAAGTCTTGCTCAAAGAACTGGTCAAAATGTAACACATTGTTCATTCTGTGGTGTGGTGGCTTGCCAACATTCGATAGGCTAAGTCAAAGACTTGATTGCTTCATTCAACCAATTATAATGAGGATGAGCCTGTAATGCCAGAGCACACACAGGAGATTAATAATATATGCAGTATGTATAACTGTTCTATGCCTCAGGTAAATGCTGTTACATTTTAATGAATGCATATTCTGATGCATTAATGTATTTGGCCCCAAAGAAACGTTGACAAAATGTGATGTCTCAATGCCCAAACATGTTTGTTTTTTTCTGGGTTTTTTTCTGTTTTTTATTTTATTAATTTATTTATTTTTTACAGATTGAAATGGTACATAAATATGGAGATTATGTTGTTGTTGTTGTTGCTGGTGGAGGAGTTGCTTTTCTTTCCACGTCACTATAGGCTAATAGAAATTAAATTTTCAACACACTAACAAGGAGCCCTGACACATATGCATTAATCCCATAGGTCAAAGTACAGGACTGCCTACTGCACTACTGCAGCACTACTGAAGCTGTGTGCTGAGCTCAAGGCAGCTTAAGCAGTGATGCCAGAAAATATATAATAGCAGTACCGCTATCCAGTCACTAGCTCACTGCAAGGATATGACTTCAGGCTGCATCTGTTTAGGTGCCATATGCAGCTGGATCCAAACAGTAAACTTGTTCAGCATCTCAACCTCCAAGACAACTTGCTCCCGCGAGAGGATTTAGGTTGATGCTTTTCAGCAGGACTTTGAATTAGAAATGTAGCCTAATAAAATGCTAAACTGTTAAACCACTGTCATACAAATTTAATAGGTATTACATGGAAATTATGTCAGAGCTGACACGAGGCTTCAGTATCTGAATCCTTCAATGTCAGGCACAAACGAAGGCATAGGCATTTGTCTCATCCTTTATGTTGCCAGGAGAGTTTCCCCCGAGTTTGTGTGTTTTTGCATAATCCTCTGTTTCATATTCATGCATCTATCCATATTTACACCTGGGAGCTGCCCAGCACAAGCACACCATGTTACTGCTGACCAGTAAAGCTCTGCTGGAGCAGCTGGAGGCAGGGCAAGCACCTTGCTCATGTTCACCTCAACTACTGTTGAGGTTGAGGAGAGCAGTTTCACCACCCGGACTATAGCATTTAATTAGCCGTCATCAGGAGCTATCATCAAGTCCTCTTCTCTCACCTGTACTGTATTTGACTGAAATGAAATGTGCAAGAATTTCAGGACTAATTAAAGTACAATTTCACAAACTGATATTAATACATACAGTATGGACAATTTGTTTGCAGACTGTATGCACACATACATATCCTATAGACTATGTGCAAATTAAAAACACATGAATTTCACATTTAATATAACTCCAAAATATATACAAAGTGAGACATTCCTTGCAATGAAAGTATACATATTCCATGGAGTAACTGTACTAACACATTATTGTTTTTTGTCTTTTCTGCTCAGTATGTACAGTACTTATTTGTTTTGTCCCATTTTATTTTACTTTATCATTATAATAAGTGCAGTCAGCGCAGGGGAGACGTCTCGAGGTGCATGAGAGATAGTCAGTGCGCTCAGTGATTATTACTACAGGTCTAGAAGGGGTCTAAGAAATCAGCAGTCTCCGGGCGTAGAGATTGAAGCTGCCTCAGAACCTGTTGGTCTGAGACCGGATGCTCTGGTAGTACCATTTGCCAAATGGTAACAGAGGAAAAAATAGTTTGTGACTGGGGTGTCACGGGTACGGGTCCCTGCTGAATTCACCTCCTGGTGCAGGATAGATGTCCTGCACGGCTGATAGCTCACTCAGCTCTGTGAAGAGCTGGGCTGTTTTTCACCACCTGCTGTGCCTGCCTGGTGGTCGAGGACAGTGCAGATCTCATACCAGGGAGTCTGGCAGCAGTATACTGCTCCACGCTCGTGATGGTGCATCGATAGACGCTTGTGAAGATGCAGTGGGGGGAGCAGGGATTGGGGGTGGCCTGCAGTTAGCCCATTAATTACCACTGACTTTAGAATTGACTCTAGGCTGGCCATTTTCCAAAGTTTTTGTTTCCCAAGGAACCCATTAGATTATTATTTCTTATAATTTTTCATTCCAATATGGTAAATGTAAATCAACTTTCTTTCAGAGACATGCTTGAGATAATCCTATACACAATTGTGCAGTTATCTTTTGAAAAGGTTGCGTGATCATTGTGTTTCAATGCATTTTAAAATGCATATTGATTTTGAAAAGTCTAGCACAAAATAATCCCTGGAGAAAAGAATGCTTTATGATTGAAAGTTTGTGTCAGTTGGTAGGAGTTGGTGTCTGTTTTACCCGCCACATGGATTGCTGATTTGAGTAGTCATTTAGTCTGGTGTCAGCTAATACAGTAATTTAGTCTGCCATTGTCAACAATAACAAAGATAGAGTGGGATAATTAGAATTACTGGAGCTGCTTGGTGTTGGTGTTGTAAGGACTGAAGTGACAGGTGCCACTGTGTACCAGCATTGAATCATAATAATAATAATAATAATAAAGCAGTCTACACTCCAGCCTTGACGCATACATTGACGCATACATATTATTTTGCCCATATTTTGGAATAAAAAAATTAGTTAGGTTAATATCACACTATCACACAACAGCAATAGATCAGTCAGTATGTAACATGTGTACATGCTTAGTCAGTTGAGAGATGGATGGCAGCTTAGAGGGCTTGTCAAGTAGGTGGACGGCTTTTGGGGAAAGGCTGTGGTAGTAGTGCCAACAATGATGGACGAGTCCCACCCCCTCCAGAGTTCCTGGAACGGATGATTGCCTGGGTGGGCAGTGTCGGAGGCAATCTTCCCTATGTCCTCACCATGCTGGCAGTGGGTAGCCCCTCAGTGGAGGCAGGCATTGACCCTCTCAGTGCTGTGGGTGACATATGCTGAAGTTGTACCTTTGAAACAGGAACAAGTGGAGCCTGACTGTGATGGAAGATGACAGCGGCTCTGTAGAAGTGGACCAGGATAGGTTACTAGGTTTGTTTGAGTACACCATTAATAAGTTGAGCTTCCTTGTCTGAAGCCAGAACAGAAGTAAATTCTGAGGTTATTATAATGAGTAAGCTGCCATATCAGTGGTTCTCAAACTTTTTAATTTCAAGGACCCCCAATCTGACATGCATTAGTGTAAGTGAAAGTGTACAAAGTATCAGTCTGTCCACTAACTCTCTGAGTTACAGACTGGTCAACTATCAACCATTTAGCTGGGGACCCCCAAGAACCCCCCCAAGGACCCCTGAACAACAGCTGAGCTACTGCTGTAGATGGTCGCATTGCATTTGAACAATATTGTGCATTGAAACCTCCATCCCTCACCCCCATATATATTCTGTGCAAAAAAGGAAATAAATAAAAAGACAGAAAGTGAATTTGGGCTGCTGCTGTTGACAGTGGCTCAAAATCCAGTCTTTGATTTATCTCAAACTGACATATGGAGGATTGTCTCTATAGTAGGCTGATGAGATTATAATTCAAATTATTCATAACTCCCCATTCCAAATTACTCACTCCGAGAAAGCGTTTCATTTACTGTATAGCATTTAGAGATTTAAAATACTAAATATCACAGATGGCTGAAGACGCCTACTCTGTTAGTGTGTAAATGTTAGATTTGGAGATATATATAGAATGTATTTATTCTATCTTTCCTTTGGGGTGCACTCTTTCTCTCCAACACACAAAACAATGCATACTATCCTAACCACTTATTTCTGCACCACCTATGGCAGTAACCTGTGTCCACAAGTGAAAAACAATTAGTTCTAGACATGATAAGATGCTTTTAATAGGTTAAACTTTTCTTTCAACCTAATGGGGAAAATCTAAATGAAGGGTTGAAAGAAATTGATCGATGCAAGGCACTTATGGTGATTGTGCTCTATGGAGACAACTAGTGTTTAAGTCATTTAGCTACCATGCTATTTTCTCGCTTGCAGAGCAGACAAGGAGTGATGGCGGTTAAAGAAATGGATCAATCGATGTCTGCTGTGGTATACGGAAGCAGTCTCAATTCAAATGTGCCAAAAATCCTTAAATAAACATGTTACATGCTGCTAAGCAAGACAATAAGTGGAGTAATAATCGGCTACAGAGCCTAATTGGGAAAGATGTTTTTTATTTATTTTATCCTTTTGATGCAGCTGTGCCAGGTACATGATTAATGCTTTCAAGAGAATATGTCACAGAATATGGCCCTTAGCCTTGATCATGTTTAGAAGTGTCCATCTGCTTACTGCTGAGCATTTGACAAATTGTCATGTGTGGTCTTGCTATTAATAGCTTCTTTGCTTCAACATAAAAGCATTCACTCTCATGTTTTCTTTTTCTTCCTTTTTTTCAGGCATAGAAATACAAAAACTCCAAACATAATTTTAAGTTAGATGTCTGATAGGCCCGGAGTAACATCTTTACATGCCAACAATGATTAAAAACATTATAGCTTTTGCACCCTGAAACCATGTATTAAATATAAAAATTTTTTTTTTTACAAAAGTCGGCCTCCTGGTGGCGCTATAAAAGGCAGATGCGGAAAATGCAGGTCAACGGTTTGTCCTTGGCCTCTAGGGAGTGTGCATTCAACGTTTCACGCAGATCGGTGCAGTTTTAGGTAAAACATGTGAAAAGCTGCCTCATGGTGGCGCTATAACAGGCCATTCTGGAAAATGTGGGGCAGAGGTTCATCGTTGGCATTCAGGGAGTGTGTGTGCAAAGTTTGGCATCGACCGGGTTAACGGTGCCGGAGATTAGCTAGTAACAGACGGACGGACACACACACACACACACGGACACACGGACGGAGTGCAAAACATACTCTCTCCCCATGCCTTCGGCCTGGTGGAGACAATAATGGACATCATGTATTCAGATCATCAGTTGATATTTGACACAGTGAGGTTATTGTGGGGTCAGTGAGTCAGCTGGTCAGCTGGTGGATGGAAAAGAAGCTCCACCCCCGCGACGGACAGATTCCCGGAAACGCTCTCCTCCGCGGCAGTCAGCCGCGGCGGTGGAGCTTCTTTTCCATCCACCAGCTGTCTAAAAACTCGGAAATGACGTAAAACACAGCGTGTGTGGGCCCAAAAACCTGCCCTCTGCTGATTGGCCAGGCCCTAAACCTGCCGTGTTCTGATTGACCAGGCCCACAAACCTGCCCGGCGGGCAGGGCAGGTTTAGGGCCAGGCCAATCAGAGGAGGGCAGGTTTTTGGGCCCGGCCAATCAGAAGAGGGCAGGTTCAGGACCTGGCCAATCAGAAGAGGGCAGGTTTACGGCCCGGCCAATCAGAAGAGGGCAGGTTTTTGGGCCCGGCCAATCAAAAGAGGGCAGGATTTGGGCCCGGCCAATCAGAAGAGGGCAGGTTTTTGGGCCTGGCCAATCAGAAGAGGGCAGGTTTGGCCTACTTTGCAACTTTCCCTGTCCAGACATTGCTGGATTCAATTACATATCAGAACAGAGACAACAGAGGGCTATTGAAACTTGTCCAGACAATGGTGGAATGCATATCAAACGTGAAACAGGGATAGGGACGGAAGTAAATGAGATTGTGGGAACAAATATCAACAGATGGTAAGCCAAAAGTCTTCCTCATGCCTTACAGTTTTACCATCAATCTACTTGCAAAAGTTATGTTGACAAATTGCATTAATCAGACTTTAAACTATTAATAGCATCAATGCTACTCTAAAATAGGAGAGTGATTTCCAATTGCAAAGTCTACTATTACTGAAGAAAATCTTTGACCATCTTCTGCCAGTTTGTCAATATCCAGGAGTCAGAAAAAAAGGATTGATTTTAGAGAGCACAGATGTTATTTCCTGTTCGATCTCCGGCCCCACCTCACCTTGTGTCAAAGTGTCCTTGAGCAAGACACTGGACCCCGGCCCAAACTGCCCCTGATGAGAAAGGTAGTGCCTTGCATAGTTGCTTTTGGAGGGAACTTTTTGGGGGACACTTGTGCCATTTCACACCAGAAATGTAATACATAATGGAAGCAACATGTTCCTCAATGTGAGCTGTTATTACCCTGGCCTATCTCCTCTAGCCTGGTTAATAAACCAGACCGAATCAGCCGTTGGCAAAAAAAAGTTGCCTACCAGCGGATTACGGTCTGGCGAGGCTCAGTAGCACGCCTCTTTCCTACAGCAGAGAACAGGTCGGACCAATCGGGACACGGTATGCAATATAGGCGGGCTTTGGTACAGTGACGTTGAATGCTTGAGACCTTTGACTGACAGTAGCTCTGACCAATTGCGTCAAAGAGAAAATGTTCCCCGGGAAATGAAATCCAAGTGGAGCCAGCCCAGACTGATATACCGCGACAGTGTTGTGTGATATTAGTCTGGTTTATTAGCCAGGCTATATCTCCTCTGCCTCTTGCATCTCTACCACAAACATAAATGTTCACTTTAAGAGGGGGGAAACTAACCCAGGAGCCAGTTTACTTAATTATCATCACATTGATTGGAAATAGAGGAAAACAATTAGCCTGACTCTGTACAAACCAATCTAACAAAAGCTCATGAAATGAACATATCTCAGTTTTGTAGCTAATCTGCAAGTGCAAAAGCAACAATCTATTGATGGGGGAGTGAACTTGTCATGCTTGCTGAGTGCCTATCTCAAGTTGTTTTTCAATGCAGCTGCAAGATTAAAGAGGTGGGAGTGGGAGGGAACTTGACATCACTGCATACAGTAGGTGAAAAGTGAAACTAAAACTGACTGATCATGCAGTCAGCTCATTTTAATTATAATATCTTTATAAATAATAATTAAGATTATTATTATTTGTCAAATGTTCTTCTTGATAAAAAATTACATCTGGCCACAAAAGATCACAGGATCTACTGAATGTGACGGTAGAGTACTGGGGGGATGCCATATGTAGGTGTTGTAGGCTCAACATGTCCGTTTGTCACCGCACACTTCACATTCAATAGATCCTGTGATCCTTTGTGGCCAGATGTAATTTTAGTAGGACTATGGTAAATTATAAAAAAGAAATCGCTATAAAAACTTGTAAAAAATGATTTATTTAGCCGCATGTTCGAATGCCCCCGCCCCCTGTCAAAAATAGCTAAAATCGCTATTTCTCTATTAATAAACCTAAAACATAAACCTTGGTTGAAAAAAACGAAAGTTGTCCTTTAAGCATGTCACTAAAGAAGACAGCTCAACGCGACCATCTGACCAGCCATCAGCTGGGTGAAGCCAAAACTGAATTCCCCTGCAAGATTAACAAAGCTCTCCCCTACTCTCCAGTTTTCTGTGAATTTGTTCCAGATATGTGATGCATAAAAAATGAACACAGCTTCTCTTCATTGAGTTCTGACTCCAGGTTCATACAGCCAACCCATGTCCCAGAAGACCTGAGAGGTCTGGATGGTTGTATCACAAGCTCTGAAATGTATTTTGGCCCTAAACCATTCAATGATTGACAGACAGGGAGCCAGTATTAACATCTGAGAACTGGAGTTATGCAGTATGATCTGAGGAAAATAAAGTGGAAAAATGATATAGTATTCTATCAAAGTTCTTTTTTACTTTGTTTATTGGTTTTTTCACAGAAGCATTATTTAAATACTTAAATAGTTGAGAAATAATAAGTGGTGGCATTAACAGCATCTCTTAATAAACCCCACAAGTATAATATACAAGAATAAATACATTGAATTTTCACCCCAAAGAAAAAGAACAACAGAAAACAAAACAAACAAACCTTAAATACAGGATCAATAAAAGTTGAAAAATAAAAGGCAGACAAAAAAACAGACAAAACAGTACACAACATCCGACAAACAATTACAAGTACATGATACATCCATAATCTGCATTACATCACAGCAATCCAATCACAGTATACTTATCTATCAAAGTTCTTATATATTATTGTATCCACCAGGCCGAAGGCATGGGGAGAGAGTATGTTTTGCACTCCGTCCGTGTGTGTGTGTGTGTGTGTGTGTCCGTCCTACCGTCCGTCTGTTACCAGCTAATCTCCGGCACCGTTAACCCGGTCCATGCCAAACTTTGCACACACACTCCCTGGATGCCAACGATGAACCTCTGCCCCACATTTTCCAGAACGGCCTGTTATAGCGCCACCATGAGGCAGCTTTTCACATTTTTACCTAAAACTGCACCGATCTGCGTGAAACGTTGCATGCACACTCCCTAGAGGCCAAGGACAAACCTTTGACCTGCATTTTCCGCATCCGCCTTTTATAGCGCCACCAGGAGGCCCACTTTTGTAAAACACATTTTTTCATATTACTCCTCCAGATTCTGTCCAAAAATCTCACAAATCGTTACACAGTATCTCTATGGTCATGTGCTCAAGTTGGATCTGTCCGATATTTCCTATTCCATCCTAATTGGCTATAATTGGCTTTCACAGTTTGCAAGATTGACCCGTTTTGAACAAAAGCCTCAAATCATGAACGCAGCATGCAATTTACGTGAAATCTTTCACACATTTTCTTACTAGGCTAAGGAATATATCCCACCCTTTTCACATTGGCCTGTTATAGCGCCACCAACAGGTTCATTTTTGCAAAACACATTTTTGGAACAAAATGCCTCAAATCATCCAATTGCCATAAAAGGCGTATGAAGAAATGGCACCCTTTTCACATTGGCCTATTATAGCGCCACCAGGAGGCCACAACCTGACCTGCCCTGGTGGAGACCTGTGCCCCGAGGGGCACTTTTTCTAGTTATGCTTAAAACATTGAGCACATACCGTATGGGTTAGTTCAGGATCTTGTAGGAGTTTGACATTGTGGTATAGAACCTGGTTATTGGGGCAGATTGGACCTTTGTCAATCTCTATGATCCCAAGGTACACAGACAATTAAGGCCAAACGTGCATTGAGAATCCCAACCTATTTGCTGATGACATGTCTCAGTAACAGTCTCAGTAACACATGCTCTGTTCATCCCTACTGTCTTAATAGTGCCTTTCCTTGCCAGCTCATCTGATGACATCGCCAAGTAATGCAACATTCTCTCTTGTTTTCTCTAGGTTTTTGAATTAAACTCTCATGTGATGCAATTCATGGCAATGGATTTTTTTTGTCTCTTAAATAATATAATCAAAATAATCCCAACATAAAGTCATATATACAACACTTTATTGTCTAAGAAGACTAGATATTTTCCCCCACTTGAACTAAGGCTATTTTTTTACTTCCCTCTTCCTTTTAGTTTCTTAAGCATAGTCATTCCTATCCTCTACATTTCTTTAACGCCTGGGGCATAACTTCAAATTCATAGTTGGTTTAAATCTCTGAGCATGCTCTTAATATTCCCTGGTATGAACTTGTATGCAAATAAAACTAAATTATTTATCTTTCATTGATGCTTCCACCATAAAGAGGTTACACCATGCAGCCAACCATCAAAATGCATCATGCTGCATTTACCTTTGAAAAACATCCTATATAAGTACCTGTTATAAGTACACATTGTCTAATTATGTGCATATTTGTGATTCTATTCTAAGCTGGAATAGTAAATATCCAATTGGCATTGGACTTATTTAACACTGTATTTCCATAATGATTAAACTGTGTTTGACTTTCACTGAACTTGAGTGA